>NC_051076.1:20772862-21096362 GCF_004664715.2 Peromyscus leucopus
CTGTCAAATGCCTCCTAACTACCTACAGGGATGATCCATGGTTTTTCTTCTCAGGTATACTAATACGATGTGCTACACTAATAAATGTCTAAAATAGTAATACTTTTATATTCCTAGAAAAAACACAGTTCACATTAATGTGCTACTAGATTTTGTTGCTACTATTCTTATCTTTGTTTTTCAAGACAGGGATTCTCTGTGTAGCCCTGGCTGTCCTGGAACTCACTCCCCAGGCTGGCCTCCAACTCAGAGAACCACCTGACTCTGTCCGGGACTAAAGGCGTGCACCACCACTGCCCAGCTTTTAGCTACTAGTTTATTTACAGTTTTGAGCTTTATTAGGTTTTTGGTGTCTGGATTATACACACTTCAGAAAATAATTCAGAAGTTTTCCTTCTTGTCCCATCTCCTGAAAGAGATTAAATTCCATAAGGACTACATTTTAAATTTTAATATGCAGCTATCTGGACTAAAGTCTTTTAGTGGTGAATCCTTTGAAAACCTGGCTACTGGTGCTAAAGAAATAAGTGTGTCTAGATTTTCTATGGATATATTTTCTAGGATCTGTCTGGCTTGCTTTTTTCTTCAATTGATTTTCTTAAATATTATTTTATTCTTTTATGTGTACATGTCTATGTGAGTAGGTGCCTGCGGAGGTCAGGACAGGATGTTGGACCCCATGGAGCTAGAGTTACAGGTGGTTGTAAGCCACCTGAGGTAGATGCTGGGAACTGAACTTGGGTCCTCTGCAAGGACAGTACAAGCTCTTAACCACTGAGCCAATTCTCCAGCCTTTTTCAGTTGATACATTTTGAGACTATATTATTTCTCCCTTCTGTGTCCTCCCTTCAAACCCTCCCATGTACCCCCTTGTCCTCTTTCAAATTCCTGTCCTCTTTTTCTTTAATTCTTGTTACACACACACACACACACACACACACACACACACACTCCTAATATATAACAATACGACCTGCTCAGTCCATACAATGTTGTTGTGTGTAGTTTTCAGGGCTGGGCTCGTCCCTGGGAAAGACTCTCCCCCACTTTCAGCAGTCCTTGGTTGTGGCTGTCTAGGGCCGAGGCCTCGTGAGCATTGCCCTTCCCCTGTTAGCACGTCTATTGGTGTTGTCCTTGTTCAGGTCATGTGTAGGCGGCCATGTTGGTGAGACAGCATGGGCGTAGCTCTCTGACATTTCTAGGAGACACAATCTCGTGACACACTTGCTGCTCTTCTGGCTCTTACACTCCTTCTGCCCCTTCCACGGTGACTCTGAGCCTCAGGGGCAGGAGTTGAGTTGTAGACGAAGCAGTTGGGACCGGGCTCCACCACTCTTGCATTTGGATCAATCGTTTTCTATGATGGCCTCCAAACTAGGAAAGTAAAAAGTGACCGACCATTGCTGCAGGTGGGCAGGGGGGCAATACAGAATGGAACAGCAGGGTACAAGTGCCCTCATGTAGGAAATGGGGAAATGAGAGGGCTTTAATTAGGGAGGGAGGAGAGGATAAATTCAGGAGGGAGAGAGGTAAAGTAACAGTAAGACATGAGAAAAAGTTATGAGAAATCATACTATTATCTACCTAAAAATGCCTACAACACATGTAAGTTGGTGTACAAATATAAATATATAGCTTAAATGAAATTTTCCCATCTGGCCTGATAATACTCCCCCAAAGAGCCACAGACTATTTAACAAAACCCCCAACACCACACATGAGGGCCCTCCTTTGAGCTGTAGTTAGGGTGGTCCAAGGACTCCCAAACATTGTAGGTTATTGCTATCGCCCCTGGGCGCCTCCCACCCACTAAGAACTATCCAATCCAAAGTCACAAAATTTATACCAATGTTTTTTTCTAAGAGTTTTATAACTTTAGGTCTTATATGTGACTTTTTTCTTTTGAGTTCATTTTCATACATGGTATGTGGGAGGGATCCAACATCACATCAACAAATGCATATTTAGTTGTCCTATCTCCAACTTTGCTGGAGATCAAATAAAGAAGTCTCAGTCAGTAAATGTAGCTCTGAAGTAAACTTTGAAAACAGGAGTAGGCATCCAGGCTTCTTTTTCCTTTCCAAGACTGTTTAGGTTACAGTGGGTCCCTTACAGATAAGCATCAGTTTCAGAAACAATTTGTCAGCTAGGGGCAAGGGTGGTAAGGACTGGGGCTGTAACTCAACGGTAGAGTGTCTACCTGCCATTCACAAGGCCTTTCACAAACCCTAGTCTATGGAAGAGATGCGGGGAGAAGGGGGAGGAGAGAGGGGGAGAGAGAGAATGCAGGGGAGGGGATGGAGAGGAAAAGAAAGATTTGCTAATAACTCCACCCATCCTGATGTGTGCCTGAAGTGGCACGTCACCCTGCCCCACATCCCACCGACAAAGACTCAACTATATGGCCCACTAGACCACGATCCCACGTCCCCTCCTATCTCTGCAGGAGCCTGAAAGTTAGAGTGGGGCTATAGTTCAGAAGGAGAGAAAACAGAAGACCACCACGTTCCACCACAGTGCCCACAGTCACCACGCAACCAGAGAAGGTCAGTAAGAAACCAGGGAGTTCACCACAGAGTTCCAACTGCTGCTCTAGAGATGCGGTCGGAATTCCCATTAGGCTAACTACCTCACTGGGATTTTGGGGGGTCATTATATCACAAAGGCAGCAAGGTCCCTGCCAAATCCAGAGGCCCCTCTTCAAGGGCTTCTTCCTAAACAGATTGCCATGTTTTGTGCTGTTTGATCTGTCTCCCTGGGCACAACTGCTTCAACCAGAGGTGGCTACTTAACCCCAAAGTCACATCTCTCTTACAGCCTTCAGGAGAGGCCTCTGAAGTCTATCATGAGCTATGATCCACAAGGGCACCCTCTGCCGAATATTAATAAGTGATCAAAGTAGACCTTCCCTTTGCTTCCCTGGGAGTTCTGAAGCGATACATCCAGAGCGGTACCCTGGGAGGGGAGCAGCGGAGAAGGCAGTGAAGCAGTACCCGAAGGCCGCAGACGCTGAGGGAGTGGACACAGGACAAAGAGGCAGGCAGTAGAGAGCAGTCAGTCACCAGAAGAACCTGGAAGAGCAGGACGGGAAGGTGCTGTCACCAGCACGGTAGCTGAGCAGAGCTGATGTTCGGCTACCACAGTGACAGGAAATAGAGAGAGCCCCTGCAGCTCCTCAAAGGCAACAAACACCAACCCAGGGCCTGGGAAGCTCAAGGGCACCACAGTGGATTTCCCTTTTTCCTGTGGGGTGTGTGTGTATGTGTGTAAGAGAGAGAGAGACAGACAGACAGACAGAGTGAATGCTACAGTGTAAATAGGCAATTGTGTAAGTAAAATAATTCATAAGATAACTTGGAGGAATACAAGAAAATTTTTAAAGTATTGATTTCCTTTTATAGCAAAAAGCTAAATGGTACCTTCTACATTTGAAGTAGATTATCTGAAAACACACTCTCACCCGTGCATACACATTCATGTGCCTACAGTCTCCTAAGATCTTTTCTGAACTTAAATGATGTTTTATATGACAAGCGATTGGGACTCCACAATTTCCTCAATGAAAATTAATTTTTTCTTTTGTTAATTCATTGTTTTTGGACAGGGTCTTATGCAGCCAGGCTAGCCTAGAATTTATGAGCTGAGGATGACTTTGAATTCCTGACCCTCCTGTCTTTACCTTCCAAGTGCTATGATCAAAGATATGAGCCACCATGTCATACTCAAGCAAACTGTTTTTATTTTTAAAAAGCATGCAATTATGATCATGTATCTCTAGCCCACTCCTCATCCTGAGTCCCAGTGACAGACTAAGGTGCAATTCTATCCAAGTTCACTTTGGGGACAAATGAGTTTACCAGACTTACATACAGAGCAATAGGTGAGGGGTGACAGGCAGGAACATGGGTGACCTTAAAACAGCCACACTGGAAGGTCTACACCCAGCATGATGATGACTCCCACAGGGCTGTGTAGATAGAGTCCCCTCCCCTAATACCCAGAGACCCTGAGGTCATGTGCAATTAGGGCAGAACCACGTACAACTGGCTGGGAGGGGTCTCATGACCTGCTCCCTCCTTCCACGAAAGGTCATACCTCTTCTGTAAGAGCTGACGTGGGTCAGCTGTAACACCTGGAAGTGCAGCCAGGCTGCCGCGGCACTGAAGCACAGGACCAGGACAGCGGCTGTGGCCCCACGACAGGAGAGAACAGCCCCTTCTCCCAGGGCGGGAGTCTGGTCTAGCCTAGCTCTCAAATGCCTGAGTATCAGCTCTTCTGAAATTGGTTTAACCATGTATGTCTAAAGTGTTGCAATCTGATACAATCTTATAATTCCTACCAAAATTCACTCCTGTTTTTTTACTAGACAGTAATGGTCTTCTTGTTTAAGTATGGCAGAAATCATTATTTCAACTTAATAGATAAGGAAAACAGATCAATCGAAAAGGGTGCAATTCTGAAAAGCAATGGCAGAGCCTGAAGCTGACTCTACTGACTTTTACCCTATTAAATCCAAAAAGAACAAATTACAAAAAATTAGATTTCTTGGTAAGATTACAGTTTCTTTCAAATTGAATTTGAAAACTAGCCATATAGAAAAAAAAAATACTTTCTTGACCTTTTCAAGCATTCCTTAAAGAATATGTTTCGGGTATTTTATTATTTATTTTTAATAAATTAATTCTGCTCAGGGTAACCAAATTAATTCTATTGTGACAGCTCTCCAGATTGCTGGATGGCTCAATGCTGTTTGAATCTTAGATGGTCTTTTAATAAAACAAAACAAAAAAACCCAGAGGCAGATATCAGGGTGAAAGCTGAAAGATCAGAGAAGCAGAACAGCCAGCCACTAGTTCTTACCTCTACAAAATCCTCAGCCTAAAGAGAGTGAGTTCCTGGTTCCTCACACCTTATATACTTTCTCTGCCCTGCCGTATTACTTCCTGGGATTAAAGGCTTATGTGCTTCCCAAGCAAAGGCATGAGATCTCAAGTGCTGGGATTAAATAAAGGTGTGTGCCACCACTG
The DNA here is from genome assembly GCF_004664715.2 of Peromyscus leucopus. NCBI lineage: Eukaryota > Metazoa > Chordata > Mammalia > Rodentia > Cricetidae > Peromyscus > Peromyscus leucopus. The sequence goes on from NC_051076.1 coordinate 20,777,890, forward strand.
CCTGACCTCTATGTCTAATCTAGTGGCTGGCTCTGTCCTCTGATCCTCAGCAAGTTTACTAGGGTACATAATATATCACCACAGCTCAATGGTAAATAAGGTACCTGTTTAACATGGTAAAACATGGTGGAGGCCCTGGGCCTGGCAGAAAAAAACAACAGCAGCAAACAACCTAATGGAATGATTTTTTTTAAAGACAAGGTCTCACTAGTTAACACTGGCTGAGCTGGGATTTACTATGTAGAGCAGGCTAGACTCAAACTCAGCCATCTACATGTCTATGCCTCCAGAGTGCTGATATTAAAGGCATTTGCCACCACACTCAAGCCAGCAATGATGTTTTTCTCCAAAAGTTAAATTCATACTCAAAAGATTGGTAATCTGAATATTTTTTAAATTTCTGAATGCCAGCAAATAAAATCAAAGGAAGAAGGCAGATGGTATTAATCACACATTAAGAGCTTAATTTATAGAACCAGGAATAATTGAATAAGAAAAATAAGCAAAGGTCATAAACTACCCTTGCAAATAAAAGGAGATAAAAATAATTTTTAGCGCTAGAAAAGGCATTCATGGTCTGGCAAGATGAGTCAGTAGATAAAGATGACTGCCATCAAGGCTGGAGGCCTAAGCTGGATCCCTGGAACCCACAGTGGAAGAAGTGACTCCCAAAAGTTGTCCTGCCCTCCAATTGAATGCCATGGCAAATGCAACCCCCCCACCGCCACAGACAGACAGACAGACACACACACACACATACACACACACACACACACACACACACACAAATAAATGCAAAAATAAAAACAGAAAGCTGTTCACAATTCAGAAAATAAAAAGTAACAGTTTGACAAACTGTTTCAGAGAGAGAAAAAACAGGCAACATCACATGGCCAGATGAAAAACCATCTTCTCAGGGTAACAATATGTACCAAAAATATCCATGCATTTTGACCTATTTCTAAGAATTTATCCTACAGAAAAATTCTCACAGTTGCAAAATATCATATACACCAAGAGTCTCTGCAGCGTGGATTATTAAAGCAAAAATCTTACAAGCAATTTAAATCATCAATTAATGGAAGTTTACCTCAGTATATTATGATTCATGGACACAATGAAATAAAGAGCTGTAGACAATACAAAAGAGTAATCATTAAAACATATTGATAAGTAGGGCAGGGCCTATTAATTCCAGTAGAGTCAGGCAGAGTTCTATGAATTTGAGACCAGCCCAGTCTATGTAGTGAGTTCCTGCCTAGAAGACCACATAGTGAGACCCTGTCTCAAAAAAAAATTTTTAATTAAAAAAATAATAAAAGACATTGATAACTGATAAGCAAAAAAGCTGGATACAGATTGTTTATATAATACCTTATTCACTTGTGTTGAAAATGCATGCACATTGCCAGTCGGTGGTGGCACACACCTTTAATCCCAGCACTCGGGAGGCAGATGCAGGCAGATCTCTGTGAGTTCGAGGCCAGACTGGTCTACAGAGTGAGTTCCAGGACATCCTGGGCTATACAGAGAAACCTTGTCTTGAAAAACCGGGAAAAAAATACCCATCATGCAAACCACCAAGCCACCAAACTACCTCGTTCAAAGGCCGGAAGAGGGCCAGTGAGACAGCTGAGCAGGTGAAGGTGTTGCTACCAAAGCCTGACCAGGCTAAATTCAATCCTTGGAGCCCATATGAGCAGGCAGATGAGCTGATGCCCATCTGTAATCCTATCGCTCCTACAAGCCAGGAGGATAGAGACAGAGAACCAGGCAATGCAAGGGCAGCTGGCATAGGACACAGCACTGTAGACATAGTGAGGGACCCTGCTTCCAACAAGGAAGGAGGAAGAACCAACTCTCCAAAGCTGTCCTCTGCTCTCCACAGGGACATGTGGTGGGTCACACACACCTGTACCTCCACACACAAATTACACACACACACACACACACACACACGACTCAACACACACACACACACACCTGTACCTCCACAACAAAACAACACACACACACCACACCTTCACACACACACACACACACCTAGACCTTCACACACACACACACACACACATACACACACCCTCACACACACATACACACACACACCTGTACCTTCACACACACACACACACACACCTGTACCTCCACACACAAATTACACACACACCTACACCCTCACACACACACCTAGACCTTCACACACACACACACACACACCTGTACCTTCACACACACACACACACACACACCTACACCTTCACACACACACACACACACACCTAGACCTTCACACACACCTGTACCTCCACACACAAATTACACACACACACCTACACCCTCACACACACACCTAGACCTTCACACACACACACACACACACCTGTACCTTCACACACAAATTACACACACACACCTGTACCTTTACACACACACACACACACCTACACCTTCACACACAAATTACAAACACACACAGACACACACACACACACACACACACACACACACACACGAACACTCAGGGGCACTGTACCCTCAAGAGTTAGAGGTAAAGAGACAGACTTATGAAATAGTCTCTGTACCTTTAGAGTTCTCTCCATGTGCATATTTCATCTATTCAAATATGTAACTTTCAATCTTATTAATTTCTAAACACAAAGAAACTACATATGAGTGATAATGAAAATGTATTATGCTCTATGTTTTATATGAAAATGCCTCTGGTTAATGATATTAAAAACCTGCCCAGTATTCTTCAAGGAGCTAGGTTTCAAAACCAAATTTTAAAATGTTTTTGAAAGGTTTTAAAAGGAAAATAAAATGTTTTATAACTCAAAGCACAAAACAACACAGAAATAAGTTAAATTTTCAGTTAAATATTATTACATATAACACAACATTGCTTACGCCATATTAAATAGGAGAAAAAGTTTTACACTATTTACTTAGAGAATATAAAGTGGAACAACAGTAATAGCTAATATTATTCGGAGCTAATTGCTTCTGGTTAATAATTTTCTAAGAGCTATAAAAGTGTCCACCGATGACTGGTGTGTGTGTGTGTGTGTGTGTGTGTGTGTGTGTGTGTGTGTGTGATGAGCAGGTAGAGGGACAACTTGTGGCAGTTGCTTCTCTTTCCATTTGGTGGATCCCAGGGATCACTTGGGTCATCAGGTAAACACATCTCACCAGCCCTATTAATTCATTTAGAAATAAATCTATTGTATGTTTATATAAATAAAAATTATGGAAAATAGTGTTGCACATCATGTAGCTTTTGAAAACCTCCTGACAAAACTAAGAGTGAAAATATTGAATCCTGGAGGCTGGAAAGATGGCTCCACGGTTGAGAGCATTGGCTGCTCTTACCGAGGGCCTGGGTTCAGATCCAAGCACCCACATAGAGGGAGAGGCTCACAGGCAGCCTGGGTCTGTACTGAGGAAAGCAACTCCATACTTCCCTGAGGTCATCAATGCCCTGGCCTCCTCTTAGAGATCAGCTAGCTCTCATCCTGCCCAGAACAGGCCATTGGATGTCCATCCCTCTGGTGCTCTTACTACACACAAAAACATTTTTTTGGGTTTTGAGGGGCATTTAAAAAAAAAAAAAAACAAGCTCTTACTTTGTTGCCCAGGCTGGCCTTGAACTTGTGGTTATCCTCCTGCCTCAGCCTACCAAATGCTGGGATTATAAGCATGAGCCAACATATCTGACTAGAAGACACTTCTCTGCACTATTCAGTCTACACAGAATGCTGCCTTCAGTCCTTAAATGTTCCACGAGTAATAAATTCCTTATCAGATGTTAAACGTTTTATAAATTGATACCTCTTAATGAGTACTGAACTTACTGAAGATAATGCAATAGATCCGAAGCCAGTTGAAACTGGATCCAATTGTACAAAAGGTAGTAAGTTATACAGTAGGCCTAACACTTCACACAGCAAATATAAACTGTTTAGTAAGCTAAAAATAAATGTCTATTTCAACTTTCACTTTTAATCATAAACCCGTAATAAATTCCAGACAGATCAACTGCTTTTATAAATGGAGAGAGTTGACCCTGTTCATCACAGATTCCCAGGGCCTCCCTTGGGGCTGGTGTGCAGCCAACTTGGAAAATGCTGCCGAACAGAAAACAAACTAACTCAACTTCCAACCCTGCTGCTCACTATTGTGCAACCCTGGGCAAGAGTTTTGGTGTCTCTGTCCTTCATATCCAGTTTATAAAGGTCGAGTGATTCAAAATAACACCAAAAACATGAGCATAAAGTTCCGTATAATTTGGCACAAGGAATGTGGCAGAGGAGCCTCCACCTGAAGTTCAGCACTTGGACGCTGAGGCAAGGGGACTGTCACAAGTTTGAGGCCAGCCTGGGCTACAGAGTAAGACTCTGTCTCAAAATGAAAACAAAACAAAACAAAAAAAATAACCTAAGTAATCAAGATTAGAAAGCTGCTGTCATCCACGATGCTCTTCTTCAAGTATGCTTAGCATTAATATTTTAGTGCTAAGAACAATGTCATTTCTCTCAGTAACCATCTTTATTTAATAAAGTGGACTAAATTATAAGAGCATACATTTTTCCTTGGGGCCTCAGTAAAATTGTTTTATTTTGGTATGGGGAAAAGTTGCAGCCCATAAGCACATCTCTTTTTCCTGAATTGGCCCTTTTACCAAAAAAGGCCTGGCTGGCATCTCTGCCTGATGGGATATGGGAAATTCCCTTTCACTGTTACTGTCAAGAAAACTAAGGAAGAGACAAGGCCAGGAATCCGTGAAGGGCTGGCCTGGGAGAATGCGGGCAGGAGGGCATGCTCCCGAGCTCAGACGGGGACTTGGAGTGGAAGAGCCATGGTGTGACACTAAGCAAAGCATACTTGCCACTTGTCTCCAAAACAGTGGTACCACCCCTTCCACACTAATAAAAACATTACGATGAGGTGACAGACACAAAGCTCCTAGATATCAACTATACGATAGCTAGACTGTAAATCCTTGATCTTCTTTACCTCTTTCTCTCACAAAGCTATGATAGGGCTGGGATGTAGCTCAGCAGTAGAATGTTGGCCTAGCATGTACAAAGCCTTAGAATCCATCCCCAGAGACCACAACAGACACATCTGAAGCTTTACTTTCCCTGACTTTTCTAACAGTACTTCTCCCCCTGGCCCAGGAGGAGAACCCTTCAGGTTCAAGGAGAGGTTAGAGGATAAGAACTTGTCCATCATATACTAGTCCATCTAATTGCCAGGTACATGTTACACGCTCCATTCTACTCAGCAAACCTATAACTAGCACCATCCCTCTCCACTCATTTTCCTGCAAGGACTCACAGACAAGGCTCAGTACTCTTTGAAGAGCCGTTCCCATAGAATGACCAGAGCTTCTGGGAGCTGCACGATGCTGCCATGCTACCCTTAAGTTCCCGTCACACTTCCACTACAATGGCTGAACTTAGACCCACACTGCCCATGATGGTTAACCTAGATTATCATCTTGACAGGACCTAGACTCAACTAGGAGACAAGCCTCTGAACATGCCTGTGGGATAAGACTGGGTCAGCTTCTGGGCATGCCTGTGAAGGTTAACGGAGGTGAAACGATCCCCTTAACTGTGGGCAGCACCCTTCTATAGGCTGGGTTCCAGGACTAAACAAAAAAGAAAGTGAGCTGAACTTCAACCTTCTCTCTGCTTCTGCCTATGGCCATAGGTGAGCACTTATCACAAGCTCTCACTGCCATGACAGCCTACCCTCTCAAACTGGCAGCCAAATGAGCCTGCCTGCCTGCCTTCCTGCCTGCCTGCCTGCCTGCCTGCCTTCCTTCCTGCCTGCCTGCCTGCCTGCCTTCCTTCCTGCCTGCCTGCCTGCCTGCCTGCCTTCCTTCCTGCCTGCCTGCCTGCCTTCCTTCCTGCCTGCCTGCCTGCCTTCCTGCCTGCCTTCCTGCCTGTCCTGCCTGCCTGCCTCCTTCCTGCCTGCCTCTCCTGCCTGCCTTCCTTCCTGCCTGCCTGCCTGCCTTCCTGCCTGCCTTCCTGCCTTCCTGCCTGCCTTCCTTCCTGCCTGCCTTCCTTCCTGCCTGCCTCCTGCCTCCCTCCCCCTGCCTTCCTTCCTGCCTGCCCCCCCCCCCCCCCCCCCCCCCCCCCCCCCCCTGCCTCCCCTCCTGCCCCCCTGCCTGCCTCCTCCTGCCTTCCTTCCTGCCTGCCTGCCTGCCTTCCTGCCTGCCTTCCTTCCTGCCTGCCTGCCTGCCTCCTTCCTGCCTCCTCCTCCTCCTGCCTCCTTCCCTGCCTGCCTCCTCCTTCCTGCCTGCCTTCCTCCTCCTGCCCCCCCCCCCCCCCCCCCCCCCCCCCCCCCCCCCCCCCCCCCCCCCCCCCCCCCCCCCCCCCCCCCCCCCCCTGCCTGCCCCCCTCCTGCCTGCCTGCCTTCCTGCCTGCCTGCCTTCCTTCCTGCCTGCCTGCCTTCCTTCCTGCCTGCCTGTCCTGCCTGCCTGCCTGCCTGCCCTGCCTTCCTTCCTGCCTGCCTGCCTTCAGCTGCTTTGGTCAGATCCTTTACTTCGGTAAGACAAGGAACTAGTAGAGCTATGGGGACAAATTTAACTGTCTTCCACTCTGTCTATCACAACAGACTTACACACAAAACTAGAGTACAAACAAAACTTCCGAAGTGCTAATGTGAAGACATGAAGCTGCTCATACTTGTTAATCTCGGACGCTCAGGTATGAGGAACTAAATAATGCATGTAGTTTCAATTTACAAATCAAGTCTCATACTGTTCATTGAGTTGGCTCAAGGCTGAAGCATGTGGGGCCCTGGCTAGTACAGGAAGTGATGGGTGGCCCTGGTTTACAAGCAGTTCCTTGTTGTACCTCTTTCGATCCCCACTGCTTTGCTGCCTTCAGTAACGGAAGCTCTTAGACTATGAACTCATCAAATAATCCTCACTTCGCCTGGCCTCCCGGAAGAGTGGATTCGTGGCTTCCCCTTGCTGTATGAGCCTACAGCTTCTATTAGACTCATGCGGTTTTCTTCACTTTCACCCTCTAGATAGCTAAGGCTGGCTTCAAATTCATAGTCTTCCTGACTCAGCTCCTAAATGCTGCAATTACAGGTGTGCACCACCACACCTGTATTCTACTCTAAATCTTCCCATATTCATGTCTTTCCATTTTTTCATGCTGTTTAGTCCATTTATTATTTTTACTTGGGGAATATATCATTCTGTAAACATTATTATTCTTTGTAATGATGGCTTGGTAATACATATCTATGTATTTTTATAATCTTTTTTAAAAATTATACATATACATATATATTATATAATATATATTTCTATTTAGTATTGATATATTAATATTATACAAATATAATATATTAATATATAAAAATAATATTATATATTAATATTATATAAAGCATATAAAACATATATTATATTATGTATAATATTATACATGTATTATATATTAATGTTATATAAAATATAATATTATATAAAAGTAAATATAATGTATTATAGTATATAAAATATAAAAAACATGTATATGATAGTATAAAATTATACATATATATGTATATATAAATAACAGCAGTTTCTCAACCTGTGGGTCATGACCCCATTGGGGTCAAATGACTCTTCACAGGGGTCGTCTAAGACAATCAGAAAACAGAGGTATTTACATTATGATACATAACAGTAGCAAAATTATGGTTATGAAGTAGCAACGAAAAGAATTTTATGGTTGGAGGTCAGCACACCATGAGGAACTGTATTAAAGGGTCGCAGCATTAGGAAGGTGGAGAACCTGTTATAATGTGTGCGTGCACATTCAGAGGCCAGGAGGGGACATCAGGTGTCTTCTTCTATTGATTTCTTTATTCCCTTGAGACAGAGTCTCTCCCTGAACCTGAAGCTTGCTGTTCAGCTAGACTGACTGACCACTGAACTCCTGGGATCTGCTGGTCTCTGCCCTCCAACGCTGGGGTCAAAGGTGTGTGTGGCCAGCCACACCTGGCTTTTACATCAGCACTATGGACCCAAACTTGGGTTCTCATACTTGCACAGGAAGCACCCTGACAAACTAAGCCATCTCCCCAGTCCATATTTGTACATTTTAAAATGCAAACTCCATCTGTTCACTAAACAGAGATGTACTGAGCACCAAATATGTGCCATCACTAAAGCCATAATGAAGTTCATCTGTAGCACAAATTCTAATTGGTCTTAATAATAAAAACCCAGAGTCAGATATCGGGGTAAATGCTGAAAGATCAGAAAGACAAAGGAGCAAGCCACAGCCACCTCTTACCTCGCCAACTCCTCAGCCTGAAAGGGACTGAAGCTCCTGACTCAGCAGCCTTATGCTCCTCTCTCCACCCAGCCACATCACTTCCTGTTTCCTCCTCCCTAGTGCTGGGATTAAAGGCATGTGCCTCCCAAGTATTGGGATCAAAGCCATGAGATCACAAATGCTGAGATTAAAGGTATGTGCCACCACTGCCTGGCCTCTATGGCTAACTAGTGGCTAGCTCCACACTCTGATCTCCAGGCAAGCTTTATTTATTAGAGCACAAACAAAATATCACCACATTCATCTTACTCGGCTCACAGTCTATATATTGGAATAGACAATGATAATATAGTCTACCCACTAGACTACAAAAAATAGCAAACAGAATTTATCTTGAAGTGGTAGTTAGCAAAAACACAGAGCACAAGAAAATAAATACTTAAAATAGCAAAATACACTCAAAGTACAGTTTTTTTAAAAAAGGAGAAAACAGCCCCCTTCTATTGATGAACTATATCTATAATTTAGAATTATAACAACAATAAGTATTTCCAAACCTCACATCCACTGTATTATTCGTTTCATGGTCAAACACTTCAAAAGCCTCTTTGATCTTCTTATGGAATTCTGCCACTATTACCTCTGCAAAACACAAAGTCAACAAAATTACCTTAATTATTAGTTCAAAACAAAAATCCCAACAACCTAACTAGAAATCCTTTTGGGTTTTTGTTTGTTTTGTCTGACCATCTATCTGTCCGTCTGTCTGTTTTGAGACAGGGTCTCACTGTCGAGTTATGTAGACCAAGCTGTCTTTCCATTTCCTTAATGCTGAGACTCCGGGCATATGCCATTATGTCTGACTAACGTAGAGAGCTAAATAAGGAAGAACTTAAAGAGCCATTCTTGGTCCCTGTATAAATCATATGCATGCTAACTCCCTCTGGAAATGTCCAAGAACAGATCTTACAAAAGCAAGTTAAAGAAGGAACGGGCTATTCTGGTATAGTTCCTCACACTGGGGAAGTCATGGCGCCAAACATTTTTTTCTGAGGTATAACAGTAAACTTATTTGAATGTTCATCTTGTGTGTGTGTGTGTGTGTGTGTGTGTGTGGTGTGTGTGTGTGTGTGCGCGTGTGCACTCATGCCCACACCAAATGTGATGCTTACAGTTTCAGATAGACTGGCTGCCTATACCCCAGAACCTGCCTGTCTCTGCCCTCCACTGCTGGAGTTACAGATGTGCCCTGCTGCCCCTGGCTTTTCTGTGTTTGCTAGGGATTCAAATCCAGGTCCTCTTGTTTGTACCACCTCTTGCTGCTCAGTCACTGAGACATCTCCCCACTGAGCAATCCCTGCAGCCCCTAATTTTGGTTGTAAATACAATGTACGTACACTAAAAGCCACCACCCAGATCTCACCTGGAGACCTGCCAGCCTACCCTCTAGCTAACGTGGTTTAGATGCCATCCTAGCTCAACAAGAAGAGTAAACCCAAGACAACAAACACCATCTAGTTATTAGGCTGCTTATCACCTTTGTTCTGTTCCTGAGGAGGGTTGAAGGTGGATGAGAGGCATATAAACCCTCCTGTGCATCCTTCACACACCTTTAAACAAGAGTGTGATTAAAACTCACTTACATGAAACAGTGAAGTAGTTAATAAACATTATTGAGAACGTACTACATTCCAGACACTAACAAGGTCATAGTAAGAAGTAAAAACAGACAAAAGTTCTTGCCCCACAGCTATTTTTACTGGAAAGATATATAAATGTCTGCATTTTTGCTGACATATACAGTAGGTTGCATGACCTTAAACACAGAAAAAAAGAAAAAAAGTAAGAGATATGAAGAGTCCCGGTGAGAATGCCACCTTAGTGACAAGGTGACAGGGCACAGCTGCCAGACAGGAAGAACCCATCTGCAGTATCTCCGGAAAGGTTTCAGACAGAGGGAAAAGAGAGTGCAGACGAGCAGGCTAACTAATGATCAGACGGCTGTGAGCTGCTGGGTGGGAGCTGAATCCTTTAAGAATTTTGAACTTCCTCTGAATGCAATGAGAAACCACTGGAAGGTTCTAGGCTCTATGGTGACCTGATCTTCTTGTTGGCTGTCACTGTGTTGAGAAGACACTGGAAGGGAAAGGTGGTCACAGAGACCAGTGCGGAGGCTGCTTCAGTATCTCTTTCAGACATGGTCAATGGTGTCTTAGCTAAGGTCTCTAGTGCTGTGAGGAGACACCATGACAACAGCAACTCTTGGAAGGAAAACATTTATTTGGGGCTGGCTCACAGTTTCAGTCCATATGAGAAGCATGGCAACATGTAGGCAGACGTGGTGCTGGAGAAGGAGCTGAGAGTCCTACATCTGATCCACCAGCAGCAGAAGGAGTCAGCCACATTAGGCCTAGCTTGAGCATATAAAACCTCAATGCCCACCTCCACAATGACACGCCTACTCCAACAAGGCCACACCTCTTAATAGTGCCATTCCCTATGCGCCAAGGCTTCAAATAATGAGTCTATGGGGGCCATGCCTATTCAAACCACCACACGGGCTGAGACTAGAAGGGGAACCATGGACATAAAAGGAAATTCTGGTTAAGATCACTAATGCGTGCTGACAGATTTGATGGGAGTGAGGGGCAAGACTGACTTCAAAGTGTTTCAACGAGTAAAAGAAGGAGAACTAGAGATACAGCTTAGTGATGGAACACAGGTGAGAGGCTACAGTGCCCCCCATAAAAGGGGGGCGCATTATCAAGTCTCAAATTTTTACACTGGCACAGCCATGTATTCAAGTCTCAAAGTTTATGAAGCAATACATACAACAGGATACCCAGAAAGGAAGAGAAAGATAAAGTGTGAGCACAGTTTATCACAAATATAAAACCACCAAATATGGAGTGAGACCTCATACCTGCCCCACCTTAGGTAGGGGCCACAGGAAGAAATAATAATCTAAAAGTCAAAAGAAAAAATGGGAAGTTTTTCTAACCCTCATTCTCTTTACTCCAATGTAACCACCAATCATTATGTCCTGTCTCCTCCAATCCTTCTTTCTATGGACCCAGATACATGGTCTTTCATTCTCGACATTCATTCACTCAGGAAGTAGTTACTGGGTAAGTACGAGGTATCTGGTTCCAGGCCAGGTGCTTTATAAACACATAGAGCTAAATACTTCCTTCTTAGAACTGAAGAAACCAAGGCTCATTGCGGTTCAGCAACTCACCCAAGGTCAGAGTTTATTAAGGGGCAGAGCAGGATGGAACCCAGATCTTTCCCACTGAACCCTGTTCCCCACTAAATCTCACTCCACCTGATTATTAGTATTCCTAACATAAGGACTATAACCTGTAGTTCCTTCCTTTAAATGCTCTTTTCCAGACTGCAGCATAATCTCCCATCTTTAGTAGCACCACAGGAATACAACAGGATTTACTGACATAATTAAATTTTACTATAACATGGCAATGAAAAGCTTGCTAATTTTATAAACAAAACAGGAATGTTGCTCCATTACTTCAATTTACACTTCTCTGATTACACATGAATCTCGATAATAGTCCATGTGTTTGTTTGCCAGCTGTTCTCAGTTATTAATTGTCAGCTCATGTTCTCTACACACTCAGTCCCGACCAGGATCTTCTCTTACTTCTTAACCATTTGTGTGAGCTCCCCGGAAAGCAAGACTGCGCCCGGCAAAAGCACTGCCAACAAGTTTCAAGGTCACTTGTTGAATTTGGTTTTGTAAAATGAGAACAGATGTTCCTGCTAACTAGCCAATACCAGCGGCAGGGCAAAGGATACGGGAGAGTTTAAATTAGCTAAAATCACCTAAAAATCTTTACCTTCTCCCCCCAGAATTAGTTACTCGGCATTGTTCTGTAATCTTTCACTCAAGGATAACTTGTAAGTAGTCTTTCTTCTCAAAAGATACTGCACTGTAAGTTACTCAGCATTGTTCTGTAATCTTTCACTCAAAGATAACTTATAAGTAGTCTTTCTTCTCAGAAGATACTGCACGGTACAGTCTGTGTGATTGCTTGACAATCAATTGGAGGTCTTTATCAACTCTGTCATTGTGGATATTCAGAATATTTTCAATAGTGAGCAATTCCGTCCAGTTCACTCTTGTGCATTCATCATCTGCCTCACTGGAATTCAATGGTGGAGGAGGCTGGGGAGATGGCTGAGTCAGCAAAGTGCTCCCTGAGAAGCATGAGGACCTGAGTTCAATCCCCAGCACCCACAGAAAAACTCACCACGGCAGCAATGCTCGTAATCTCAGTGCTCAGAGGCAGCAGACACAAGAGGTCCCTAGGGCTTGCTCACCAGCACTCTAGCCATATCAGTGAGCTCCAAGTGGACAGCAACTGAGGAAGATGCCAATGTTGGCTTCTGGCCTTCTCTCTCTCTCTCTCTCTCTCTCTCTCTCTCTCTCTCTCTCTCTCTCTCACACACACACACACACACACACACACACACACACACACGATCATGAATTCGAGCGCGCGCGCGCACACACACATTCCAGCATACACATACAGACAAATGTCTATGCACATGCACACAAAGAAGGTGGAAGACTGGCCAGGCAGTGGTGGCACACACCTTTAATCCCAGCACTCAGGAGGCAGAGCCAGGCAGATCTCTGTAAATTCGGGGCCAGCCTGGTCTACAGAGTGAGATCTAGGACAGGCACCAAAACTACACAGAGAAACCCTGTCTCAAAAAACAAAGAGAGAGAGAGAGAGAGAGAGAGAGAGAGAGAGAGAGAGAGAGAGAGAGAGAGAGAGAAGGAAGAAAAGAAGAAAGAAAGAAAGAAAGAAAGAAAGAAAGAAAGAAAGAAAGAAAGAAAGAAAGAAAGAAAGAAAGAAAGAAAGAAAGAAAGAAAGAAAATGTTGTTGAGAGGTTTCACATCCCCCAGGCTGACCTCAAACTGACTATACAGCAGAGAATGACCTTGAACTTCTGATCTTCTTTCCACCACCTCCTGAGTACTGGGAGTTCATGCAAGTGGCACCACACCTGATTTATACAGTGTAGGTGTCAGGGATCTACCCACTACTTCACACATGCCAGGAAAGTACTCTAGCAACCGACCTACATCCCTAGCCCCAGGAAAGTCCACATTAGTCATAACCATCAGAAATCAGCTAGAGAGCCCACTTTTACCCACTCCGGAAAGGAATTCAGGGAGCTACTGGAGAAATGGATTGATAGTCCAGAAACCCAAAGAGCTGGCATTTATCTTCAAGTGCAACCAGTTGGGACCGAGGGGCTGGTGACTCTAAAGACTGTAACGCTCATGATCACACGTCAGCCACTTCTGCTCCTGTGCAGCTTTTAGCCTTTTAGCAGCAGCCAAGCTCGTTGCATGGCTCTGACAACAGGCACTGTGCATAGATAAAGCCTTTATCATTATTCTAATAGGCATTGTTTTTTCTGTTTGTTGGGAGACAAGCCCTCATTATGTAGCCCAAGTAGGTCTGTAACTTCAAACTCCTCCTGCACCAACCCTCTGATTGCTGGGATTACAGGCATAAATTACCACACCCCCTCTTGGAATTATTATGAAGTAATTAATATAAGAAAGCTCAGCAAGAGTGGGGGGTGGTCCTCGGGTGGCTGAGGCAGGCAGATCTCTGTGAGTTGTCTCAAAAACCCCCAAAAAAAGAAAGCTAAGCTGAATTAATAAACCATTTTTATATTAGCAGAAATACTTAAGTTATATTTGTCAGTTACAAACTTATAATTTTAATAATTGCAATTTTTTTTACTAGTTTCAAAATGTTTTCACATTTTTTGTTTGTTTTTTGTTTTTTGTTTTTCGAGACAGGGTTTCTCTGTATAGTTTTGGTGCCTGTCCTGGATCTCACTCTGTAGCCCACGCTGGCCTCGAACTCACAGAGATCCGCCTGGCTCTGCCTCCCGAGTACTGGGATTAAAGGTGTGCGCCACCAATGCCCAGCTGTTTTCACATTTTTTGAGTGAAGTTTTTCATTGGTGGAATACTATCAAAACTTAAGAGACTTATACAAAAATTTATATTAAGAATGGAATCTTGGGCTGGGCGGTGGTGGCCCATGACAAAACAAGATCAGGACAGGCTCTAAAACTACACAGAGGAAACCCTGTCTTGAAAAACCAAAAAAAAAAAAAAAAAAAAAAAAAAAAGAATTGAATCTTGGGCCAGACATTGTGGCCCCACCCCTTTAGCAGATCTCTGTGAGTTCGAGGCCATCCTGGTCTACAGAGTGAGTTCCAAGACAGCCAGAGCTACACAGTAAGACCCTGTCTCAAGGGAAATATATTGAACTTCAATCACAGTTAGTGGCACACATTTGTATCCCAGCACTCAGGAGGTAGAGGCAAAAGGATCAAGCATTCAAAGTCCTCCTCAGCTACATAGTGAGGCCTTAGCTTAAAAAAATAATAATAATGATTACCTTTTTATTAAGTGTGTGGGCATGTGTCTTTCTGAGTGCAGGTGACCACAGATCCAGAAGAGCATCTCCAGTGCCCTGGATGGATTCACAGGCAGCTGTGAACTCCCTGAGGGGTGCTGAGAGGCAAACTTGAGTCCTCTGAAAGAGCAGCAAATGCTCTAATCCCCGAGCCTTCTTTCCAGCCCAGAAAGTAAATTGAAAATAAATAAATAAATAAATAAAAAGGATGTAATATTTTAGATGTTGTAGCCAGTGAGGAGGATTTTGAATTCAAGGCCAGTCTCAGCTACATTGTGAGGCCGTTTCAAAAACTAAGGCGGGCTGGCAAGAGAGCAAGGGCGCTTCCCATGCAAACCTGACCACCTGAGTTCAAGTCCTGGGACCCTGTTAACGTGGAAGGAGAGAAGTGACTCCCTAGAGTTGTCCTCTAGCATCTATTCATACCCCACAGCACACACCTCCCCCACAATGATGATGATAACAATAATAACTTAAATAAAAACAAGGAGATGTAGCTCAGGTAACAGGCTTGCCTAGCATATGCAAGGCAAGATAAACAAAAGTTTATCTCCAGCACTGCACAACAAAAGGTTATCAAGCCGCTTATTAACGTCCAAAAGCTCTTCTAGCTATTATCCCAGCACATTATACAATACTGTTTTCCAAGCCATTGCTTTGAGTGATAAGCCATTCAAGGCCCAAAGGCCACCTTAAACTTTGTCACTCTCCTATGGCTCAACTATCTCAGGGACTCAAGACTCACTCCTGCCTTTTTGCTTATGGTCACCTTCCCCATCCTACTCAAATCATCAGTAGCTATATTCTGCTCCCCAATGCTACTCGGAACCTCCTACTCAGAGCTTATCTTTTCCAATTTCTTTAATTAAGAAACTGTCAAACATATGGAAAAGTTGAAAGCTTAGTAGCAGCCCTGTGCCCACCAGCCAGATTGAAGTATTGTGAAGACTGCCATTTTTCCCTGCTCTCCCTCCATCGCTAAGTAATTGCAGGCACAGTGATACTTTACCCTGAACACTTCCACATGCATCTCCTAAAAATAAGGGCAATCTCCTATATAATCTCAACACTATTTTAATATCCTTAAAAAATAATCAAATTCACTACAATCATCTAGTCTCTATTCCATATCCAAATGTCTCCATCTGTCCCCAAATGTCTTCACTACTTCCTTCAACCTAAAATTTTATAAACGTTTGTGTACACCGTTTAACGTGCACGTGTGTATTTTCAACAGTCCCTATTGTCCCCCCCACTCCCCTCCACACTTAGGAAATCAGTTTGTTGCTGAGACGGCGCTACACACTAACTTACGTAATGTTCCCTATAATCTGGACTTAACTGATGGCTTCCCTTTCAATCACTGATCCATTAAAGTCCATCCCTTCAGGGAACGCCTCCTACCAATTCTCACTGTCCTCAAGTGATTCCTGATGAAGATCTCCCTCCCCTCCCCTCCCCTTCTCTCCTCCTCTCCTCTCTCCAAATTTATCATTCAGAGTCACTCGGTTTGCAAGACATGTTACTAAACACTTCTGAAATACTTCCCCTTCTCCCTCCATCTGTACTGCACCATTTGGGTGTAAAGACTCATCACCTCTGAGTGGATTAAAGCACATCCTTTCCCATTCCACTCCTCAAACAATAGTCACATTAGGCTTGGGTGATTTTTTTTTCTATTTAAAATTTTTTTCTTTATATGTTTTTCTGGTGAGGGAACTAGAATCCAGAGCCTTATGCAAGCTAGGCAAGCATTCTACCACCAAGCTATAGCCCCAAGGCAAGGGTGATCTTCCTAAAATGGAGTTTAATCCTGTGACCTTGTGCTCTCTAATCCTTCAGTGGCCCCCCATAGGCCATTCCAAGTAACAGCAAGCCTGCTTAGCTGGACACATGAAGACCTTTATGAACTAGGTAGGCCCCAACCCATCTCCAGCAGATATGTTTACTTTTACTTTTCATTTTTTTTTAATTTAATTTTGAGACAGTCTCTATGAAGCCCAGGCTGCCCTCAAACTCATCATGTAGCCCAGGACAGCCTCCTATTTCAGCTCCCCACATGCTGGGATTACAGGCATGTGCCACCATGCCT
This sequence comes from Peromyscus leucopus, assembly GCF_004664715.2. Lineage (NCBI taxonomy): Eukaryota > Metazoa > Chordata > Mammalia > Rodentia > Cricetidae > Peromyscus > Peromyscus leucopus. Next base: position 20,794,749 of record NC_051076.1, read on the forward strand.
AAATTTCCCAACATATTTTTTTTAAACTCTTACAATTAAACATGAAAACAGCCTGATTTTAAAGTGGACAATGGACTTGAATAAATATTCCTAAAAAAAAAAAAAAAAAAAAAAAAAAAAAAAAAAAAAACAAGTAACTACTCAGCACATGAGTAGGTGCTCTATACTGTTCGTCATTAGGGAAATGCTAATCACAGGCATAATGAGATAGTACTTCACACACTAGGATGCCGATTATGAGAAAAATGGAAACTACCAGGTCACTATGTTTGAGTGACTGTCTCCTCTAAAACTCACGTTGGAATTTAACTGCTACTGGGTCTAAGAATCAGGACCTTTCAGAGGGGACCATGTGGCCTGTGCTCTCGACTGAGTTAAGGTACTTGCTATAGAAACTGAGTGAATTCAGCCTCCAGACCAGCCACATTTGTGTCAACTTGACTCAAGCAGTCATTTGGGAGGAGGGAACTTCAGTAGAGAAAATGCTGCCACCTGTGGGCACTGACCTGTGGGCAGTACCACCCTTGGGCTGGTGGTCCTAGATGCTACAAGGAAGCAAGCTGAGCAAGCCATGAAGAAAACACAGAATTTCTCTTTGGCTTCTGCTTCAGTTCCTTCCTCCAAGTTCTTGCCTTGCGTTCTTTCCCTGACTTCCCTTCCTGATGGACTGTGATCAGGTCATGTAAGCTGAAATAAACCCTTTCCTCCCCAGCTGCTTTTAGTGATAGTGTTTGATCACAGCACTAGAAACCCTAAGACAGAAATTAGCACCGGGGCACAGTCATGTGGAACTGCTGTGGAAGGCCTGACCACCTGGTGTTCTGGAGAGGACTGTGGAGGTGTTGGACTTTAGACTGGAAAGCCATTGAGTCTTCAGAACTCAGCAGGCTATTCTGCGGGAATTTAGAAGATAATGCTGTGAGCAGTGCAGATAATGGAGGCCTGCCTTGTGAAGTTCCAGAGGGAAGTGCTGCTGCTGTTGTTCTTTGTTTGCATTTTTTTTAAGTTTATTCTGTTTTGTTTTTTGAGACATGGTTTCTCTGTGTAGCCCTGACTTTCCTGGAACTGGCCAGGCTAGCCTCTGCCTCCTGAGTGCTCGGATTAAAGGCATGTGCCACCACACACAGCTCAGTGGGAAGTTTTAAGAGTCCCTTAAAAATGCTTTTGGGGAAAAAAAAAAAAAAAGACAGTGATGGTGCACACCTATAATCCCAGCACTCAGGAGACAGAGGCAAGCAGATCTCTGTGAGTTTGAGGCCAGCATGGTCTACAGAGAGACTGTCTTGAAAAACAAAATAAAACCCATGTTTGAGCCATTCTATATTTTGAATTAAAAACCAGTAAAGTGAAACCTTTGCTTTTCTAGGACAACTGATGCTGGTTAGCTAGGGATGGAAATTAGCAGTGATACAAAGAGACTATCATCACTGAGTCTTCTGAGGAATGTTTCTACAGGGCCAGCACACAGAAACTGTGGTCCAGGGCAGGCCAAGGCTCTACTCCGTGCTGGTGGTCAAACTTACCGATGTGTAAGAGTCTCCCAAATGGTTTCTGGTTTTTACAGGCATGAAGTAGTTGTCAGGCAGTGGTGGCACATTTGAGTCATGGAGAGCAGCTGAGGCTTGGCATTGTGAGAGGCCAGGAGAGGCCATTGGTGAAGGTGCAGCCTCAATTGCAGTGCAGAGATTTCTGCATGTTTTTAAAAACTTATTTTTTACAGTATTTGATGTTTTTTTCTTTTCTTTTTTTTTTGGTTTTTTCGAGACAGGGTTTCTCTGTGTAGCTTTGCGCCTTTCCTGGAACTCACTTGGTAGCCCAGGCTGGCCTCGAACTCACAGAGATCCACCTGGCTCTGCCTCCCGAGTGCTGGGATTAAAGGCGTGCGCCACCACCACCCGGCAATATTTGATGTTTTTAAAGACTGTGGCACTTTTAAAAGTTGGAGTGTTTTATGTTGTGATATTAATATTAATATGCCATCTTATGGACAAATAGGGAGGAAAGATTGAATGGTGACAGGGTTTTTGTGTCAGGTTACCAAGGGGTCAGTTGTGTTGGCTAGTTTTATGTCAACTTGACACAAACTAAGTCATTTGTGAAACAGGAACTTCAACTGAGAAAATGCTGCCCACCAGACAGGCCTGTGGGCAAACTTGTGGGACATTTTCTTGATTGATAATTGAAGAAAGAGGGTTCAGACTATTGTAGGTGGGGCCATCCCTGGGCTGGTGGTCCTGAATTCTATAAGAAAGCTGGCTGAGCAAGCCATGATGAGCAAGCCAGTAAGCAGCACCCTTCCATGGCGTCTGCATCATCTCCTGCCTCCAGGTTCCTGCCCTGTTTGAGTTCCTGCCCTGATTTCCCTTTGTAATGGACTGTGACTGGGATATGTAAGGTGAAATAAATCCTTTCCTCCCCAAGCTGCTTTTGATCACTGTCTTTTTTTTTTTTTTTGGTTTTTCGAGACAGGGTTTCTCTGTGTAGCTTTGTGCCTTTCCTGGAGCTCACTTGGTAGTCCAGGCTGGCCTTGAACTCACAGAGATCCGCCTGCCTCTGCCTCCTGAGTGCTGGGATTAAAGGTGTGTGCCACCAACGCCCGGCTTGATCACTGTCTTTAATCGCAGAAGCAGTGACCCGAAGACCACCTCCTTCTCTTAACTTCTCTTCTCTCCTCTTTCTCTCTTCTCTCTTCTCTCTTCCCTCCTCCTTCCCTCCTGTTGTCTATCATGGACTGCACAGCAAGAAGGCTCTTGTCACATGCTGCTGATTTGATCTTAAACTTCCCAGTTCCTAGAACTTTCAGGAAATAAATTCCAGTTCTCTATAATATAGCCAATATTTTGTTATAGAAGCACAGACAAATAATGTAGACTATGTGAATGTAGAAAATTAAGAAACTCTTGTGAATTGCTTCTGGGAAGATAAAATGGTACAGATGATATTAAAAAAAAAAATATGGCAACTCCTCAAAAATTTAAATATTTCACTTCTATTGCTCCAACAATTCTGACTCAAAATCAGGGATTAGAATTTCCAGCAGTCAAAAGGCAGACACAATCTAAGTACTCATAAGCAAATGGATAGCAAACTGTGGTATACACACACAATGAAGTATTACTCAGTTTTTAAAAGAAGGGGACTTTGAACCTTGAAGACCATTACACTTAGTGATGATGTAAGTTAGACACAAAAGGACAAATACTGTATGACTTGTCTTATATGAGGTCTATCAGACTCCCAAAGACAGAGGCCATAGCAATGATTGCCATGAGCTGGAAGAGGAAGAAATGGGGATTCAGTGTGGGATGAGGAAACTGTTCTGGAATGGATAGTGGGAATGACGCACAGTATTATGAATACATTTAAAATCACTGAACTGTACACTTAGAAATAGGTGAGGCAGCTTGAAAAGGGCCTAATTTAAATAAAATTTATAAAGAATTAACCTTTGTGGTTTTCTAAAGGTCCTACAGCTGTATATACTTGAAAATATACAAAAGAAAAAACAAAAAAAAACCTGAATTAAGCACTTCAAGAGGTGAACTGAATGACAGATAGACTATACCTTAGTTAAACTGTCATTTAAAAGAGAGGAAGATGACCCGGCAGTGGTGGCGCACGCTTTTAATCCCAGCGCTCGGGAGGCAGAGCCGGGCAGATCTTTGTGAGTTTGATGCCAAGCCTGGTCTACAAAGCAAGATCCAGAACAGGCACCAAAACTACACTGAGAAACCCTGTCTCGAAAAACCAAAAAGAGAGAGAGAAAGAGAGAGAGACCTTACAATTCTTTGATTCACCGAGAATACAAATATATAGAAAAGCATTTCTATTATTCTAATAAATAGAGTATGTTTTTACACATAGAGTATGTTTTTACAGACAAAAAATTGAATGATTAAAAATAAAAACACCAAGTACTTAATGCAAATTTTCTTCTAGAAAAATCCCAGCAATACATTCACATTTTAATGAAAGCAATCCATTTTATTGTGGCAATATACATACTGGCAAGCATTAAATTCATGTAGCCTCAGAAAAGACATTTTCTTTGGCAAAATCATAACAGCCCAAAGGTAAATTTCCAGACATTTATTTTCCCTCTAAGTGTTTCCAATATAAAATTGTTTGCTTAAAATCCTGAAGTGAAATGTTTACTTTAAAATATTAGTACTAGCCCAAAGCTTCCCAACTCTAGGATAAGTTCCTTTCTCCATGGTTATTTAAGGATTGATCAAAAAATCTGTATGCATGACTAATTTAATGGTAGAATTCATTTTCAAAAGCATTAGTATAGTGCCCGAGTGTTTGTTCATCAGGTAAAGGTACTTGTGGTCAAGCTTGACAACCTGTTCCCTGAACCCTCATGAAAGAACGAACTCCAGCAAGCTGTCCTCTAACCTCTCTGTGCCCCACTCCCCCCAAAATAAATAAATGCAAAAAGCATTAGCATAGGAGAGCACTAAATGCTCTAATTACTAGCCTAAACGTGCTGCCATTATTTCATGCCCTTCTATCTTATGTTAGCAATTTCCATGAAGCTAAGAATATTAACTATGGGTAAAAAAATCTTCTATAGAACAGCCTAACAAGTGGGCTGGAGAGATGGCTCAGTGGTTAAGGTCACATACTGCTCTTCCGGCAGACCTGAGTTCAATTTCTAGCACCTATGTCAGATGGCTCACAACCACCTATAACTTCAGCTCCTCTGGCACCTGTGTGTGTGTGTGTGTGTGTGTGTGTGTGTGTGTGTGTGTGTGTGTGTTAATTAATTAAAAATAAGTAAGTAGGGAAGTAGGGCTGGAGAGATAGCCAAGGAGTTCAGAATGCTTGCTGTTCTACCAGAGGACCTGAGTTCAGTTCTCAGTACCCATGTCAGGCAGCTCACAACTTCCTGTAACTCCAGCTGGCTTCCAAAAGCACCCACACAAGTATGGCACATGCTTGAGAAGACATATACACAAAAACAAAAATAAATCACTTAAAAATAAGTCAGTGAGTATATAATTCAACAGCCTAAGAATGGGTTCTTATCTACTCCATAATTAAGCAGTAGACTGAAAGAAATGATCTTTCTAACACAGAGGGAAGCCACATACCACACTGCAGCCACGTCCCCACTGTATACTTACCATATGAATATGCTTTTGTCGTATATCCAAGACCTCTAGTTTAAAATACAAACATATCCACACATAATGGTGCATGGACATATCCCAGCTAGTCTATAAAGGAAGTGGACACAGAAGAATTGCTCAGGCCCACATGTTAGAAGCTAGCCTAGGCAACATGGCAAGACCTATTTCAGGGGGGAAATGCAAGCATCTATGATGCAATATCCAAAGTGAATGGAGTCAAGAAGAAATCATTGCCAAACCTTCACAAACTCTTCCAAAATCGGAACCAAAGGCAACTCCTCCCCTCTTTCACTGAGTGTTAAATGAACTTAAGCATTTTTCTTTTTAATTCTTTCTCTTTTCTTAAGTGTGAATACCCTATATGGTCCAGGTTGGTCACAAACACACCTAGACTCAACTGATGCTCCCATCTCATCCTCCAAGTACATGAGCATACAAGCCACACCACCACATCTAGCCTAAACATGATCAAAGAAACAGAAAGAAATCAGAAAAAGGAAAGCTACAGACCAATATTTCTTAGAGTCACAAAATCCTTCAAAACCACTAACAAGGGACTGGAACAATGGCTCAGTATTAAGAGCACTTGTTGCTCTTGAAGAAGAACTAGGTTTGGTTCCAAGAACCGTCGCAGTGCTCACAACCATTTGAAACTCCAATTCCAGGGAATCTATCTCCCTGTCTGGCCTCTGCAGACATCAGGACACACATGGTAGGTACACCAACATACATGCAGGTAAAATATCCATTCACATTAAGGAAATAAATAAATCTCTTAAAAATTATTTTTAATGAATTAATTATTTTATGTGCATTGGTGTTTTGCTTGCATGTATGTCTGGGTAAGTGTGTTGGATCCCCTGGAACTGGAGTTACAGACCGTTGTGAGCTGCTATGTGGGTGCTGGGAATTGAACACAGGACTCTGTAAGAGCAGCCAGGGTTCCTAATTGCAGAGACAATCTCACCAGCTCCTAAAATTATTTGAAAAAATAATAAGAAGACACATGATCATCTCAACTGCATCAAAAACTACCTAACAATATTCAACATCTCTTCATGATTAAAAACAAAAATTCTGAGAACTAGGAATTTCTTAGCAGTGTCCAGCACAGTCGGGCCCTTATGAGAAACCTGGACTGAAATCAGACTTTCCGGTGGAAGGTACTGTGCACTCCCGAGACTAGCATGGCCAGAACTCTGCCGTGTATCAAGCTGGCACACAGCTGTAGGCGAGCTTCCACTTCCACAGCACAGAAGCCCAAAGCAAGCAGCCTGGGGACACCAAGGAGACAGCTCGAGGTCAGCGTGTCTTTCACTTTTTGTTTTCTTTTCTCACTATATGCTGCAGGCTGCCATCAACTAGCTCCCAGCTCAGTGATGACGCTCTTGCCTCAGCCTGAGTAGCTGAGCCTCACAGGCAACCGAGAGCATAGTGCTTCTCCAGTGCCCAAACTTATTACTGACGTTCTGGGCCAGTGTCCTCTTGTTGATATTCTTTTTGTTTCATAATTTGCCGGCTTTTTTTTTTTTTTTTTTTTCTGTATACCTAGCTAGTGATGTTCTGGGAAAGATTTAGGAGTAAGAATTGTAAGCTGGGCAGTGGTGGTGCATGCTTTAATCCCAGCACTTGGGAGATAGAGGCAGGAGGATCTCTGTAAGTTTGAGGCCAAGATAGTTCCAGGTCAGCCAGAGCAACACAAAGAAACCCTGTCTCAAAAAAACAAAACAAAAATTGTAACGACTTAGTCTTATGAAAGAATATAACTCAATGTGTTATCACCAATTGTAAAAATGGGTAATCATCATGTTTCTCTTTGGCTAACGATGCAAATCATTGGTTAAATGCTTGTCTCATGTGTACCAGACCCTGGATTTGGTCCCTAGTACCTACCACAGAGAAGGAGGAACACACACACACACACACACACACACACACACACACACACAGATGAAACAGTTCTTTCAGGCTAACAGGGTGTCTCAGTGGGTAAAAACACTTGTTTTAAAAAGCTTGAAAACCGGGCGGTGGTGGCACATGCCTGTAATCCCAGCATTTGGGAGGCAGAGCCAGGCGGATCGATCTCTGTGAGTTCGAGGCCAGCCTGGTCTACAGACTGAGAACCAGAACAGGCACCAAAACTACACAGAGAAACCCTATCTGGAAAAACAAAAACAAAAAGTGTGAACACCTAAGTTCCAATCTCAACACCTACATCAAAAGTCAAGGATGGCTATGCTCACAGATGTAATCCCAGCACTGTAAGGGACCGAGATAGGGGGATTACTGAGGTTTGCTGGTTGCCTGACTAGCTCCAAGTTCAGTGAAAGACCCTAAGAGAGTAAGGCAGAAGGTATAAAACAGGACACCCATATCCTCCTTAGGCCTCCACATGCCTGTACACAGGTGTGAACACCCTCAAACATTTGTGCACATACACTACATATACTCATACTTACAGACACACAAAAATAAACATTTTAAGTACTTCTCTCTTCATATTTGTGTAAATGCAGCACAGTAAATTGGTACTGCCCAGGCCAGGCATGGTGATGTTCTCTTCTGTAATCCCAGCACTCAGGAGGCTAAGGCAAGAGGATCACTGATTTTGAAGTCAGTTTGGATCACAGAAAGAGAGGGAAGGAGCTTTGACTATAACTACCACTAAGTAAAACATGTTTAAAAACAAAAACAAAAAAACAGACCTATGTTTAAGTCCCCTTTACAAGGCAGTCTTTGTGTTATTGCCTCTCTCTCTCTCTCTCTCCCTGTACACACACACACACACACACACACACACACACACACACACACACACACACACGGAGTCCAGAGGGCAACCTCAGCTGTCATTCCTCAGACACAATCTTTTTTTTCTAGAACAGTCTCTGACTGTCCTGGGACTCGCCCCAGAGACCCGCCTCTCTTCGCCTCCCCCACAGTGCTAAGATTAAAGCCAAGTCTGTGCTGAGATGCCTGGCTTTTTTAAAATGTGGATCCTGGGAATCACACTCTGGTCCCTTCAAGCATGTTACTGACAGCTATCTCCCCAGCCCACAAAGTCTTATTTTAACTTGATTCATTAGTCATGTCAATAAACAATGCCATAATTCATAAGTTTGCTCTAGAAATAACCAACTTCTTGCTACAGAAAATGTTTAAAGTGTAACTTTACCATATATGAGAACATGATTGCTTGATAATGGAAATACACCTATTTAATCACAATTATATCTAGTTTAATTAAGCCAGAGACATTAAATTAATTAAATAAAATTAAATAAAGTTAAAACCATAGTGCTTAAGTTTTTAATAAACTCTATGCAGTTAATATTAACAATATTAACAATGACTTATTTATTTTTGGACAAATGGCATGTTCAGCAAATGTTCTAGTAAATGTTACTTTATGTAGAGTATCCATTTCCAAAATAAAAACAGAGAGAGAGCGCGCGCGCACATGTGAACATGGTCAGATGCTAAAGCAATACCAGAACCGCCAGTTAACACACCACTGCAGCAGCACGTAGTCCATTTCAGGCTGTTTTATACATCTGAACATACTGTTTACTGCCAGAAGGCTTGTCTATTTTGATAAAATAAGAATCTCAGTATTTTTCAATGTTAGCAGACAGGAACATTGTTCAGTTACTGCTACTCTCCATTCCCTATGCATTCTTCTGGGTATTTACTATATACTAACTCTTACATGTACATGTTAGGAAGATCATCCTTTGTATTAACTTAAGCATCTTCTTCTCTTCCCAAAACAATTCCAAATTTGTTTTAAAAGGGTGACAGGCTAGGGAGGTAGCTCAGTGGTAGAGTGCTTGTCTAGTATAGCACAGCTTTGGGTTTATTCACCAACACCACCAAGAAAGGAAAAAGAAAGGGAGAGAGAAAAGGAATGAAAAAGCAAGAGAAGAATTAAAAGGTATGATAATACAACACAGCCTCAGAAAAGAACCAAAAGCATGAGGAATACTTCGGTGTTTTGCCCCTTAATGTCCCTATAATGAGATGGAGCTGGAAGAAAGAATCCAGCAACATTCGGGCAGGTTTGAGATTTTAGTGAGCCACAGTAAAGGAGGCTGAGTTTATCTGAGAGCAACAAGACGGCTGCAGAGTTTGTGAGTACCTGTGGATCCCATACACGGCACTAAATACAAAGATGCACTGAGGGCTGGAGAGACAGTTCAGCAGCCAAGTGCATGGGACCCAAGTTCAGTTCTCAGCCCACAACAAGAGTGCACAACTGCCTGTACTCCAGCTCCAAGGGATCTGATACCTTCTTCTGTCCCTAAGGACACCTGCACATGTATAACATACACACACACACACACACACACACACACACACACACACACTCATCATCATCAATTTTAATGTGAATATACATATTGTTGGGGGGGGTGTTTGTTTGCTTACTTGCTTTTTGAGACAGAGTCTTACTATGTAGCTCTGGCTGGCCTGGAATTCACTAGGTAGACCAAGCTCGACTTGAACTCACAGAGACCTGCCTGCCTCTGCCTCCCAAGAGCTAGGATTAAAGATGTGTGCCAACAGGCCTGGCATGCATATTTAAATGTTTGTTTTATTATTTTTATTTATGTATGTATGTGTGTCTGTGGGAGCCAGGGGAGTTATAATTCCCTGGAGTTGGAGTTATAAACAACTTGGGTGCTGGGAATTAAACTCCTGTCCTCTGCAAGAGCAGTATGCACTTTTAACCACTGAGCCATCTCTCCAGATCAATATAGATATAATTTTTTTAAAAAAATTTTTTTGAGCTGGGGTTGGAGAGATGGCTCAGTGGTTAAGAGCACTGGTTGCTCTTCCAAAGGACCCATGTTCAATTCCCAGCATCCACATGGCAGCTCACAACTGTTGTAACTCCAGTTCCAGGCGATCCAACACTCTCACAGACAAAACCAATACACATAAAAAATAAAAACAATATTTATGCTGGGCAGTTATGGCACACACCATTAGTTCCAGCACTTGGGAGGCAGAGGCAGGTGGATCTCTGTGAGTTCCAAGCCAGCTTGGTCTACAGAGCAAGTTCCAGGACAGCTAAGGCTACACAAAAAGAAACCCTATCTCAGGAAAAACAAGCAAACAAACAAACAAAAGCAAAAAAAAAAAACAAAACAATATTTATTGAGCACCTAACTGCTCAAGATAAGCCCTGCTTCTATGAAGTAACTAAACTGGAAGGGGCAAAGCTGGAGGCAGGGAGGGAAGAGGTGATCAATGCATCCCTACTGTGCCAGTACCCTCAGGTCACACTGGAACTGCCTGCCTGCCTCCCACTCCCTGCTCCCATTAGCTGCAAAGTCAGTTCAAATGGAAGCCTCACCAGCTCACCTCACTGCTGGTTCCCGGCCCCAGCACAAAGCACATACGTGAGGGCTACTTAGAGCTCCATAAAGTTTACAGTATCAATGATTAAGCAATGAAAAACTCAAAGATCCCAGGTATCTTCATCTTAAATCAAAATTTGAGAAAGGACTCTGCTTGCAAATAACTTCTAAAAAAATATTCATTGTGTGAAAGCTAGCCTTAAAGAAGACAAAATAACTGTTACTTATTAAGCGGTGCTATTTACTGTGCGTACTGTACGTACAAGAGAAGCCACGAGGCACAACAAAATACTATAAGAATTTTTTTGTTTTGTTTTGTTTTGTTTTTTTTTTTTTTTTGGTTTTCGAGACAGGGTTTCTCTGTGTAGTTTTGGTGCCTGTCCTGGATCTCGCTCTGTGGACCAGGCTGGCCTCGAACTCACAGAGATCTGCCTGGCTCCACCTCCCGAGTGCTGGGATTAAAGGCCTGCGACACCACGACCTGGTAAGAGTTTATTAAGGGAAGGGAAAGAAGGGATGTGCATAGGCCTATGGAATGACCGTGCAGGAAGAGAGAGAAGGGATAGATGGAACCCACTTTTATAGGTCCCACACACACATGTGAATATGGGTTTATGTAGCTACACCACACATGTGCACAGATTACGTGATCATGCAGCACACGGATCACGTGTAGGACGTAAGGCCCTAGGATTACTAAGCATCTTGCCTGGCTACTGGAAAGCACATGTGTGGTCATGTAGCTGGGGGATGGCAGGGAATTCTAACAACAATGGACCAGAATTCTGAATTGTAAGGGTAAGGCAGCAAGGATGAAAACGAAGAGTAGTATTTCTTGAGCTGACTGAAACCTGGAATTTGAGTGCAAGTGTTTCTCTACAGATTAGCTAGAAAAAGAACTCACACAGTCAAAGGTTAACAAGAGAAGAAAAGCCAGATGATTTAAGAACATGTGAGACAAGAAGAAATCAGTTAATACAGCAGTTCAACATATACAATCCCATCCTTTCGCCTCCATTGTTTGCTGCTAAGGAGCTGTGCATAAAATGTCCGTCTGATTACACCACCCTCCAGCCTTCAGAAACTCCCCAATGGCTACAGGCTAGAGACGTGCTCTGCCTAGTGAGCATGCGCACTTTGCCATGCCACCATCTCCGAAGATTCTCAAGGACAGGGGAACCACTACTTGGCCAGTCATGTGAGCAACCCAGGAGCTAATTTCAGATATATAGCAGCTCTGCTCCTGGAAAAGAAGTCTGGTTCGGTGTTGTGAGGGAGGTCCAGGAATCTCTTTCCACGGCCTTCCTCAGAAGAATCTGCTGAGTGGCCAAGTTTGGGAACCACTCCATTAGTATAACATTGCATTTACAAAGAACTCTAGACTGCGACCAGTAGGACCCCACAGTCAATCAGTGAGCTAATACTGGCTAAGGGGACTTGGGCAAGTTATTTTCCCTAAGGACTGCAGACATTTTGCCTTCTCCCCCATGTTGGGAGTCAGAATCAGGGCCTTGTGCATGCTAGGTAAATGCTCTACCACTAACATTCGATCTCATCCTAAAAGTTTTCTCCTAAAATGCAAACTACTCCTTACTCACAGAAGTCTACATTGATCTCTCATTCTCCCCCCTGGGGCTCCTAACACACTGAGTGCACTCTCTCCCAGCAAACCTCCACTTCCACCACACTCCCCTTCTCCCTTCCCTCAGTCTCCAGGCTGTGCTAACCACCGTCCTCTGGAATTCATTAATTCAAGTGAGTACTTGCTGGGCACTAAACACGAAAGATAGTAGATAACACAGCAGACAGACTTGTGTTGCCATTCTAATGGGAAAAAAGACACTAAACAAATTACACAAAGAACTGAATGTGATCAAATCCTTACACTGCAACCAATTATTTGCATTTTACCTCCCTTATACACTAGACCCTCAATGTAATTAAAAGTTCATCTTTATATCACCTGTATTTTGTAGTATCCAACATAAGAGGAAGAATTAATAAATCATCTAAGGAAGAATGCTTATTGAATGAAGGAAGGTCCTGGAAAAGACAAGGAGGATGAATTCCCAAATCTGAATGGGGAAGTTAGCTTTGAACAACAGAAGGAACAGATCTCTACAGAGATGGCCATAGGAGGACATGGGTAGAGGTATGGCTGGCTCTGTGCTACAGCACTGGCCTAGCACATTCAAGATTCTGGGCTCCATCCCTGTGACAACAAAAACAAAAATAAATGGCCTTCCTACCTAAGGAATGCAGGAAGAAAAGCATTCATAAGGTAGATTTTAAGGCAACAATGGAGTTTTCAGGCCTAATAGCTACCATAAAGCAACACCATCCATGGAGACTTAGAAAGTTGAAGTTGGAGCAGAAGGCTCAAAGGCAGATTTTTCTCCCATTCCCAAACCAAAAGAGGGCTAGAATGGACGCCTTCCAGGGCCGTGGACACCTCTCCCCGCTCTCCTTCCTCTTGTTTTTCCTCCTTTTTCTTTTCTTCTTCATTCTTTTTGGACATCCAGGATCTGAATACTCCTTCTATTTGGAAGGAGTCCCTATTGTGTAAAACTCTGACAGAAGATGGTAACACCCTCTCACCATACAGGACAAGAAAGGTAGACATGCCTTCTCCCAGATTTCTGGTGGCAACAGAGTAGGCTGGGGGGCCAGGTGTTTTTGTTCAGGATTCTGAATCTTAAAGTAATTTTAGCGGGGGGGGGGGGACCCCGCGGCGCGGGGCACGCCTTTAATCCCAGCACTCGGGAGGCAGAGCAGGCAGATCTCTGTGAGTTCGAGGCCAGCCTGGTCTACAGAGTGAGTTCCAGGAAAGGCGCAAAGCTACGTAGAGAAACCCTGTCTCGGACAAAATAATAATAATAATAATAATAATAATAATAATAATAATTTTAGCCGGGTGTGGTGGCCTAGATCTTTTATCCCAGAACTTGGAAAGCAGAAGCAGGAGGATCTCTGAGTTTAGGACCAATCTTGTCTACATAATGAGTTCCAGGCCAGCCAGGGTTAGAGTGAAATCTTGCCTCCAAAAAAAAAAAAAAAAAAAAGTTACTATTGCGATGTAGAGACGAGATTATCCGTGGGAATGATGTGATGAAGGCAGCAGAGCCTGTCCTGGCAGTGCCATCAGCTGAGGTACAGGTTGGGCCTCCTCTGTTCTCAGCCAATCTGGTTCTAGGGCTTTCTGTCGGTTTTGTGAGCTCCTTGCTACCTTTTCAGAAACTCCTTTCTTCCACGTTAACCAGAATCAGTCTTGTTTGACTGATCAACTGTGGGCTCAAGGAAGCTAGAACTCTTGATAGAGCCCACACAGACTTAAGTGTGTAGGGGAGCAGAGCACCACTGGAAATCTGGGAGACTGAGTTAGTCAGTACAATGAGGGAGTCAAGATTTCAAAGTGGCTCACAGAGTTTAACACAAAGGAACAATGCTGGAAAAGGCTTGTCTTAGGGTTTCTATTGCTGCAAAGCGACACCATGACCATGGCAACTCTTACAGTTTACATTCTAGAAGTTGAAGTCCACTATCATCACAGTGAGACAAGGTTGGATGCAGGCAGACATGGTGCTGGAGGAGGAGCTGAGAGTTCTACATCTTGATCCACGGGCAACAGGAAGTGAACTATGTTACTGGGCATAGCTTGAGCAAAGGCGAGCTCAAAGCCCATCCCCACAGTGACACGCTTCCTCCAACAAGGCCACACCTACTCCAACAAAGCCACACCTCCTAATAGTGCCACTCCCTGTCGGGGCCGTTTTCTTTCAACCCACCACAAAGATGAACATAAACTCAGCACATTTATTTGCTCTTGTTTCACCTCCACTACCTCCCAGGAAACTGAATACAAAAACCAAAAAAAGTTTCTACAAAATACTGAAAATGAAGTTAGGCATGGTGGTGCATGCTTTTAATCTCAGCACTCACGAGGCAGAGGCAAGAGGATCTCTGTGAGTTCAAGGCCAGCCTGATCTACAGAGAGTTCTAAGACAGCCTGGTCCACCTAGAGAGACCCTATCTCAAAAAAAAAAAAAAAAAAAATTGCTGAAAAGGAGGAGAGTGGAAGTGAAAATAACCAGAGTTAAGCATCTATGAGATGAGTGTGCTGGGCAAAGTTTACATGGTCACTGAAATGACTACTGATGTCACCCAAAAGGATGGTGGGACTTAGTGTGAACAGGAAAATTAACAAAGAAATGACAACATCTCTTATCAACAGCAGTAACTAACCTAGGGAGACACTGAAGAAAGTGGCAGCACAAAGAGTGACAGAAAATGGTGGGGGTGGTGTAATTATCCATGTTTTCTATCATATGCGGAATCTAGATTTGAACACACATTTACATATACAAACACGCCATAGGAAAACAGAAGGACTATTTGGGTAAGGCAAATGGCCGAGAGTAGAGAAGAGCAATATGAGCAGGAGTCAATGACATACATATAAAAGGTCATAGGAAACCCACGATTTTGTAAACTAGCTGAAAATTAAAAATTTTAAATGAAGGTACAAAAGAAAAATTTCTATGAGGATGAAGAGCAATAATTTTGAATTGAATTGTACCATGGTAGTACATAAATGTAATCCAAGAACTGAACTGGGGAGGCTGAGGCAGGAGGATTACAAGTTCCACATTAGCCTGTACTACCCAGTAAAAGCCTGGCTCAAACCGGGCGGTGGTGGCGCAGGCCTTTAATCCCAGCACTCAGGACGCAGAGCCAGGAGGCTCTCTGTGAGTTCGAGGCCAGCCTGGGCTACAGAGCAAGTTCCAGGACAGGCTCCAAAGCTACACTGAGAAACCCTGTCTCAAAAAACCAAAAAAATAAATAAAATAAAAAGCCTGACTCAAAAACATCTAAAATGTTTTAATTGGAAGTTAAATAACTAACTTATGGTCTTGAATTAAAGGAGACAGAGGAGAATGAATACCTTTCTTCAAGATACCCAACAGTGTTAGCCCAGAAGAGAATGTTAGAGTAAAAACAAAACAAAAAAAAATGTGGGGCTGGAGAGATGGCTCAATGGTTAAGAGCACTGGATGCTCTTCCAGAGGACCCTGGTTCAATTCCCAGCACACATCTGCAGCTCCCAACTGTCTGTAACAGTTCCAGGGGATCCTACACCCTCACACAGACATACATGCAGGTGACATGCCAATGTGCATAAAATAAGTAAAACAAGTGTTTGTAAAGACGCTTATTGGAGTTAGAAAAAAATCTGAGGCTCCAAAGCTTCCATGAAAAGTGTTCAGGGTGGATGAGAAAACAGAGTGATAAAAGGCTAGCTATGTAAAGAGTGGAATATAGGGGCTGGAGAGATGGCTCAGAGGTTAAGAGCACTGACTGCTCTTCCAGAGGTCCTGAGTTCAAGTCCCAGCAACCACATGGTGTCACAACACTGTAATGAATCTGCGCCCTCTTCTGCCTCAGACAATGAAGACAGAACACTGTATACATAATAAATAAATAAATCTTTAAAAAAAAAAAAAAAGAGTGGAATATAAGAAAAGACAGATGACCAGAGATAGCGAAGATAAAATGAAAGTTAAGCAGCTTGTTCTTTCCCTTTAAGCCTAGGCTTTCAAAAGTTCCCAACGTTTGCCCAGCCCCCTTTTACAACTATGGGCTGGTGGGTGTCTCTTCCCTTCCCCCTTTAGTTGGTGCGATGTCTCTAGGGGTGTTCATCTTTGCCATCAAATACCGGGTGGTAAGGAATAAATAGCTGGTGTCTTAAGATTATAGGACTGCAGACGTAAGAAGAGCTGTTCTCAAGGGGCTGTAAGTAACCACTGCAAGAACCCTCACTCCTGACTTGATCTGGATATGATATCTTGACGTCTGAGCAGATGCTCAATGGACTATATATAGGCCGTGAAACAGGTACTGGGAAACTGTGTTTATGCAGTGCTAACACCTCATTTGGGCTCGCCAGGTAACTGGAAGGACAACGAAAGCCTGGCATCTCTGCTTTCATCACGTGTCTATCTCCTTCAAAGAAAAAAAAACAAAGAGGGGAGGTCTGAGGCCTCCTGCCAACAGCCATACAAGAGCTCCAGAGTTCTGTCAGAGCCTCAGCCAGAAAGACTCAGCAAAGCATGTCTAGAAGCTGTGTGAGGAAAATGGTTGCAGATTGCCTGTTGATGTGGCGTAACCAGTTGCACATTAATAGGTAACTAATACAAGGACTGTGTCTAATTTATTTGCTTCTGAAATATTAATTGCTTAAAGTTTTACTAAATTTGATTAGCTTTCCTTTCCATTACCATTTTCATCTGAATTTTTCATGTGTACCACGAACTGTTAGAAGGTCTTATTAATAAAAACAAACCCGAGAGCCAGATATTGGGGTGAACACTGAAAGATCAGAGAAATAGAGCAAGCCACAGCCAGCCTCACCTTGCCAATTCCTCAGCTGATGCTGTTTCCTCAGACTGGAAGCCTCTGTGTCCTCATTCAAATGGATCTCAGCTTAACTGCTGCTAAAAGCCTAAAAGCTTAACCAGGCTCTAGTTTCTGGTCCTCACGCCTTATATACCTTTCTGTCTCCTTCTTGTTTTTAACTTTTTATCTAATTTGAACTTTAAAAATGATTTTGTAGGTAGTATTAAAAAGTGTGTCCTCACTAAAAACCTCACTGTGTTCTACTGTTGCTGTTGTCCCCACCTGAAGAGAAACATGGTCCAAATGAGCCTTAAGATAAACAGGGCTGGTTTCCATCTTGTCATAGTGGGCTATTTTACTGTAAACAGCTTTTATAATTTTGAAAGACAAATTTTCATTTCTGAAAAAATTTATCAAGCCTAAAAACAGTGCACAGCCACAGACATGGCTATAAAAAGATGTCTGTCAACTGTGTCTTCTACTTTAGAGGAGAGCATCTTGCAGTTTTCAGCTCACTGGCAGCTATTTCCAGGGGGATTTTTTTTTTTTTTTTAAGTGTGGTGTAAAAACCCAGTCATGAAATGTTAAAGGTCTTCTATAAACCAACTGATTTCTTCAATGATTCTTCAATCATTGCAAAAAGTCGGTTTAACAGCTTTCTTTACATTCTATACTATAGAATACAGGAAAACCTTCCTTGAAAGGAGAAACTATATGGTAATAATTGGAAAGGTATTGAATGTCAAGAAAAGGCATAGAGCCGGGCAGTGGTGGCACACACCTTTAATCCCAGCACTTGGGAGGCAGAGGCAGGTGGATCTCTGCGAGCTCAAGGCCAGCCTGGTCTACAGAATGAAGGCTACACAGAGAAACCCCATCTGGAAAAAAAAGAAAGAAAGAGAGAGAGAGGGAGGGAGAGAGGGAGAGAGAGAGAGAAAGAGAGAGAGAGAGAGAGAGGAAAGAAAGAAAGAAAGAAAGAAAGAAAGAAAGAAAGAAAGAAAGAAAGAAAGAAAGAAAGAAAGAAAGAAAGAGGAAAGGCATGGCTTCATCATGGATATTTGTTTACTGATTGAATAAATGTCAAGATCTTTATGAGTTTCCAAAAATTCTGTATCAATAATTAAAATTTGAAATAGCAAACAAACCCAGGCATAGTGGCACATGCCTGTAGTCAGCACTTGGGAGGTTGAAACAGGAGGATCATGAGTTTGAGGGCAACCCAGGCCTTAAATTTCAGTCCAGGCCAACCTATTTAGGGAGAACTTGTTCCCCAAACAATAAAAATAGAACTGAATAAACAGGAAATAGTAAAATGCTGCCAAACAAGCCCTTCCCCAATTAACTAATATTCACACACACATATTGGTCATTGAAACAAGGTCTTCTTCCTTTTTTTTTTTTTTTTTTAATTTATCCTGGTGTGGTCAGACACTGGACAGCCAGGAATTGAACCCAGTTCCTCTGGAACATCAGTCAGTGCTCCTAACCACTGAGCCATCTCTCTCCTTGAAACAAGGTCTTGCTATGTAGGTCAGGCTGACCTAGAACTCTCTGAGAACTCTGTATAGTCCATGCTTGCCTCAAACTTAAGATCCTTCTGCCTTGGTTTCCCGAGTACTAGGAATACAAATGTGAACCACCATGCCGTGATAGGCAAGCTGGCCACTGAGCTACTCCCGCAGTACTAACTATATATTTAATCAACCGAGTCCTTTAACTAGGCTACTTCTTCACCTGTAAAATAAAATAGCATCTCATACACATGCAGTAAAGATTAAATAAAGTACATAAAATAATTAACATAAGATTTGCTAATAGTAAACAAGTCCTTGGTGAATGTAACCAAAGTAATTACCAGAAAGACTAACACCCAAACAAAAAAACTGCTAAAAAGAAAATTCAGCTCCATCCCCTGATCTCCAACAAGAGTTGAAGAGCTAGGGAAGAGAGCCAATCACAAATGAGCAATGATATAATCAACCACCATAAAATAGAACCAATGGAGCCACCATAAAATGCTGAAGAAAGGGTTTTGGAAAGCTTCTAGACTGACAGGCACATCCACATATCAAGAAGACGGTGCACCACAATTCTACAGGGACTCCAGGTCCTGGGTAAGAGCCTTAGAGGCCTCCTCTTTGTTTGTGTCCTTTACAACACCTTTTGTACTAGTCTAGTAATGAGTGCTCCCATCAGGTCTGAGACTGATTATAGCAAATTATCAAACTGAGAAGGGGGTGGTAGGACCACCCAACTTGTAGCCAAGTTAGCCACTAGCTGCAACCGGCATGTTTTCATAGTAACAGTTTTGTGGAGCTATCGCTCAACTGGTACAGTCTACACTATGTCCAGTAGTGTCAGAAGTGAGGATATTGTAAACAACCACTGGTATCCACAGAGAACTAGAAGGCTGTGTGATATCGAAAACCCACACACTTGGCCTCAATAGTACTGGGGAATAGAAATTTGGGGGGTGGGGAACAATCAGAATGCTAAGAAGATGAAAGTGTGTGTGTAATAGGTTAAAATCCAACCAGAGGGGGTATATGTTAAGTTTAATTTCCAAGACAGAAAGTAATGGCAGTCTACACAGAGAGCAGCCATAACCAAATAGAAGTCAATCACCAAAAGGTATAGGAAAGATTCAAATAAGAATGCAGCAGAGGATTTTCTGATACTGACGTGTCTGTGTACATATTCAAACACCTAACTAGGTGTTCAAAACCCTAGCCTGCAGAAATGAAGACAAGATAATAAGTCCCAAGAGAAGCATTTGCCATGAGAACTGTTTAAAGTATACAACAGAGAAGGTAAAGAAATGCCCTCAAGGTTAATTAACTGGAAAGTGTGTTACTGTCCTGCTTGACTCAAGTAATGCCAGCATCTATTCTAGACACACACTGTTTAAAAACAGCCAAGGAACCAATTCTTGCCTGTGTGGAGGAGGAAGTTCTTAGTGATTCATATTTTATGAATAACTTTATCCAAAGAGAATATATCAGCAAACACTCAGCCAAAAATATCATAAGTCAATCATCAGCTAGTTTTATACATTGTGCTTTTCTATGAAATGTTTATTGAGGGCTGGATATAGTTCAGTGGTGGGGCACTAGCCCAGCATGCATGAGGCACTGAGTTCAGTCCTTAGCACTCGCTCTCACACATACGCAGAGTATCAATCATCCACTTAGAATACAGCCATCTAATTTAAAAGATTGGCTACAATAAATCGTTAGGGATCAAAGCTAAAACTCAGCAGGGAGTAAATGATTCTAGTAGAAACACCCAGCAGCCTCCACTTCTGCCCTGAGGATAGGTAAGATAGGTCCTTGGACCTAGTCAGTCTGACTCACACTAGAGAGGTGTTAACCCCTAGCTCTCCTCCAAGTACTCAACAGCAATCCCAAGACATCTAGACTTCCCAGACTAAAATCTTCTCTGTCACTGCTGTCCCCACCAGTCCTAGTTTGGTTTCTGTTGTTGTGATAGAGACCATGACCAAAAGCAACTCAGAGAGGAGAGGGTTTATTTGGATTACAGATCTGGGGTCACAGTCCATCGAGAGAAGCCAAGCAGTGCAGGACTGTGGAGGCAGGAAATGAATGAAGTACAAGCCATGGAGGACCACTGCTTACTGGCTTAGTCCTCATGGCTTGCTCAGTCCACTTGCTTATAGCACCCAGGACCATATGGCAAGGAGCGCTCCGCCCACAATGAGCTGGGCCCTCCCACATCAATCATCAATGAAGAAAAGGAACCACAGGCCAGTCTGCTGGGAGCATTTTCTCAATTGATATTCCCTCTTCCCAAATGATGCTAGCCTATGTCAAGTTAACATAAAAACTTGCCAGTCATAACATACTTAAAGGTATTTAGGAAAGACCTTGGTCTTTTCCAAAAATTTATATAATAAGAAGTTCAAGGGTTAAGATAATTTGCATGAAACATACAGATGGGTTATTTACTAATAATATTTGAACCTCAGATTCCTAAAACTCATCCCATACTTTGTGTTTCTCATCAAACTCACATTTAAATTAGACTGTGTGAAATAATAAAATTTCCTCAGAGAGAATGGGGAAAATCTGAGGAGGATGGCCGATGGACACTAGGCGACCATCACACCGTTACAAGCTCTGGCGTGCCACCACACAGGGCAGGGACTACAGCTGAGGGGAGGAGCCTGAGGTCCCGGCAGTAACTGGACCAGGAGACAGACGTAACTGACCTGGGCAGGAGCCGCACTGCGCTGTCCCCGTTTTAAACGCTCCAATGGAGCCTTCCTCTGGATGGAGACAGCCGCTGCCCCAAGCGTGGCCTGGTTTCAAGGAGAGCAGCCTCTGCCTGTGCTGCGCACCTCACTGCACAGCCTCTCACCCTCACCTTCCCAGTGCGGCCCCACTCGCCCGCCTGCTTAGCTCCCCTAAGGAACCATTTTCCTTTCTGGCTTTGGGCTTTTATGAGTTTTGGTTTTTTGTTTTGCTTCAAGCTTTTGAATTTCAGCCAACTGCTTTTCATTAGAAGGAATGACACACTGAAAGCCCCTGAAGTAAGAAGTTACATCCGTGTTCCTCTGCTGCAGCCTGACGTTTTTGAACAATTTATTCCATATGTAATTAAATAATTACATAACTCTGTAATGGTTCTCTCAACAGTAAGTAATCTCAAAGCGGATAAGGCCCACATCTTTTATTCCTCACGAGCAGTGCTCATACAGTAAGCACATTTATAGAGTGCTCACTACACAGGAAGTTCCTGTTACATGTTC
Source organism: Peromyscus leucopus (assembly GCF_004664715.2). Classification (NCBI taxonomy): domain Eukaryota; kingdom Metazoa; phylum Chordata; class Mammalia; order Rodentia; family Cricetidae; genus Peromyscus; species Peromyscus leucopus. The sequence continues at coordinate 20,816,408 of NC_051076.1, forward strand.
TGTCACTCACTTCATGAAGCAGCTCTGTGACACTCATTTGACACGTGCAAAATCAGAACACCGGGGTTCCCAGCTCATAAATTATACCACAGAGTTCATGTTCTGAGCTACCAACAAGTATTATTTACAAGTGTAGGATGAAAAAATAAATACATGCTCAGGCTAGAATGTTGCTTATAAACTAACAAATAAACCAGGCGGTGGTGCCTCACGCCTTTAATCCCAGCACTTGGGAGGCAGAAGCAGGTGGGTTTCTTGGGTTCAAGGCCAGCCTGGTTTACAGAGTGAGTTCCAGGGCAGCTAGGGCTACACAGAGAAACCCTGTCTTTAAAAAAATAATAATAACCTAACAAATAATTCACTACCCAAAACAAAGCATACATAAACATGTACCCAAGAGGAAAAAACAAACAAACCCTGGAAGAAAAAAGAGTGCCTAGTTTGCTTTGCTAGAGAGTTCTGACTATTTTAAAACAATCAAGTAAGGGTTTTAGGTAAGGAATTCATATCCAGATAATCAGCTTTTCGGCATGATAAATGAAACAAGTACATTAGTTAAAGATACAGATGAAGAGGAACATGTGTCAAGAGACCCTGGAGGGCTAAGGATGTGACTCGGGAGAGTACTTGCCTTGAGCCCTCGGTGTCCTGGTTGACTTCCCCAGCACTGCATAAACTAAAACTATGGAAAGCGGAATGTGCCTGAAATATCAGCACTTGGAGGATAGAGGCAGGAGGATGAGAATGTCAAGGTCATCCCTGGCTATATATCGAATTCAAGGCCAGCCCAGGCTATATAAGACCCTGTTGAAGAGAAAGAGAGACAGACAGACTGACTGACTAACCAAAAAAGTCTGCATGCTGCACTTTATGTCTTATCATTTCTCTGCCATATAAGAAGCTGGCTCCAGCCAGGTGTCCCAGCACTCGGGAGGCAAAGGTAGGCGGATCTGTCTAAAAAAAAGCTGGCTCCAAGGAGAGGTGAGAACCGCAGAGATATAAGGAAGCCATAAATTTCTAGTGATGGGAACCCTGTCTGAACCAATCGATGTTGACAATATAACAAAGAAACCCAAAGGTATTACTCAGCTCAAACGAAACCAGAGGTCAGTCAACTATATGAGATGTGGGATTCTCGGCTGACACCTCTACTGGAAGAAACGAAGTAACAGGCATTATGGACAACTGACAAAACTGAAGACAGAAATGTGCCATCTGCTGTATGAAAGATGATAATCATCCTCCGACACACCATCCCCTCCATCAGCTACACCAGCAGCAACCTCCTAGTTCTGTCTCTAAATAGAGTTGAAGGGTAAATTTTCTCTTTGTTTAGTGACCTAAAACAGGAAGAGCAGGTATTGAATGGCCTCAGAAGTACGTACAAATGCTTTATGTATGATCAACAACTGCTTTGATAAACAACAGAACTTAGGTTTGTTTTTCCTACCCTCAGATTTCATGTCAAGCACATACAAGCACATACTAGTAATCACCAGACCCTATAAAATGCAAGGTGCTTCAAGCCACTTTCTCAGCATTCCCATGCTAGGCATTGTGGGTGTTGGAGACTTGAGGACTAAGAAGAGTAGCACAAATCTTAGAAGATCTTATTAATAAAAACAAACCTGGAGCCAGGTATTGGGGTGAACACTGGAAGATCAGAGAAACAGAACAAGCCACAGCCACCTCACCTTGCCAATTCCTTAGCTGATCCTGTTTCCTCTGACCCGAAGCCTCTGAATCCTTATCCAGAATGAATCTCAGCTGAACTGTTGCTAGAAGCCTAAAAGCTTAACCAGCCCTAGTTCCTGGTTTTCATGCCTTATATACCTTTCTGCTTTCTGCCATCTCTTCCTAGGATTAAAGGCGTGAGTCACCATGCCAGACTGTTTCTAGTGTGGCTTTGAACTCACAGAGATCCAGATCTCTGCCTCCAAAAGGCTAGGATTAAGGTGTGATAAAGTAAAGGATAAAGGTGTGAGTGCCACCATTTTCTGGCCTCTATGTCTGTCTAGTAACTGTTCTGTTATCTGACCCCAGATAAGTTTATTAGTGTTCACAATATATTAGGGAACACAATATCACCACAAAGAAGACACCCCTATCCACTAGGAGTGATGGTGCATACCTTTATTCCCTCGCTGGGGGGGGGGAGGGGGCAGGCACTGTTCTGTAAAGTTCTCAAGGCTAGCTTGGTCTACACAGTGAGCTCTAGCACAGGCGGGACTACACAGAAAGACCCAGTCTCAACAAGAAGACAGAGGAGGAGGAGGGTCACCATCCTCATCACAACATAAACAGGTGTAATTCTCTCTGCTTTATATTTGAGGAATCCGAGGCTCCTTAGGTTTCACACCTAGACTAAGATGAGATAGTTATAGCTTGAGAAAGATAACATACAAATCCAGGTCTCCCTCCAAGTCTCACCTTTGTTAACTGTACTAGCCCACAGCCTTTAGCATATAATCAATAGTTCCTAAGGAAAAAATATGTACACATAAGTTCACTTTTAATTTCTCCATTTCCTCTATTTCAATTTCTTTTTCTTTTTCAGTGTGTGTGTGTGTGTGTGTGTGTGTGTGTGTGTGTGTGTGTGTATTATATCTATGCAAGTATGTGCATGTGTGGAGACCAGAAGAGGACACTGGTGTCCTGTATCACATCCTGCCTTAATCTCTTTAGACAACTCAGGGTCTCTCATTGAACCTGGAACTAGGCTGGCAGGTAGCAAGGCCCCAGGATCCTCCCGTCTCTGCCCCCGAGTTGTACACATACATGCAGCAGTGGCCTGCTGTTCACATGGGTCCTGGGGTGCAAACCCAGGTCCCCCTGCCTGTCTCTGCCCCCCCCCAGTTGCACAAGCAGATACAGCAGTGGCCTGCTGTTCACATGGGCCCTGGGGTGCAAACCCAGGGCCTCTCGCTTGTTCATCAAGAACTCTTACCCATGCAGTCACCTCTCCAGCATCTCAACCTAGATTTATGAATGTTTTGGTTTCAGAGTGGTACCATACAAACAATTAAAAAAAAAAAAAAAGTAAAACCTCCTCCATAATTAAATTAGAGTCATTTTTCTGAGTAATGCAGAAGCAGGTCTGGTCTACAGAGTCCCAGGACAGCCAGGGCTACACAAAGAAACCCTGTTTTGAAACCCCCCTCCCCAAAATAATAATTTAGTACAGACAAAAATAATTTATTTTAAAGGGAATGTGTTAGAAAAACTGATACTCCTTCCAAAGCTCACAGGTCTGCCAAAAGTCAGACTCCTACACCTAAGCAGTTGGTTTCCTGGACGTGGTTCTAATTACAGACAGAAGATTCTGCTGGTGCTGTGTACAATTCTCCAGGAGACATGAGCAATGGGATTAAAGGGTCCAGCGAATTAACAACTGCATCAATTACCCATTCAAACAAACAGAACAAACCAGAAGGAAAAGATTTTCAAACAAAACCGATCAGGAAACTTCAAAAAACGATAAAACTTCAAAGAGAATTTTCCCACATCACATTTCATTCTTTCAGTACAAAAAAAAAAAAGACAAATGACTTAAGGCGATTCTTAATTACCCACTCGACTGGGCAGATACTGCACACCTCTGGATGTGTCAGCTTTTCCAGGGACAACTGGATCTTGAGGGCACTGACCTAATCCATTTTAATCCAGGGATAGGTTCAAAACTGTGAACAGAACTGTAAAGGGTGAGGGCTCACGGATGAAGTAGGATGCTAGGGGGTGTCATGTGTGCCTTGGGGCCTTGTGTTGGCCCTGGCTCTTCCTATTGCCCCTCTTTGCTTCTTGTTTTCCATGTGGGTTTCTTTCCCCCCTTACCAATGTCACCTTTTGGGAGGGCAAAGCCAATGCCTGCCTCATCTTCCTATTCACTAACGTTCTGACTTCACGTAAGGGCTAAAGCCCCACTTGCCCCAAAACAGAAAACTTCCTGGAATGCTGGGGGCTGTTGTTCTTGCAAGACAACAAGTCACATGTTTTCACTTCAATAAACAAGGTTGGTTGCCCCAACTGCACAGAACGTGCTTGAGCAGACATAGGCTGGAGATACGTAGGTAGGTAGGAAGTATACCAGGATGTATGCTTGCCCCCATTGGACAAAGGTGGAAAGTACAGTAGCCTTGTGGGTTTGGCCTTTATAGGCACCTGACTGACCTAATTCAGCACCATTTCTCTGGGAATCCTGGATATGGATCTGGCACTATTCACCTTCCTGGTCAGTAGTTAATCAAGCTTGCTTCAGTTGGACCATTGTGGATTAGGTCTTTCTTCTCACATTTCTAAGGTTCAACACTCACCAGACTACTTTCTATCAAACAAGCTTTAAATAAACAAGAACTTGAACATATGAAATATGAAATCCAGCTTTCAACAGCCATTACTTGTACAGTTACAGACAGAATTGTTTCTTCCTCTAAACTTCTTTTAAACAGAAAAATGTTTTGTTAAGAACCAGGAATTCTCTCTTCCCTCCCTCCCTCCCTTCCTCTTTCTCTCTCTTTCTCTCTCTCAATCTCTCTCTGTGTAGGGATAAAAATTGTAAAAATCATGCTTGCTTGTCATGGTGGCATACTCCTTTAATCACAACACTGTCTCAGATGCAGAGCCACATGGATCTCTGTGAATTCCAGGACCAATCAGATCTACAAAGTGAGACCCTGTCTCAAAATAAATGTATTTTTCTTTTTAATTGTAAAAACCAGCAGTATAGTGCAGTGCTACCCTAAACAAGTCTTAAAAAAAAAAAAAAAAAAAAAAAAAACTAACCTGTAAATTTATCTCCTAATAGTTTTTTCCTATTATTTTTCTTTCTTTTCAGGGGTGTAAGAGTAATGAGAATCTAATTAAACAAAAATAAGCTTTCTGGTGGAACTTTTTATCTGAAACATTTTTTTTCTTACGTATTATTTTGATCATATTCTTTCCCCTCCCCACAAGCCTCCCTGATCCTCCCCCACCTTCCTATTCACCAACATCATATTCTTTTTTTCTTAAAAAAAAAAAAAAAAAAAAAAAAAAAGGTGGATACTTTTCTTAGAACGTACGTACCTTTCACTCCTAAAGCAGCACCACAAAACCTCAATACCTTAGTAGAGGTAAAATCTATACTACAATCCCGGCTTCTGAGATTAATTTTGCCATGTATAAATCTCAATTTCCAGTTATCAATAAACACATCTCTGGCACAGTCTCATGTTTCCCTGCTGATTTTCTGTGATCACCATGACGATGGACTAAACATCGCCTGTAAATATTAGTGAACTACTTTGTTCCAAACTGAGAGAGGAGGGGCTAGGGGTCGACAGGGTGTGCTGTGAAAACTCAACAACTCCAACAAAGATGGAGTATTGCTTCCACTTTTGTGTTTGCCCTTTACTATTTTAGGGCTTGTTTATTTATTTGTTTGTTTGTTTGTTTAGCGGTGGTTTTGTCAATTATCATGTAACTGCTGTTGGGTCACTAGATGCTAACCAGGGATCCGATTTAAGTCATTCTGCTGGGTTAGAAACAGCTCCAAAGGTCTTGCGGTTCAACGCGGATCATCGGTTTTGAGGGTCCCCTGAGGCCTCTCGCGGGTCACTGCAGCCTCGGTTCCCCGGCACCCGCGGGGGAACCGGGCCGATCTGGGCGGTCCCGACGGGTCCCGGGCTGGGTTTTCTTGCCGCCCTGATGAAAGCGGTTATCTGGGCATCTCTAGCGGGAGCCGGGCGGGCGAGCAGGGCCCAGCGTGACCTCGAGGCCAGGCTCCGCCGCCGCCGGGCGGAGGAGGCAAGATGGAGGCGGCCAGCGCCTGGGGCCGGGCGGGGCGGGGCTACGGCGCGACCGACCGCAGGTGGATCCCGCCCGGCTCCAGCGCCAGCTCGCGTCCACCGGCAGGCCGCCCGCCCGGAGCCCGGAGCCCGGACCGCGGCCGGCGCCCCGGAGGGCCTGGAGGGACCGGGAACAAGGACGCCATTACGATCCTCCCCTGCGGGGGCTACAGCCGCAGCCCGCGCGGACCTCGGCGGGGAAAAGGAGGGAGGAGGAGGCGGGCGGGCGGGGCGGCCGAGGGCGGAGGCGGCGGGGCGGAGCCGGCGGCGGGGACGCGGGCTGGCGCCGCGCCACGACCCACCGTCCGCTCGCCTGCCCGCCGAGGGGCTCAGGATGGAGGCGTCGCTGCGCTGCCCCCCAGTCGTGGCGGCCGCCCCCTCCGCGTCCCTACCTGTGCCTTCCCGGTCTTTCTCCTCCGCCATCTTGGTGCGGAGCCCGTCGCCCGGGAGATGCCCACCCCAAACCCCGCGGGCCGCGCGAGCGGGCGCCGCAGGAGGAAGAAGCCCCTCGACGCGCGGCAGGGCTCCCTCTTCCGCCCGCGGCCCGCTCCGCGTTCCGCTCCGGAACCGAGGCCGGAGTGCTTTTAAAGGCCTAGGGGAGTCATGGATGAACTAAGGTTCCGGAGCCCGCTCTGGCCTGTGTGTGACTGTCCCGAGAGCTAAAGCGGTGACACCGCGCTCCCCCTCGGAGACCGGCCTGCCTCGTTTGTTTGTTTGTTTGTTTGCTTTTAAGATTTTGTTGTTGCGTAGAGCTCGGGTGCAGAGCGCGCAGCTTCCCCCGTCCCATTCGCAACCGAAAGGCCGCGCACCCGTCCGCCCGCTCGCCCGCCCGGCAAGTTCTGGGGGTCCCCTGGGTCGCCCTCTAAGCGAGCCACTGCGCAGCCCCGGGAACTGGAGCGAAAACGGACGAGGGCAGGAGGAAGCCTCTCCCCGCGAACGCCGGAGAGGACTCGCTGTAGAAAAACATGTGCAAAATAGGCACCAAACACGACGTCGTCAAGGCTGCAATTTCTGATACAAAATAGTGTTCTCATAGCAACTAATACATTGCCGGTCTGGTCCCGGTATGACACACGTTGATAGGTTGATAGAGCAATTTGGCGTGACCTCCCAATGAGAATTTTGAATCCTAGGTTCCTGAGAAACTTGGCTATAATGTTTTGTTGTTACATGGATAAGGCCCACAAACTTGGATATTTTCTTTTTTACAAACACTTTTAAAACGCCTAACAATGTGGCCCGACTGAATATCTAGTTTTAATCCTTAATAATATATCAGGCATGTGTATTCATTTAAAAGTTTATTATAAAAGTAACAACTAAATGTTGAGGCCTTTGCCGGGCGGTGATGGCGCACGCCTTTAGTCCCAGCTCTCAGAAAGCAGAGGCAGGAGGCTCTCTGTGAGTTCGAGGCCAGCCTGGCCTACAGAGTGAGTTCCAGGACAGGCACCAAAACTACACAGAAACCCTGTCTCAAAACAAATGTTGAGTCCTTTAAAATGCAAGGTATTAATATTTAAATTTTTAATACTGGTTTTTCTTAACTGAATTTCTGCAATCACAGTGAATGAACCTTCAAAGCAGGCCGACTGTATTCTTCATTAAAATATTTTTTCTATACGAGATAGCTATTTGATGCAGTGTCTGGCATTACACCGAAAATAATTACAAACTTGAATAATCACGAAATGGTTTTTAGGAAATACAATAAATTTAACACCCCAAAATATAGAAGAGTAATTAGTACTTATATTAATATTTACATTTCATGTGTTCCCCTTTCTCTCCCTGGAGATGAGCAAGTGTGAGGAGGAAGAGAACTGACCATTCCTGATTGCAGAGGATCCTAAATGTCACCTGCTCCCTAGTCTGTCTCTACCTCTTCCTCAGTGGTCCCATAGTCCCAGAGCTTCTCAAAATGGTCTATAGTGCTTTGATTTACTTGTTTCTACCACATACGTTTCCAGCTAGTAAAGTTGTACTACACTGGGACATTCTGTCTGGAAATGTGTGTGTGTGTGTGTGTGTGTGTGTGGTGTGAGAGAGAGAGAGAGAGAGAGAGAGAGAGAGAGAGGGTGGGTGGGGAGAGGAGAGAGAGAGAGAGAGAGAGAGAGAGAGAAGTTTGTGTCTTTGTTTTAGATTCTAGGTGCCCAGGCTGGTCTTAAATTCCTGGACTCCAGTGATACTCCTGTTTCAGGCTTGATGAATACTTAGAACTCCAGATGCACACATGCCCACATCTAATTTGAAATAATACAGGTCTTAAAAATGAAGACAAGTGATTGTTCTCAATGACTTTTCCAAGAGGCTCAAATTCAGTAAAATCACTGTAAGACAGGTTTTCCTTTTACATATTTTTATAACAGTAAAAGTACTAGCAGCACATGGTAAAAAAAAAAAAAATGGAACCCTTATATAAGCATTTGTACATATACCCAGTTAACATTTTAAAAGTTGAATAGAGGGCTATCGCTCATCCCTTAAAGGCTAGGCTCACAACCAAAAATTGAGCAGACTTCTCTACAAACCCCCTCCCAATATTTTGTACAGTCTACTAAACTACTCAATAAAGTATTTCATTTCAGTTATTTGAAATAATATCAATCTGTACTTCTTTGAATTCCTCTCAACTATTTAAAATAATACCATCAAATCAGCTGTGGAAAATCACATTTGTAGTCTCGGGAGACAGAAGCAAGAGTCCAAGGTCATCCTCATCTAGCAGTGAGTTCAAGGCCAAAATATGCTTGGAAAGTTTACTCAGCAGTAAAAGGCACATGCTTACCATTCATAAGGCCCTGGGTTCAATCCCCAACACCAGTAAAAAGAGACCACAATGAAAAAATGCTTGAATGAGCTACATGAGACCCTGTCAAAAACCCTTAAATGATGAACTAAAATACTGTTGAGCTAGGTTTGGCAGTTCACACCTATAGCCACAGCACGTGGGAAGCTGAGACAAGAAGACTCCTGCCAGTTTAAGGTCAGCGTGAGCTATATACTAAGACCCTATATCAAAAAGCCAAATTTAAAAAAAAAAAGTGGCCCGGCAGTGGTGGCGCACACCTTTAATTCCAGCACTCGGGAGGCAGAGCCAGGCAGATCTCTGTGAGTTTGAGGCCAGCCTGGACTACAGAGTGAGTTCCAGGAAAGGCGCAAAGCTACACAGAGAAACCCTGTCTCGAAAAACCAAAAAAAAGTATGATAGCCTCCGAGTTTAAAGACAAAAGACAGATCTTATCCATATCCACAGTACCTAGCCTCGTTGGAGCATATTTTAAGTACTTAGTTTAATTTTTCAACTGGCTATTAACGATTTGACATAATGTCAAATTATTCTGGAAAACGTCCCACAGTGATTATTTTCCATAAAAATGCAGGTTTGTTCCCTGAGTACTAGCTTTCTTGGTACCAGAAGGGGCAGTACAAGCTTCCAAAGGAGGGAGGCAACCGACAGTCCTACTCCAGCTATGATGTCTATGAGCCATAACACCCAGCATGGCATAGTAACCCTAAGAGTAAAGGGTGGCATGCACACCGTGGTGGCAATCAACTGCTCTCTAGTTAGACTTAAGTAAGGACCCACTGAACAAGAAGGAAATCATGCTTGGTCCTGGAATCCGAGCCAACCACCCAGAGCTAGTGAAGTCATGGTCCTGGGAACTGTGGTGGTTTGAATAGGAATGGCCCCGCAGGCTCGTATATTTAGATGCTTACTCATTAGGGAACAGCGCTGCTAGACAGGATTAGGAGGTGTGGTGTTTTCCATAGGTACTGGCCCTCATAGACTCCTGTGTTTGAATGCTCGGCCCATAGGGAATGCCACTATTAGGAGGTGTGGCCTTGCTGGAGGAAATGTGTCACTGTGGAGGCGGGCTTTGAGGTCTCATAGATGCTCAAGCCATGCCCAGTGAGACAGTTCAGTTTCTGTTGCCTGGGGATCAAGATGTAGAACTCTCGGTTCCCTCTCCAGTACCGTGTCTGCCTGTATGTTGCCTTGCTTCCTGCCGGGGTGATAATGCACTGTAAGCAAGCCCCCAGTTAAATGCTTTCTTTTATGAGAGTTGCCTTGGGCATGGTGTCTCTTCCCAGTAATAGAAACCCCTAACTAAGACAGGAGCTGTGAGCTGGCAGCGGTGGCGCACGCCCATAATCCCAGCACTCGGGAGGCAGAGCCAGGCGGATCTCTGTGAGTTCAAGGCCAGCCTGGTCTACAGAGCGAGATCTAGAACAGGCACCAAAACTACACAGAGAAACCCTGTCTCGAAAAAAACAAACAAACAAACAAACAAAAACAGGCCCTGTGACCTTTTTGGAGTAGCTGTGGCCTTTTGGAGGAAGTGTGTCACTGGGGGTGGCCTTGGGGGTTTCAAATGCTCAAGCCAGGCTCAGTGTCTCTCTCTTGCTGCCTGCCAATCCAGATGTAGAACTCTCAGCTACCTCTCCAGCACCATGTCTGCCTGCATGTCACCATGCTTCCTGCCATAATGATAATGGACGTAACCTCTAAACCTGTAAGCCAGCCCCAATTAAATATTTCCCTTTATAAGAGTTGTCATACTGTCTCTTCACTGGAGTAGAACATTGACAAAAGCAGGAACCTTTGAAAAGTTTTAAAGAGCTTGCAAGGAAGTCCACTGCTTTTGTTGTTGTTGTTGTTTGTTTATTTGTTTGTTTGCTGTTTCTTGTTTTTTCAAGACAGGGTTTCTCTGTGTAACAGCCCTAGCTGTCCTGGAACTCACTCTGTAGACCTGGCTGGCCTTAAACTCACACAGATCTGCCTGCCTCTGCCTCCCGAGTGCTGGGATTAAGGGCATGTACCACCACTGCCCGGGTACAGGAAATCCACTGTTGTAAGTGGATTTCATATACGAAGAAACACAGCAAGATAAACCCCATCTCTGTCCTGAGATTAATCTACTCAGAGAGTCTGCTTTTCCAGTGTTTCGCGTGCACACAGTGCTAACCCCACAGGGCTCATCACTGCTACAACCTGCTGCGTGCGCGGTTTAGCAGCCTGTTTCACTTGATGCAGCTGACCATCTTTCAGCTCGCCCTTCTTGGCTTCCCACCTTGCCATTATTAAGCCTTGCTAAGCAGATGCGACCTTCACAGATCACTGGAGCTCCAAACACAGGACAGTGAGAAAGAGGCACCTACTACTCTGGTCTAATTCCAGCTTCCAAAGTGTGGGCACATCCCTTCCCTCGATGATTAACATCAAGAATGTCCATGTCACTCCTACCAATAGGTCAGTAGTCTGACCCTGGGATCTCAGAAGAAAAGTCTTACCAGACGACAGCAGAAAAGGCTATGTGCATCACTCAGGAGTATATCAAATGCTAAACATGTAGGAACTGTACACCCAGGACCATAGACTCAAATCAACACACCAAGGGCTGGATCCGTGACAGAGCTAGAAGTTAAAAATAGTTCTTTTCCGGCTGGAGATGTCCCAGAGCTGGCAGAATGCCTACCTAGCATGGACAAAGCTCTGAATTCATTCCCTAACATCCTATAAAGCAGGTATGGTAGTGTATGGGCACTAGGAAAGTTAGAGTCAGGGGGATCAGGAGTCCAAAGTCAGCCTTGAAATTGAAGGCCAGCCAGGGCTATAAGAGACCCTGTCACACGATTCGTTATGAAGCTGTGTGAAATACTTTGCATATGCTATGTCTTTTCATCTTTATGAGGTTGTTCACACTCCTGTTTTACAGGTGAAAGATATCTTTATATAAATGGTATGCTTGTGATATTGTAGGTAGTTAGGTGTCTAGTCTATATTACAGCTCATCTGGGCTCTATTTCTCTTTTATAACTGTGCCATTGGGAGGTCCTACTTAGTAGCCAGAATACTTAGAGAAAAATGTTAAAGGCAAAGATTCTCCACAGAATTAGTCACCTCTCCTTGTGGGTTTTTTTTTTTTTTTCTTTTTCTTTTTTTAAATGTGCTTCAAAACATGAAGCAAAGCATCTGGCATAATCTCTTAGAGACATTAAAGGAAGCAGACAGGGGTGTGCTCCTTGTCCTGCCTGGACAGATGACGATTTAAACGAAAGGCCTGGCCAGACGCTGGCTCCGCGCCACGCCCCACCTTGCCGCTGGCTGAGATTTCAGGCCTCTGTCACGAAGGAGGACTGAAAGTTGTAGCCCTGGACAAGAATATTTTCAGAGCCAGAAGTAGCTTCAGTGTTTGGAGACGGTGGACACAGGAAGCCAGGCTGTGGGCAGCTTGAAAGCCAGCCTTGTAGGAAGTGCAGCAGTCTACAGGAGCAGCCACACCCCTAGCCTTTCTCCCAAAGCAAGGCTCCTTCTGCTTCTCTTTAAAACACATGTTGACGCAGAAAATGGCTGTTTAAGTCACGGCTCCCACGGCTCCAGTCACTAAGCAACAACTTTCGAGGACTCTTAGCTAAGTCTCTGTCCTTTTATGCGCTGACAATGAGACCGTCTGACCTGAGAGCCGGCTGCTCTGCTGGCCCGGCTCAAGCAGGCGAAGCTCAGACAGAAGCGGGCGGAGGTGGATGCGCCCAAGGAGTTCAACATCCGTGGGACTCTGCTGATCTCCCCATGGCTTCCCACTTCCTTCCATACAAACACCAGGACACTCTAAAATAGTAACAATGGGGCTTGCGAGATGGGCCAGGAGGTAGAGGAGTACCCTCCCGCGCCTGATGGCCTGAGTTCGATCTTTATAATTTAGGTAGTGGAAGGAAAGAAACAATTGCTGCAAATAGTTCTCTGACCTTCACAGGGGGACACTGTGGGGCACATGCACACACGCCCGTCCCCCACATACAATAAAAAAATACAGTTATTTTAAATAGTAACAATAAGTCTGGGGGTGTGACTCAGTAGTAGAGGACTTGCCTAGCATTTTATGACGCTTTGGGTTTGATCCTCAGCATGGGAGAAGAAAAAAAAAGGATGAAAGGAAGAGGAGGAGGAAGAAGAAGAAGAGGGAAAGAAGAAAGAAAGAAAAGGTAAGAGAGGCAGAAGGGCGGAATAAGAACCCCTCTGGGCTGGAGAGATGGCTCAGCAGTTAAGAGCCCTTAGGGCTCTTCCAGAGGACCTAAGTTTGATCCCCGACAGCCATATCAGGCAGCTTACATCCACCTAGAACTCCAGCGCCAAGTAATCAGATGCCCACTTTCGGCTTCTGTAGTTAGCAGACCTTAAAAATGAAGGGTGGCGGCGGACCCAAAGATTGAAGGAATGTCTATGGCTGCCTACACAATAGCTTCCCTCTCTAACATGAAAGTGGAAAGAACGTAAAATCACACTGCTGATTGCCTGGGGATTGTTCTGTTGACTGCAGCTCCATGGTGGTGTAAACAAGAAAGGCTCCATAGGCTCATATATTAAATGCTTGGTCCCTGGTTGGTGGAACTGTTCAGGAAGAATTGAGAGGTGTGGCCTGGTTAAAGGAGGTGTGTCACTGGGGGTGGGCCTTGAGGTTTCAAAAGCCCAGTCCAGGCCCAGTCTCTCTCTCTCTCTCTCTCTCTCTCTCTCTCTCTCTCTCTCTCTCTCTCTCTCCCTCTCTCCCCCTCTCTCTCTCCCTCCCTCCCCCTTCCTCTCCCTCCAACTTTTGGATCATATGTAAGCTCTCAGCTACTGCTCCAGCACCATGCCTGCCTGCCTGCCTGCTACCATGCTTCCTGACATGATGGTCATGAATTCACCCTCTAAAACTGTAAGGAAGCCCCGCCCCCATTAAATGCTTTTTTTCTATAAACCTTGGTCATGGTATTTCCTCAGAGTAATAGAAGAGGTAACTAAGACAAGCTCCAAATAGATCTTTGAAATAAAGTTTCATTTATGTTAACATTGGTAATATGAGATAGCAAACACTCCAAGGAAAACTAAAAGATTTGTCTTATGGGACAAAGAAATCCAGGAGTGAATCCCAATACACTGTTTATTAGTTCCATCACTTTGCTTTGGTTTTATTTGCTTGCTTGTTTGTTCTGTAGTGATGGCAATCCAACTCAGGGCTTGGAGAATGCTAGGCAAGTGCTTTATCCCTAAGCTATGCCCCCAGCCTGGCTATAAACACTTGGACACAAAACTTTTTCTAATGTATGACTTCAGTTTCAGATATGGACACAATCTACAGATCTCCCTTGACGTATTGCTGGGTTTAATTTCTTCGGACTCCGTCACATGACCCTCACATGACTCCAGGGCCAGTAATCCTAGTATGAGGAGCATCTGCCAGTGTTCTAAGCAGAGGAACCATGCCAGCGCTCCACATGGGTGGTCTTACTTCATCATCGCAATAGTCTGACGAGGCATTCCTCACATTAAGGTGACTCCTAGGTTAAAGATGAGGAAACCGAGCAAGAGAACACAAGACAACTTCTTCAAGAGGAAAATCGGCTTTATTTACCACTCAGCGCCGCCCCCCCCGCTCCCCACCCCACCCCCACCCCCCCCACGCGCCCTGCCCCCAGCCTCTCCTGAAATTCTGCTCTCAGAATCTCACTCTGGGAATTTCTTTTCTCCCTGCTGTTTCAAGCCTAGGGACTCAGTTTTCTTCCCTCTCAAGGAGGAAGCATTGTTCATCCCACAGGGCAAGGTGAGATGCTATGAAGGGGCGAGGTATCCAAGCCAACCTAGCTTCCACTCTCCTAGCTGCCCTTAACTACAGCTAAATATCTTGTTTTTAACATCTGAAGGTGTTGAAACTGCTGGTCTACAGGGAAAGGGCTGGTGTGATAAGATTTGCAGATGTTATTAAAGTTCGGGGGGTGGGGGGAGCCTGGCGTGGTGGTGCACGATTTTAATTTCAGCACTTGGGAGGCAGAGGCAGGCAGAGCTCTGTGAGTTCAAGTCCAGCCAGGTCTACAAAACGAGTCCCAGGACAGCCAAGGCTGTTACACAGAGAAACCCTGTCTCAAAAAACAACAACAACAAAAAAGTTCTGGAATCTTAAAAAAGTTTCCCAGGTATGGCTCCTGACTCAGAAAGTTCTTGACTCTCTGAGATGGTAAGGAAGGTGTCCTGGGCCCATGTGCATACAGCTCTTCACTCTACTATCTCAGGGTCAACAAGACTATGATTAATTTTTCTACTCTAAGTTTGTGAAATAAATAATGAGACTCTTGAAGGACAAAGGGAAAATACTTTAGATAATGTAGCTGGAGCCTTTTCTCAGTCCCGCTTGGTCCAGCAAAAGCTTATAAAATAATCACTCAGAGGCTTAATTAATATTAATTACAAACTGTTTGGCCTACGGCTCAGACTTACTACTAGCTAGTTCTTACATCTTAAATTAACTCGTTTCTATTAATCTGTGTATCACCACATGGCCAGTGGCTTACTGGTCCTTTCACATCTTGCTTCTTGGGTGGTTCACTGGTGTCTCTCTTGACTCTGCCCTCTTCTCCCTGAATGTCTGCTTGGATTACCCACCTGGCTGTATCCTGCCTTGTCATAGGCCAAAGCAGCTTCTTTATTAACCAATGGCAATAAGACATATTCATAGCGTAGAGAATGACATCCCACAGCAGAACGGTGATATATAAATATAAGCAAAATAAACCCTTTCCTCCCCAAGGTGCTTTGGTGTACATTGTATAATGACAGAGCCCATATATTGTGGTGATGTCATAAGATTATAGTGGAGTTTGGATGGTTTGGATATGAAATGTCCCCCAAAAGGCTTATGTATTAGAGGCTTGGTCACAGCAGTAAGAAGTCTGACTAATACAGAGCTGAAAGTTGCCTGTCACCTAGTGGTGTGTAGCATGATACGACACACCATGAGTATGATGACAGGATGATACTGATGTAAATAAATCTACAGCATGCAAACAGTACAAAGGTACATCAATACAATTATATACAGTGCATAATCCTTGATGATAACATCACTGGTTTGTGTATTTATTGTTCTTTTACATTGTACTCCAACTTATAAATAAGTTTACTGTGAAACAGTATGGGTCATGTGTCGTGGGATGTTCTGTGTGCTGTGAATATGTGTTGCTCTGATTGGTTGATAAATAAAATGCTGATTGCCCAGTAGCCAGGCAGGAAGTATAGGTGGGGCAAGCAGATGAGGAGAATTCTGGGAAGAGGGAAGGCTGAGTCAGGAGTCTCCAGCCAGACACAGAGGAAGCAAGATGTGAAGGCAGAACTGAGAAAAGGTACCAAGCCACGTGGCTAAACATAAATAAGAATTATGGGTTAATTTAAGTGTAAGAGCTAGTCAGTAATAAGCCTGAGCTAATGGCCAAGCAGTTATAAATAATATTAAGCCTCTGAGTAATTTATTTTATAAGCGACTGTGGGATCTCAGTGCTGGGCAGGACAGAAGAAAACTTCCAATTGCAGTTATGTGGTATTTGGAATGAGAAATGTCTTCCATAGGCTCATGCATTTGTTTCCCAGATGATAGTGCTGTTTGGGGAGGTTATGGAACCTTCATGAGGTAGAGCCTTTCTGGAGAAAGTAGGAACACTTTTAAGCCTGGTCCCACTTCCTCTTATCTCTACTTGCTGTGTGAGAATGAAAATAGGACCCACCAGCTTCCAGCTGCCACTGCCATGTAGCTTTGTCTGTTGCCATGATTTTCCTGTGATATACTGTATCCCTCTGGAACTCCAAGCTAAAACAAACTCTTTCTTCCTGAAGTTGCTTTTGGTCATGGTTGTTTTAGTTAGGGTGTCTACTGCTGTGAAGAGACATCATGACCACAGCAACTCTTATAAAGAAAAGCATTTAATTGAGGTTGTGGCTTACAGTTTCAGAGGTCCAGTCCATTATCATGGTGGGACATTGGTGCATGAAGGCAGATGTGTTGGAGAAGGAGCTGAGAGTTCTACATCTCGCAGGCAACAGGAAGTGAACTTAGTGTCACACTGAGCAAAGCTTGACCAAAAGAGACCTCAAAGCCCGCCCCCACAGTGACACACTTCCTCCAACAAGGCCATACACCTCCTAATAGTGCCCCTCCCTTTGGGGGCCATTTGCTTTCAAACCACCACAATGGTGTTTATCGCAACCATAGAAATGTAACCAATTCAGGTTCTGGCAATAGAAGCAGCATACATCTTGAGTTTACTGTCTCTCCTCCTCTGGCATCTTCCTTCTCCACCACGGAAAAGCAATACACCAACGTCATAACAAGGTCTGAAGAAGGCACATTCCATACAATGCAATGAAAGCCCAGGCATCACACTTTACCAGATTTCTTGGTTGCATCAAGATGTCCTGTGGATGGATTGTGTCCTGTTCATTAAGCAATTCGTGTGTAGCAATAGACAGATACATGAATAATGTTGTAGTCCTGGGGATAGATTCAAGGTCTGCACCAAGCATTATACTTCTGAGCCCCTCACCCCCCTACCCAAGACACATGAATTTTTGTTGTTGCTATTGTTTAGACACAGGGTTTCATATAGCCCAGACTGGCCTTCAATTTGATATAAATCCTTTGGCCTCCACATCCCAGATGCTGAGATTACAGGAGTATTCTACCTCATATACACTGAATTATTTATTTGCTATGTATAATAAACAATCAGGTACTGAAAAGGGAATTTCTGTGAGACATCTTGGCACTCACCTACTATAATCCCACATGGTGAATGAGGGGCAAGGTGGGTATAGAGGGTGGGAAGATCATAAGTCATTTGTTTATTCATTTGTTTGAGACAAAGTCTTACTGTGTAGCCCAGGCTGGCCTGGAACCCACCATGTTGACCAATCAGAGATCTGCGTGCCTCTATCTTCAGAGTTCCAGGACTAGAAACGTGTAATACCACATAGGCCAGATCATAAATTTGAGGGTAGCTTGGATTGCATACTGAGACTGTCTCACATGCAACAAAGTGGTTTGCTACAAAGACAACCCAGTATCATTTTTTGATTTAAACTTGGACCAAAAATAAAGATTGAATGCTGTACTTTACCTTGACTGCGCAAGCCCAACCTATGATCATGGTCACTTAACAAATAGGAATCAGTTGAGGCTAACATCCTGTGGTTTAGAAGCTAACTTCTCCATAAATACAAAACCTTTCCTACATGAGTTTAAATACCTACTCAGAATGAAGGATCATAAATAGCTTCTTTTAAATGCTTCTTTTTCCATTTGAAAAAGATTGTAACCCTGTCTTTCTTTGTGCTCCTCCTTATTTTTAAAGAAGTTTTTTTTTTTTTAATTTTATGTGTGGGAATGCTTAGCCTGCATGTATGTATGCATGTACCACATGTGTGCAGTGCCCACAGAGGCCAAGAAGAAGGCTTCACATCTCTTGAACTAGAGTTACGGATGGTTATGAGTTGTCATGTGGGTGCTGGGAACGGATCCTGCGTTCTCTGCAAGGGCAGCAAGTGCTCTTAACCACTGAGCCATCTCTCCAGCCTGTGTTCCTGAATTTTAAAGGAATGGTCTCTGTATGGATGAACCATATATCATGCTGCTCAAGACACTCTTTTTTTTTTTTTTTTTTTAATTTATGATGCATTGGTGTTTGACCTGCATGTCTTTGTGAGGGTATCAGATCCTCTGGTACTAGAGTCACAGCTTGGAATTTTTTTTTTTTAATTATTTATTTTTATTTCATGTGCATTGATGTCTGCATGAGGGTATCAGATCTTGGAGTTACAGGCAATTGTGAGCTGCCATGTGGGTCCTGGGAATTGAACCTGGTCCTATGGAAAGAACAGCCAATGCTCTTAACTGCTGAGCCATCCCTCCAGCCCTCAAGATACTCTTAAGGCAGCTCTTATTTATTTTTTCATGAGACAGAGTGTGGTGGTATTCTAATTGTACTGAAATGTGATTTTGATTGTATGTTAATAAATAAAGTTGCCCAGGGGTCAGAGCTATTAGAGCCATAGACAGAGTGTGGCGGTGGTGGCACACGCCTTTAATCCTGTAGATCTCTGTGTGTTCAGGGATACAGCCAGCATTGGAGACATATGCCTTTAAGACCTAGGGGGCTGTACATTCAGACAGTGACGAGGCAGTCACGTGTTTGGGTTTACAACCAATGAGAAGGCAGAATGACTGGAAAATCGACTTACACACAGGAAATAGCTCTCTTTCGAGAAGCTGGGACAAAGCAGGAGGAAGGGTGAGATTTTAGCTCTGAGCTCTGACCTCTTGGCTTTCTCTTTTACATTGTTTCTGTGTTTCTTATTTAATAAAACGGTTGGTTACATCTACAACAGAGCTTTGTCATGTACCTCCAGCTGGCTTAGAACTTTCGATACAGCTGAGGGTGGCCTCAAACTTGCAGCAGTCTCCCCAGTTCGGCCTCCTGAGTTTGGGATTACAAGCGGGCACTGCAAGTTTTAGCCTGCTTTCTGTTGCTGTGATAAAATACCCAACCAAAGCAAGTCTAAGGGAGAAGAGGTATATTCTTCTGATGCAGTCTAACACTGAGGGGAAGTCAAGGTGAAAGGACCCAGAGGCGGCCAGTCACAGCCGCAGTCAAGAGCAGAAAGAATAAATGCACCCTTGCTCAGATCCATCTGTACCTACCCAGGACCCAAACCTAGGGAATGATGCCGCCCTCAGTGGGTGGGTCTTCCTACCTCTATTAAGCAATCAAGTAAACCCCCATAGACACACCCACAGGCCTAGACTTAACCTCAGTGAAACTCTCTTCCCCCTAGGTTGTGCCAAGTTAACAAAATTAACCACCACAGAGCTCAGCCTGTGTTCAATTCACAACGCCTACATGGCAGCTCACAACCGGTATAACTCTGGTTCCAGGGGATCTGACCTTCTTCTGGCCACTGCCAACATCACACACATACACTATATAGACATACATACATGCATGCAAAACACCTATATACATAAAATAAATTTTTTAAGGCTGGGCGTTGGTGGCGCACGCCTTTAATCAGCACCGAGGCAGAGCACGATCTCTGTGAGTTCGAGCCAGCTGGCTACAATGAGCTCAGGAAAGGCGCAAAGCTACACAGAGAAACCCTGTCTCGAAAAACAAAAAAAAATAAAAATAAATAAAAATTAATTTTTTAAATACATATGGAAAGCAAGACACCCAATGTCCTATTCACTCAGCTCTCAGGGAGTGAACCAAAGACACCTCAGCCAAGCAACTGTTCCTGTGGCATACAAAGCTGACATCCAAGACATTGCTATTCCAGCCAATGCTCTGGTGTGAGTTTAAAATGGTCCTGGCTGAGCGCTTCCCGTTTTGAAGCCATCCTCCCTTTCAAGTCCACATCCCATATTAGTACTTTCCTCATCCCTATAGCAAAATATCCAACAGACACCTTAAGGAGCAAAGATTTCTGTGCGTGCATGGTTTCAGAGGGGGATGGTGTAGCCGAGAAAGCAGTCCACATCACTGAGGGCCAGAGGCCGCCTCTTCTCCTTTATTCTTTACCTCAAGCAGTCAATAATACTTACAGCCTCTATTACTTTCAGAAGGCTATAAGATCTAATATTAAGGGTCCTGTGTGCTCAGTCCATATGTAACATACAGGAAGGACTCACAACTTACTCTGGTTAGTCGTCCCCCCCAACTTATCATTCTAGAAAATTGTGCCAAAAAGTGGGGTCCCTCCTCTGAAGACCAGTGTGGATTGACCAAACACAGGTAACTGGACTCCAGATTTTTCACTAGCCGCCACTCCACCCTCCAGTGTTTGTAGCCCCAATTTTCTTAATTTCCACGGCATTTTACAAGTATAAGCCCCTTTCAAACTCTTTTTTAGGAGGAAATAATGCTCATAAATTTGTAAATCAGTTTTGCCCTAGTCCTTCTGTAGGACTTTGCTTCTTTTTAAATATGGAATGCTTCATGAATTTGCTTGTCAGCCTTGCGCAGGGCCAGGCTAATCTCTGTATTGTTCTAATTTTAGAATACGTGCTATCAAAGAGAGCACTCTAGGGTTTTTTTTTTTTCTTATTCTTTTTATGGCACCCAACAAATTCATTCCTTAAATGTATCTGCTTTTATCTGTATTCTTATGGGAGAATTTTTTTTTTTTTTAGACAGGGTCTCACTGTGTAGCTTTGGCTGTCTTAGAACTTACTATGTAGATCAGGCTGGCCTCCAATTCATACAGATCTGCCTGCCACCATGCTTGGCTCAGAACAATATTTTTTTATATTGCTATTACTTTAAGTTATAATACGCATCCATCTGCCATATTCTGCAGTGGGGGGAGCATGTTTTAAGATAGGATCTCTGTGAGTTCAAGGCCAGCCCAGTCTAGAGATCGAGTTCCAGGATAGGCTCCAAAGCTACACGAGAAACTCCATCTCGAAAAAAAAAAAAAAAAAAAAAAAAAAATCTCATTCTATAGACCAAGCTGGCCCTGAACACACAGCAATTCTCCCTCAAGTTCCCAAGTGATGGGATTACAGGCATGTGCCACCATATCTGGCTTTGCCATTGTCACACACACACACACACACACACACACACACACACACACACCCAAGACAGGGTTCTCTGTGTAGTTTTGGTGCCTATCCTAGATCTTGCTCTGTAGACCAGGCTGGCCTTGAACTCACAGAGATCCACCTGGCTCTGCCTCCTGAATGCTGAGATTAAAGGTGTGCGCCGCCGCCACCGCCCCACCTGCCATTGTCATCTTGGTGGTGGTCTAAGATAATGTGGTCTAAGGGTATACATTTGATGGCTCTCTCATTTAATAATTATGTCCACAGCTGAAGTACCCTAAAGACAGAGAAAAAGAACCAAGCACTCCAAAGAACAACTTAAAGGGAAGAGACTGAGTGAGAACTTGAGCTCCAGTTTTTGTTGTGTGTAGCCTTAGCTGTCCTGGAACTCACTAGATAGACCAGGCTGGTCTTTCTCACAAGAGATCTGCTTGCCTCTGCCTCCTGAGTGCTGGGATTAAAGGTGTGTGTCAGCAGCATTTTTTGAGAGGCAGCTGAGGTTCTGGGGAGTGAGTACCTGGCACAGTGAACAGAGTACTTATCTGCCTTGCCAGTCAGTTCTCAGGGTTTCAAATGACAGAACAGCAGTATTAACCCAGCTCTCTAATCCACCACTGCGAACTGAGCTCAAGGTAATGGTTATCCTCCTGGTCCAGCTACTAACCAACCCAGCCATGTGGGCATCTGCATCTCAAATGCTTGAAACATTAATTATTCCTGTTGTTGGGTGTGTTGGCACACATCTATAATCCTATCACTTGGAAGGCTGAGGCAGGAGCATTGTTGTGAGTTTGAAGCCAGCCTGGTGTGCATATCAAGTTCCAGGCCAAAGGGCACCACCACACAGGGAGACCTAGTCCTTTTTTCTTTTCTAATTACATAAGTAAATAAATCCTTTCTCCTCCACTTAAAGATTTTTCAAGGACCTGAATATTGCTGTACTGTATCTATGTTAGTATCAACCCCCAACATTAAGAAATTTATGCATCGTACTGCAGATAAGTAGTCATTTAGTATCTTAGTCCGTTGATTTGCATGTGTATGCATATGCATGTTCTTTCTGCTGTGGGAAAGGGACAGGCTGAAACTCAACCAGAGATGGGTTCATTTCATGCAAATGCATAGTCAGTTCGCTCCGGCTCTTCTTCAGTGGCAGCCACCACCACTGCTTCCCATGACTTGATAGGGAAGATTGAATTTCTCTTCTTGCTCTGTTTGGAGTCTATTTTTAACTTGGCCAACTGACTTAGTAGGGGAGCCATGTGAGAGCTACTATTTTTAAGTAAATAATAATTGTCCCTGAAACCCACTAACAGAAAAGCATTGTCCTCCCCTCCAAAAAAAATAAATAAATAAATAAATAAATAAATAAATAAATAATAATATAAATAAATAAAAAATAAAGAAAAAGCATTGTCCTACCCTACTGCACATGTTGCAGGGTGTAAAATACTTGCTTGTTTTGTTTGTTTGTTTGTTTTTGAGACAGGGACTCTTGTATCCCCAGCTGTACTTGAACTGGCTATCTAGCTAAAGATATGCTTGAACTTCTGATCCTCACACCTCTATTTTCCCTTCCCAAGACAGGAATTTGCTACCACACCCAGTTTTGTAAGCTAATGGTTATAAAAAATAAGTACTAGGCAAGCAAGGTGGCTCACGCCTTTAACCCCAGCAGTAAGGAGCCAGAGGAAAGTGGGACTCCATGAGTTCTGGGCAAGCCTGAGTTTCAGGCCAGATAGGACTACATAATGAGACCATCTCAAAAATAAAAAAAGAATGTTTACTGACCCCCCCCCACCCCCACTGTATGCCTGGACTGTGTACTTGCATACATTCTCTCCGTTAATCTTCACAAATGATTCTGTGTTGGCATAGACTTCTTGCCTTACATACACATTCAAACCCTGAAAAAGAAAAAAAAAATTAAAACACAATGGGCATGAGTTCAAATCCTATCCTTGCTACTTGCTGGCTAGATGAACTCAGGCAAACCACCTGAGCCTTTGAGTCTCACTCAGCTCTTTCAGCTGTTCAATGAGGGCGCTACTTCCTCTTGGGTTGTGATGTTCCCTGGGTTCCTAATAAGCACGTTTACACAGAGTCTGGGGCGAGCAGCCACACAGTGAAAGCAGTTACTGTGCGAGACAACTCAGGAGGTAAAAGTATTTGCAGCCAAGCCTGATGACCTGAGTTTAGTCCCAGTCCCGGCAACCCACGAGGAATGGAAAAGTGACTTCTGAAAGCTGTACTCTGACCTCCAAATACGTGCCAAATGGACAAACAAACAAACAAATGTATATTTTGGTTCGGTTTTTTTGGGGACAAAGCCTCACTATGTATCCTCTATCTGACCTAGAACTTACTATGTAGACCAGGCTGGCCTCAGACTCACAGAAATCCACCTGCCTCAGTCTCCTAATTACCGGCACTAAAGGTGTGTTCCACTAAGCCTTACCCATGTATTTTGTTTTTTAACTTTCTGGTGGATTAGCTCTACTGTGCTGCCCAGGTGAGGAGCAGGGCCCTATTTAGGTATTTTGGAGATAAGCAAGTAATTTCGTCAAGTCTTTTTTTTTTTCTAATGTATCCCAACCACACCCCCCCCCAGCAAGCATGCAATATAATTTTTAAAAAAGTAATTTTGGGGGCTGGCAAGATGGTTCAGTGGTAAAGAGCAATTACTGGATTCAGTTCCCAGCACCCACATGGTGGCTAATGACCGCCTGTAACTCCAGTTCCAGAGGATCTGACACCCTCTTCTGGCCTCTGTGGGGGCTAACAGGGTGTGCTACCACATACCTTTAATCCCAGCCTTCAGAAGCAGTAGCAGGCAGATCTCTGGTTTGAGACCATCCTGGTCTGCAGATAAAGTGCCAGATCAGCCAGAATTGAGACCTTGTCTCAAAATGAAAAAGAAAGAAAGAAAGAAAGAAAGAAAAAGAAAGAAAGAAAGAAAAGAAAGAAAGGAAGGAAGGAAGGAAGGAAGGAAGGAAGGAAGAGAAAGAAAGAAAGAAAGGAGAAAGAAAGAAAATGAAAATATTATGTTTTTGTTTTTTTTACATCCTGGAAAAAATTTCAAAGACTTTGGGAGACAAACACTAGAAAAAGGGTCACTTTGTAGCTCCTTGAACTCCAGCCTGGGTAATTTCAGTTTGAGTGGCAGGAGGATGCTCCAACAACCCAGTGTGGCATTTGAACAATTGTCAGGTCCTCTAGTGGGTCCATTTGCTCCAGAGGGCCCCCGACAGCTGCCAGAGTGTCATGAGTGAACCCTGGTAGTCGTTTCACAGAACAGGGGTAGCTTCTCCTGCTGGTCTGGACTGACCTCTGAGGAAATCTCTCCTGGCTCCATTTGTCTGTGTCCAGTTAACCCAAGAGGGATCATATCCAGCCTGCTACATTCTCTGAGAGACTAGTTGGCTGCTTTCTGCATCTAGAGCTCAGAGCTCTGCCGGGCAGCCTGGAGCTTTACCTGGTGACTCCCAAGTTTACCCCTCAATACCCATAGAGGAAACAGATTCAGTCCACCTTTCTTGTGCTGAATCAGCACCTTACATGTAACCTTCTTAACTATTTGCTATTGGACAGCCATTTTAGATGTTGGTAGGGTTTCTTCCTTTAAGGCAGAAGTTAAGAAATTTTGACTGCTTAGGCTTGTAGGTAGAGTTTTTCTGTCCCACCAGTCAGGTCTGTCTTGCCAGCCAGCTCCCAAATAACCACACTGAGACTATTATTAGTTATAAATGCTCAGCCAATAGCTTAGGCTTGCTACTAAGTAGCGCTTACATCTTATTAATCCATATTTCTTTCTTTTTTTTGTTTTGTCCCCTTTATTGTTTGTTTTTTTTTATTTGTTTTGTTTTGTTTTTCAAGATGGTTTCTCTGTGTGACAGCCCTGGCTGACCTGGAACTTACTCTTATAGACCAGGCTGAACTCACAGAGATCCACTTGTCTCTGCCTCCTGAGTACTGACTATTGGCCAGTCGGCCTTTTATTAAATCAATTAGAAGGCGCATTGGCAAAGACACGTCTTCACAGTGTACAAAAAGATTATTCTATAACATAGGCTGGTGAGGAAGGAGGCAAAGAGACTTACATATACTGAGAACTACTTTATGTCAGAAACTTCACAAAGGAGAGACTGCATTGCCCCAGGTAGACTGGGGAGAAGTTTCTTCCTCTCCCACTGGGGTTGTTTCCCAGAAAACATGGTTTGCAGTCTAAAAGTTAATCAAATGCCAGACATGGCCGTGTGTGCCTACAACCCCAGAACTAGGGTGAAGAGTCAGGGGGATCCTGGGAGCTGGCTGGCCACACAGCCTAGCCTCAGGTGAATTTCCGGTTCGGTAAGATATCATGTCTTAAAAGAAATAAGGCATGGCGAGATACAGAAAGACATCTGACATCCTCTTCTGACCTCCACATGCATTTGCCGGGGTGCACGTACCTGTACCCCCACAAAAAACATAAAACAAATAATTGTATACGACAAACAAGTAATTTTCTTTTGATTACCAAACACACTTAAATATGTATGAGTCAACTTCCTTCGGGTGCTAACATAATCCATGCCTTTACTATACAATACGCTTAATAAGAAATAGTTGCAGAATATAGTTCAGATTTCTGGCCCTGTTGCTCTCAGATGCTAATGGGCTTTCTCAAGCAGTTACCATATTGCTGAGTGTTTATTCATTCCTCAAAGCAAGGCTTTGGGCTTTTGGATTTCACTTCTGGTACAAGGGATGGAACCAGGGCCTCTTCCCTGGGGGGCAAATGCTCCACCACTGAGCTAACCCAGCTTAGGCTGCCATCCTCTGGCATTTTGCAAATCACCTCACACAGTCTCTGTCATAATGAATACTTCAGAGCAGCAGATGGGGCAACAAAAATGGCAGCAACATTGTCTAACATGTCAAAACTGGAACTGTTCCCCAGGTAAGAATTTGCATAAAATTTTACAAACTGGAGAACTTTTGATTTGCAGCGTAAACTAAGTGATCTAAGAGATGTTCAGAGACAACCGATATCTTTTATCCCTTCCTCTTGCGTATAACCCCAGCAAGATCAGAAGTTCAAGGTCTTTCTCAGCTACATAGCAACTTTGAGGTCAGCCTAGGCTACAAGAGATCCTGTCTCAGATTAAAACTAACAAAAAAATACAAAAAAAAAAAGGGATAGGGTTGTAGCTCTGTGATGGAGCGCTTGCCTAGCAGCACTCACAGGGCCCCAAGTTCAATTCTTAGCACTGAAGAAATAAAAGAGAGAAAAGTTAGACATCTTAAACATTTGGACCAGCAAAATGGTTCAATAGGGAAAGGCACTTGCCATGCAGAACTGACAATCTGATTCTGATCCTAGAACACACATAAAGGTAGAAGAAGAGGAAAACGCATTCCACAAACCTCCACATGCAAGCTGTGGTGTGCATGCCCATACACACACACACACACACACACACACACACACTAATAATACAGGGTTTCTCTGTGTAGCTTTGTACCTTTCCTGGAACTCACTCTGTAGCCCAGGCTGGTCTCGAACTCACAGAGATCCACCTGCCTCTGCCTCCCCAGTACTGGGATTAAAGGCCGGCACCACCACTGCCTGGCCTAAATAAATTTTAAAAACAACAAGAAAACTCCGGTCTGGAGCTGGGTATGGTGTGTCAGGCTTATACTAAGAGCTCTCAGGAGGCTGAGGCAGGAATCACTAGTCAAAGGTCAAGCTGGGTTACATAGTGTATTCTTATCTAACAAAAAATCCTACCTTCCTCTGATTGGTGCATACCCATTAATCCCAGCACTCAGTAGGCAGAGGCAAGTGGATGCCTGCCAGTCCAAGGTCAGTCTGGCCTACATATCAAGTTCCAGTCATGAGAGCCTAAAAGATCTTTTTTTTACAGTGTCGGGGAGGGGATAGTTTTGAGACAGGGTTTCTCTGTGTCACAATGGCTGTCTTAGAATTCACTTCATAGACCAGGCTGGCCTCCAACTCAGAGATCTGCCTGCCTCTATCTTCCGAGTGCTAGGGTTAAAGGCGTGTGCCACCACACCTTTAGAGCCTAAAATCTTGACTGCCTTGTGTATCAAGTTACCTTTCTGTTGTGATAAAATACCACACAAACATGACTTATGGAAGAAAGAACAGAACGCTGGTGTTTTGTTTTGAATTTTGGTTTTGGCTTACAGTTCTAGAGAAGCAGGAGTCCATTATGGCAGGAAGGTATAGCAGCGGACAGCAGAAGCAGGAAGCTAAGAGATCACATCCCCAACCAGAGGCTCGAAGCAGAAAGAGCAAATGGAAAGTGGGGTGAGACCATGAACTCCCAAAGGCCACCCTCAGGGACATACTTACTCCAGCAAAGCTGCACCATCTCCCCAAACCGTCCCACCAGCTGGGGGTCCAGTGTTCAAACAGAGCTAATGGAGGACATTTCTCATTCAAACTACCGCACCTTGTATTTGGGAAACCTACCTCTCCCTGATGCCTATTCACATCTTTTCAGCTGCTCCAACCAATAATCTAACTCAGCCTGAGCAACTGCTATTTGTCCAAGGTTCGGCCTACGCAACACTCCAATTCCTTTCTGCTAGGATTCACCATCCATTTAATGAGTCTCAAGGCGAGACCAAGTGTCCCACTCTGATGCCAACATGTCCACATGCTGTAGTTTAGGTGCTGAATGACCCCCGAGGCCAGGGCTTGAACTCAGGCTGTGAGGCTTGGCAGCAGGCACCTCTATCCACTGAGCCATTTTGTGGGCTCACTTTTAACTGAAAGGTGGTAAGTGAACCCGTTCTGTCCTGGGGAAGTTTTAAAGCCACCTCTCCTGTTTGTCACCATTTTCTGATCATTTCCTCTGTGGCAATTCAATGTCTATTACTATATGGAGACAGTCACCACTACATTGTGACTTTGATATTTTGTTCATTTCATATTTTCCTTCCTGGAGCTGAGCATGGTGATGCACGCCTTTAATCCCAGCACTCAGGAGGCAGAGGCAGAGGTGGATCTTTGTGAGTTCAAGGCCAGCCAAGGCTATACAGTAAGACCTTGTCTCAAAAACAAACAAGCAGAAACCTAAAGTAAATTAAACTTAAAAATGAAATAAAAAGAAAGAAAAATGAAACATCTTTCCTTGTACATTTTGTCAACACTTTGCTTTATAGTTTTTTACAGTTAACTAATTATTTTATATTCCCTTGTGGATTTTTTTTTAAGATTTTATTTTATTGTTTTTTTTTTTGGTTTTTTTTTTTTTTTTTGTGTGTGTGTGTGTGTGTGTGTGTGTGTGTGTGTGTGTGTTTGGATGCCCTCAGAGGCTGGAAGAATGAGTCAGATCTCCTGGAACTATAGTCACAGACAGTTGTGAGTCACCAGATGTGGGTGCTGGGAACTGAACTCAGGTCCTCTACAAGAGCCAAAAACTTAATCTTAGCTCCTGAGCCACCTCTTCAGGACCCCTCACTCTGATATTATTAGTTAGTTGCATATGCAGATGTTATGCTCAGATCGAGGGGACCCCCAAAAGACCACCACAGAGACGGAATCTGGTATGTAAAAGCAAAGAGCCTTTATTACCTTCAAGCTCAGGGGCTTGGTCCTCTCACCGACACAGTGGTGAGAGCAGAGAGCCCTGAACCCAGGCGGGGTACAGTTTTTATCATAGCAGAGGTTGGGGTGAGGGGTTTTCCAGGGGCCAGGACCCTGATTGGTTGACATTTGTCTAGGGGTATCTGTAAAACAAAAACAGGTGTGTGCTAGACTCAGGGACATCTGGCCATCTTATCTAACCTTATCTAATGGTTGGAATGTTTGGGATGTCAGGTACTTCCCCTTAGATGCAGGCCCTCCCTGGGTGGGGTCAGCTTATGGCTTTTCCTGGGTCTGGGTGTTGCCTGCCAGTAAGCCTGTCACAGAAGCTGTGTCTGGGCCTCTAAGCCTGTCATGGCAGCTGTGTGGTCAAGCTGTTTCGGGACCCCTCTACACAGGATCTATCTTTATCATGTTTGTTTTCTAAGATTAAAGTTTATGCTGTCATAGCAAATAGGATTCATAAAGACATCAGATCCAACATACTTCTTGTTGGAAGAGCGTGGTGGTCCGGGCATGGTGGCTAGCACTCAAGAAGGTGGATGTCTGTGACGCTGATTAACATAATGGTTCCCAGCACCAAAACTAAAACAAAGCAAAACCAAACAGGTCAGAATCAACTAGTCCCACACATTCTCTTCTTTGACTTTATTTTTTTTTTAACATATTTATTTTAGGAGGTGGGGGCCGGTGGCTACACACACTTGCCACGGAGTTCATGGTCAGAGAATTGGTTCTCACTTTTCCACACATGGGGCCCAGGGTTTGAACTCAGGTCATCAGGCTGGGCAGCAAGCCCCTTCACCACTGAGCCATCCCACTGGCCCCTCATACATTTTCTTTCTTCTTTTCTTTTCTTTTTTTTTTTTTTTTTTTTTTTTTTTTTTTTTTGGTTTTTGAGACAGGGTTTCTCTGTAGCTTTGGAGCCTATCCAGGAACTCACTTTGTAGACCATGTTGGCCTCGAACTCACAGAGATCCGCCTGCCTCTGCCTCCCGAGTGCTGGGATTAAAGGCGTGCGCCACCACCGCCGGCACATTTTCTAACCTGGTATAGAGATAGCTTCCCAGCTTCCTGTCCAGAGACACTTCTGTCCTCTTTCAACCTTCCTCTCCTGAAGCTAGTTTAGAGGAAATCCTGAATGCTTCCACACTGCACGGCTTTCCTCAGACTGTCCCTTCAATCCCACAGCCCCCTTCTGGGCATCAGGTAATCGCTGCCATTTGTGGCAGGCATAGCCATTCAGAAAGGCTTTCTTGTGAACTGTCACTTACTTGAGAGTCTTTCTATCTGTGGTTAAAACCTGTAGCCAGGCCAGGTGGTGGTGGCGTATGCCTTTAATCCCAGCACTGGGGAGGGGAGGCAGAGGCAGGTGGATCTTTGCGAGTTTGAGGCCAGCCTGGGCTATAGAGTGAGTTCCAGGAAAGGCTCCAAAGCTACACAGAGAAACCCTGTCTCAAAAACAAAAAAACAAACAAACAACAACAACAAAACCCTGTAGCCAGGCTCCTGGGTTCCGGTTTGCCACTTAATTTGCTATGGAGCCCTGGACAATTAATTTAATCTCTCCTACAGGATCCTTATCTTTAAAATGAGGGTAATGACAGCTATGGTGATATTTTATTTGCATTAAAATGTTATTTGTATGTTAATAAATAAAGTTGCCCAGGGGTCAGAGCTATTAGCAAGCCATAGGAAAACAGGCAGTGGTGGCGTACACTTGTAATCCCAGCACTTGGTAGGCAGAGCTAGGTAAGTCTCTGTGTGTTCAGGGATACAGCCAGCATTGGAGACACACACCTTTAATACCAATACCAACAATAGAAAACCTGGAGGTCTATACAGACAGGCCGTCATGAGGCGGTCATGTGGTTGGGTTTACAACCAATTAGAAGGCAAACAGAAACTCTATATAAAGACTTTAACATAGGAAGTAGCTCTGGTTCGGAGAGGTAGGATCACCGCAGGAGGAAGGGTAAGGTTTTAGCTCTTAGCTCTGACCTCTTGACTTTCTTCTTTGCATTGGTTCTGTGTTTCTTATTTAATAAGGCAGTTGGTTACATCTACAGACAGCATCTTATTTCCCAGGGTTATTTTTGAGACTTACAGCTTTTAGGTTATTGGCAGACACACACATGCTATTTCACACAAAGCTTATTTCTGTCAGCTGTTGTTTCCGGGACACGCCCACCGTCAAGCACCAAACAGCCTGGAGGGTCTGAAGTCAGGCTTTAGATCTTGAGCTGAGGTTCTGAGGTGATACCTTTCACCATAAGATGCTGTTGTTCCACCTGCCGAAATGCTACTCTTCAGAGGCACTCAAGCAACTGCCACATGCTGGGCTGGGTGTGCAGGCCGGTCCTCTCTGCTACTCGAGAGGCTGAGGCAGGGAGATGCACATTCGAAACCAGCCTGGGCTACAGAGTGAGTTCAGTCTGGGTGATTTGGTGAGAACACTATTGCAAAATTAAAAGGAAAGGCTAGGGGTGTCGCTCAGTGGTCGGGCCCTGCTCAGTATGGACTAGGCTCTAGCTTCAGCCCTTAAGGCCATTTTTAAAAGGTGGGGAGGATCCCCCCTCTATTATCTTTCCTCAGCCTTGTAGGACTTTAGTTGACTTTCAGTGTATTTTGTTAATTATAAGAGGCGTCATTAGGCCTGGGGCGAGGGCTCAGTCAGTAACATGCTTGCTGAGCAAGCGTAAGATGCCCAGCACTCATATAAAAACCTAGGCTCCCACTGGAAAAATAGGGACAGGCAGATCCCTGGAACTCGCTG
Organism: Peromyscus leucopus; assembly: GCF_004664715.2. Classification (NCBI taxonomy): domain Eukaryota; kingdom Metazoa; phylum Chordata; class Mammalia; order Rodentia; family Cricetidae; genus Peromyscus; species Peromyscus leucopus. The sequence goes on from NC_051076.1 coordinate 20,848,007, forward strand.
GCCAGTCAGCCGTGCCTAATCAGTGAGATACAGGTCCAATGAGGGACCCCAAAACTTAAAAAGCAAAGTGGAGAGCAACTCAAGAAGACACTCAATGTCAATCCCACCCCCCCCCCCCCCGCCCCCATGTGTATGTGTGTGTGTGTGTGTGTGTGTGTGTGTGTGTGTGTGTGTGTCTCAACAGAAGATCAGAGTTCAAATCCTAGAACCCACATCATGAGGCTTATAACCTATAACTCCAGCTCTGGGGACCTGATTCCCTCCTCTGGACTCCACTGGTACCCACACACAAAAGGCGTACACTCAAGCAGACATACACATAAAATAAAAATAAATATGTTAAAGTCTCAAATAATATGGAAAAGTTGCTTCTAGAATCTACTGTTGATTTTTTTTTTTTTTTTTTTTTTTTTTGGAGCTGAGGATCGAACCCAGGGCCTTATGCATGCTACCACTGAGCTAAATTCCTAACCCTCTACTGTTGATCTTAAATGGGAATGGAACAAACCAGAGGGGTGGGGTAAGGAGGCAGGGTCTGTAGAACAAACCAGTTTACTACAAAAGATAAGTCCATGAGGTAGTCTTGGGTTAGAACCACACACAGCAGGAAAAATCCAGAGTGAACGGTGAAGAGCAGCTGAATCATGTTTCAATTACTAAAATAAACAACTGAAAGTATCACCTCCTGAAAACAAAAGGGTGCCAGGCATGGCAGCACACACCGGTGGTCCGAGCACCATCCTCCTCCCAACAGGAGGACAGACTTCAAGCTGGCCTGGGCTATGCAGAGAGACACTCTTTCAGATAGAAAGGTCTAGGAGATGCTGGCCAATGATCTGTTGGCATCATTGCTTGTGGGACTGTGACAAGTATGAGGGGGTGGGAGGGGCGGGCGGCAATATCCCTTACCTCAAAACAGAGAAGAGTGAGCTGAAACACACTTGCTTCAGGTGAGTCACCCTCATATAATTGGAGAAGTCCTCTTGGTGGTTGTCCAAGAATTGCTATATGGGGGCTAGAGAGTGGGTTCAGTGTGTTAAGAATACTTGTTGGGCCGGGCGGTGGTGGCGCACACCTTTAATCCCAGCACTCGGGAGGCAGAGGCAGGAGGATCTCTGTGAGTTCGAGGCCAGCCTGGGCTACCAAATGAGTTCCAGGAAAGGCGCAAAACTACACAGAGAAACCCTGTCTTGGAAAAAAAAAAAATATTCATTGGGAGGAGGAGGAGGAGGACGGCGGCGGCGGCTGCGGCGGCAGTGGTGGCGCACACCTTTAATCCCAGCACTTGGGAGGCAGAGGCAGGCGGATCTCTGAGTTAAAGGCCAGCCTGGTCTGCGCAATGAGTTCTAGGACAGCCAGGGCTTATACAAAGAAACCTTGTCTCAAAAAAAATTTTTAGCCAGGCGGTGGTGTGGTGCACACCTTTAATCCCAGCACTCGGGAGGCAGAGCCAGTCAGATCTCTGTGAGTTCGAGCCAGCCTGGTCTACAGAGTGAGTTCCAGGAAAGGCGCAAAGCTACAGAGAGAAACCCTGTCTCGGGAAAAAAAAAAAAATAAAAAATAATAATACTTGCTGTAGTAGAGGTCCTGGGTTCGATTCCCAGCACCCACATGCTGGCTCACCCCATGACTGCAGTTTCCGGGGATCTGATGCTCACATCTGGCCTCCGCCAGCACCAATCACACATGTGGTACACTTACAACTTAACATGTATACAGGCAAAACATTGATACATGTAAAATAAATCTTAAAAAAAGAAAATCTGCTATTGTCCGTCCTCCTGAAAGGCAATGGTAAAAGACACACATAGTAATTTTGATTGCATTTACTCGGCATCACTGAGCACTGATATCAGACCTAAGCTTGCATCAGTTTACGTCTGGGGCTATCCTTTGACGCTGTCCTTGACCTCTGCTCCTGGAAGGGGCTTGTCAATTTGGAGTGAAAGTGGAATTCGGAAGAGGAGCAAGGCCTTTAAAAGCATTACCTGAAATTATCCTAATTTCAGGGCTTGACAGAGGCAGGAGGACCAGGGGTTCAAGGCCATCCTTGGCTACATAGCAAGTTCAAGCCGGCTTGTCAATACGAGACCCTGTCACAGTAAGTTAATTCATGTACAGGGATCTGGGAGATAGCACACTCAATAAAATACCCTACATGCTTATAATCCCGGTGTTAGGAGGCAGAGCCAGGTAGATCTCCGGGCTTCCTCACTAGTCAAATCTGATGAGAGCTGGGCAGTGGTGGCACACACCTTTAATCCCAGCACTCGGAAGGCAGAGCCAGGAGGATCTCTGTGAGTTCGAGGCCAGTCAGGGCTACTGAGTGAGTTCCAGGAAAGGCACAAAGCTACACAGAGAAACCCTGTCTCGAAAAAAAAAAAAAAAAAAAAAAAAAAATTGATGAGCGCTAAAATCCCAATGAGGTTTTGTCTCAAAAACCAAGGTGGATGTGCTGGTTATTTTTATGTCAACTTGACCCAAACTACAGCCATCTAAGAGGAGGGACCCTCAATTGACAAAACGCCTTCAGACAATCTGGCTGTAAGCAGACAAGCCTGTAAGGCATTGGCTTAATTAGTGATTGATGGGGAGGGTGTTGGAATTCCTGGACACTCCTCCAACTACATGACCCACATGTGCTGTCCAGTAGCTGGACAAGATGTTTATTCATTCCAAGGCTTTACGTCCTACGTAATCTGTGCACTGTGTGATCACGTAGTCTATGCGCATGCGTGGCGTAGCTACATAAACCCATATGCTCATGTGTGAGGAATCCATAAAAATCGGGTCACAGACTCCTCTCCCCTCTTCTTCCTCTCTCTCCCTGCACCATTTCTCATAGGCCTAACTAAGCACTGCCCCCTGTTCCCTTTCCCCTAATAAACTCTTAAGTGGGTTTTGTTGTGCCTCGTGGCTTTTCTCGAACGGTAAACAGTGCTGCTTAATGAACACAGCACCGCATAATAATAACTAAGAGAGGACCCAGCCCATTGTGGGTGGTGCCACCTCTGGGCTGGTGGTGGTCCTGGGTTCTATAAAAAGCAGGCATGATGCCCAAGCCAGTGAGCAACACCCCTCCATGGCCTCTGCATCAGCTCCTGCCTCCAGGTTCCAGCCCTGCTTGAGTTCCTGTTCTGACTTCCTTCAGTGATGATATGGAAGTGTAAGCCAAACCCATCTTTTCCCTTCCAGGTTGTTTTTGGTCATGGTGTTTCATCACAGCCATAGCAACCCTAACTAAGACTGTCGAAGAATTGGCTCAGCAGGCAAAGGCCTGCCAAGCAAGATGGCCTGACTTCAGTCCCTGGAACCCACAGGGTAGAAGGAGAGAACTGACTCCTGCAAGTTGTCCTCTGACCTTCACCACACAGAATGTCAAGCACACACCCCCACACACATACACACACACACAAAATAGACTTTGATTAAAGAAAAACATGTTTAATAACTTAACGATACCAAAGTTGTAGGAAGCACCGCCTAGAGTGAGCACTGGAGAAACCAGAATTGTTAAGCATGCAAACCTGCTTTCTTCCAAGGAAGCAAGCATGACACCTGGTCACACCGCATGCTGGAGGGAGAGCTGGCCAAACAACCTGGTGATCCTTTGCTGTTCTACTAGGAGCCAGCCTCCACCTGAATTCCCCAACTCCTGGGAATTGCTCAGGCCCTTAGACTTTGTCTCTCAGTGAATAAAACCCATCCCTATGTGAATTGTGGTGGTGCACACCTTTAATCCCAGCACTCTGGAGGCAGAGACAGGCAGATCCCTGTGAGTTCAAGGCCAGCCTGGTCTACAACTCAAGTTCCAGGACAGCCAGGGCTACACCGAGAAACCCCTGTCTCCAAACATAAAAACAAACGACAAACAAAAACCTCATCCTTACAAAAGAAGCCCTGTGCTTTGCATCCTCCATCAATAGAATGCATTCTCTGCTCTTTACCAATTCTTCCTCTCTAGGTCGCTGCTCAGAGCACGGTTTACCAGTCAATAGAACTCATTACCATGATGAAGGTCTCAGGCACTTTGCAAGGGAATTTGGATGCAGCCATCTCTGAAGCTTTGTTATGAGAATTGTCGTGGGGAGACTCCCCACCCACCCCACCCCGAAAAGTTTCACAGTGTTTAGATATGTAAGAAAATTAAACCACAGGGATCAGACCCTCTAGAAGTTTTGATCCAGTGTGACTGACCTCCTCTGACTGTACCAAATTTTCATTCTCACCTCTTCACAGTTTGTTACCCTTCTGGCAGTGACTCTTTGTTGTTGTTTTTTGAGACAGGGTTTCTCTGTGTAGTTTTGGTGCCTGTCCTGGATCTTACTCTGTAGACCAGGCTGGCCTCGAACTCACAGAGATCCACCTGCCTCTGCCTCCCAAGTGCTGAGATTAAAGGCGTGCACCACCACCCCGGCTGGCTCGATGCTTGCAGGGATGTCCCAGCACAAAGTGACAGCAACTGAGGAAGGCCACACATGTACGCATACTCTCACATATACATACATGCACCTCAACACACACCCAACACACATTAAATAATTAAATAAAATGAAATAAAGTCCATCTAACTAAAGTGTCAGCAAAGAAGTGAGATCCTGGCCACACTAGACATCTTCTTTAGTTTACCTTTATTGAGACCCTAGAAGACAGCATGCCTCATTCCAGGGACTCAGACGTAATTAAGGGTCCTTGATCTCAGGCAAATTACAGATCTACAAAAACACTCACCAGAGACAAAGAATGCAAGGCCACTTCTCAGGTCTCAGGGCTCTGGGCTGGATTTCCCAGAGACGGTATCTGAGCAGAGGCTCTCAAGGAAAGTTCATACTTTTCTAGGCACAAAGAGAAGGAAGAAAGCCTTCCAGAGAAAGGGAAAGGTCCTGTAATGGGACCGAGTGTGGGGAACAGGGAGAGGTCACACTTTCGTCAGATGGAGACTGTGTGGGTCTTGTTGGAAATGTTCATCCTTGATAAACCACGTGTCTCAAACTGGACTTTCTCTTCTGTCCCCATTGCCCATAGGGCATATGCTGTCCAGTATGGAGGCTGGCAGCCACACCTGGCTGTGGAATTTATTGAGATGGATTTAACTGGGCTAGAGAGACAGCTCTCTGGTTAAGAGCCGCTGAATCATTTCTCTAGCCCTGAAAGGGAAAAATCAGTAGCCCTCTTGAGAGGCACCCCCACACCTCCACACCCCCACTCCTCTAAAGGTATTTGCTGACCAGCAGTTTTAGAACGACCAGAAGTTGAACTCAGGGGAGAGAAGGACTGCAATAATAAATCTGAATGTATATATCCTGGGTTCAGCAAAAACAGGACAGAGGGAGTAAAAAATTTATGTCTCTGTAGATACCCTGCATCCTGTTAGCCATCAGTAACCTCATGCTTATAGTTCAGCCAGTAACTTCAAAGAACTACCTCATCCCGGCCCCCTCATCCAAACCCGAGACCTTTCCTACATAAACCCCTTAAAGTGAGTGCTCTGGGGTCATCCTCCTCCACCCGCTGTGTCCATGGACAAAGCCCCCGGCTTGTTTTGTTATTAATAAACCCCTGTGTGCTTGCATGGGATATTGGCTCTGTGGTGGTCTTGCTGGGGGGGGGGTGTCTTGTGATGACGGCACAACAGTCCCAAAGGTATCCCTAACATTTGTTTCACCTGTGTGTTTTTCCCTTTTTAAAATGTGACCCACACAACCAAGCCAGGTACTGGTGTCACATGCTTCTAATTTCAGCACTTGGGAGGCAGAGGCAAGTGGATCTCTGTGAGTTCAGGACTAGCCTGGTCTACAGAGCAAGTTCCAGGACAGCCAGGGCTACACAGAGAAACCCTGTCTTGGAACCACCACCACCCAAAGAAAAGTGACAACCAGAACATTCGAAAGGACCCCATTGGGGCTCATCTCACAGTTCTGAATACTTACCTGTAGTCGAGTATTTTAAGGTGTGTTACTTTTTTTGTGCCTGTCTGAAACACCTGATGGTTTGATAAAGAACTGGCCAATAGCAAGGCAGGAGGAAGGACAGGCAGGGTTGTCAGACAGAAAACTGATGTTGATACAGAACGGAGAAAACAGGAGAAGGACGACGGTCAGCAGAAGAATCTAGGAGCCAGAGAAGGAGGAGGACTCCAGGGGCCAGCCACCCAGCTACACAGCCAACGAGCCACGGAGTCAGAGTAAGATTTACAGAAGTTAGAGAAAAGGAGAATCCCAGAGGCAAAAGGTAGATGGGATAATTTGAGTTAAGGAAGGCTGGCTAGAAACTAAGCCAAGCTAAGGCTAGGCATTCATAAGTAAGAACAAGCCCGTGTGAAAAACCTCCAACAATACTTACCACTTCATGCCCTGGGCCTGGGATGGCTCCCTGGCTCCCTTCTTGTCCCAGGTGTCTTTCTTTGGTCAACCCATCCACCACAAGGTTAGTCCTCTCAAAATGCTAGCTTTACCAAACTAGAATGCAAGCTCCTGAGTCACCCCCAGTCCTAGGACGGCATCACCTCCTTCATTTCCCTCAGCTCCGCCTTCTTAGGTCTCCTCCACTTTCTCCGGCTCTCCCTTTCAGCCTGCTGAGATGAGCATTCATTTTCTTCTCCCAGGCCAAAATCTTAATTCCATCTTAGACTTTTTTTATCCAAATATATGAAAACTCAGATTTATTATGAAAATGTCTAATTTGCAAAATGGTAATACATTTTATGAGAGTGCATACATATTATTCATTAACTCCCTTTCCCCCTATAACATAACTTTTCTTTTAATCTGGGCAGCAAGGAATCCAAAGAAAAGAAAAATATATTTTCAGCTTCCCTTGCACCTGGGGTGGATAATAAAGTATAGGGGAAGGAAGTTGGATGCAGTGCTGTGCTGGTTTGAATGAGAATGGCACCCAGAGGCTCATATATTTGAATGCTCGGTCACCAGTTGGTGGAACTGTTTGGGAAGGATTAGGAGGTGTGGTCTTGTTGGAAGAGGTGTGTCACTGGGATTGGTCTTTGAAGTGCCAAAAGCCCATGTCAGGACTTGTTAGCTGTCTGTTCTCTGCGTCCAACTTGCAGGTAAGATGTGAGCTCTCACCTACCGCTGCAGCACTGTGGCTTCCTGCCTGCTGCCACACTCCTCAACATGATGGTCACAGGCTCACCATCTGAAACTGTAAGCAAGCCCCCAATTAAGTGCTTTCTCCTATAAGCCTTGGCCATAGTGTCTCCTCATAGCAATAGAACAGTAACTAAGATGGATGTCTTGGGAGAACCAGATTTAAAGTTAGTATTATCCTCAGCAGTCAATAGAACTCACCTGCTCTCAACAAGTCCCTTCTCATCACCTCCTGGTCTGTTTACCAACTTAATTAGCCGAGGCTTTGCCCTAGTCAATATCCCTAACATTACATCTTTTTTTTTCCAATCTTAGAAGAAGATAACTGCCATAAAAGTATAAAGAGAGCTGGTGAGATGAGCGAGCAGGTAAGGCCTGATGTCAAGAGTTTGATATTCAGGACCCACATGATGGACAGAGAGAACCGATTCCCTCAAGCTGTCCTGACCTACACACACACACACACACACACACACACACACACACAAATATAAGTAAATAGGTGTAAATTTTATATATGAAGAATACACCATAGAGTGCTATAAAGTGCTGCTATTGAGGGTTGTTTTTTTTTTTTCTTCTCTTTATAAAATATGGGGTCTTACTGTTGTCCAAGCTGGACCTAAACTCTTAAATTTTTTTAAAATATTGTGTGTGCGCATGTGTGTGTGTGTGTGTGTGTGGTGTGTGTGTGTGTGTGTGTGTGTGTGTGTGTGTGTGTGTGTGTGTGTTGCAGGCACAAGAGAATGTGTGCCTTCCTATGGAGGTCAGAGGTCAGTTCTCTCCCTCTCCATGTGGTCCCCAGGAATCAAACTCAGGTCATTAGGTTCTTTGGCAAGCACCGTTATCTGATGATCCACTTTGCCAGTGCATGAGCCAAACTCTTGAAATCAAGAGATCCTCTGGCCTCAGCCTCCTGACTGGCTAAGGGACAGGAGCGCACCAGTACACCACACTGAGGTTGCCATCTGTTTCCTGTTTGAAAGTTCCCTTTCCCTGAACCTGGTGGTCTGTGCCTGCAGTTCTGTAGGACTGTAGTTCTGTAGGACTGTAGTTCTGTAGGACTGTAGTTCTGTAGGACTGTAGTTCTGTAGGACTGTAGTTCTGTAGGACTGTAGTCATTCTGTAGGACTGTAGTCATTCTGTAGGACTGTAGTCATTCTGTAGGACTGTAGTCATTCTGTAGGACTGTAGTTCTGTAGGACTGCAGTTCTGTAGGACTGCAGTTCTGTAGGACTGCAGTTCTGTAGTCCTGTAGGACTGTAGTTCTGTAGTCCTGTAGGACTGTAGTTCTGTAGTCCTGTAGTCATTCTGTAGGACTGTAGTTCTGTATGTTTTGTATCTGTAGTTCTGTAGGACTGTAGTTCTGTAGGACTGTAGTTCTGTAGGACTGTAGTTCTGTAGGACTGTAGTTCTGTAGGACTGTAGTTCTGTAGGACTGTAGTTCTGTAGGACTGTAGTTCTGTAGGACTGTAGTCATTCTGTAGGACTGTAGTCATTCTGTAGGACTGTAGTTCTGTAGCTGTTTCTGTACTTAGTTCTGTAGACTGTAGTTCTGTCGTCTACCCCAGAAGCTGAGGCAGTTGAAGTGCCAAGTCATGGCCAGTCCTGGGAAGTTTGAGTCTTCATTGTATCACGTAATATTAAAACTTAAAATTATTTAAATGAACTGATCAATAGCTTGGGGCTGGTGGGAGGGGCCAATGCCACGGATGGTTTCATGTATAAAAAAAAAAAAAAAAAGAGGTTCAGTGGGTAAAGACTCTTGCTTCGAAAGCCTAGCAACCCAAGTTCAATCTTCAGAACCCACAGAGGGAGAATCAACTACCGAAAGTGTCCTCTGACCTCTACACCCTTGCCAAGGCATATGTGAGTGCACACACATGCACATGCACACACACACACATGCACACACACACACATGCACATGCACACATATGCACATACCACACACGTGTGCACACACACACACACACACATGCACACACTAAAATAAAGCAAAACCATTTTAAAATAACATAACTAATGTAAACTAAACCACGTCTTGACTTTTGCAGTTACCAAATGTGTCAAGTAAAATTCTTCAGGGTGACCATCAAGTTTCCCCACAATCTCTCTCCACCCTTCCCATCAAATCTGTTGCTGTTTCTCCATCACAGCGCTGGTGATAAGCCCAGGGCATTGGCGCTTGTGCCAGGCAAGTCCTCAACAGATGCTGATCGACATTCACGCCCTCCTCCTTTTTTTTTTTTTTTTTTTTTTTTTTGGTTTTTCGAGACAGAGTTTCTCTGTGTAGCTTTGGACCTGTCCTGGATCTCACTCTGTAGACCAGGCTGGCCTCAAACTCACAAAGATCCGCCTTCCTCTGCCTTCCAAGTGCTGGGATTAAAGGCATGCGCCATCACTGCCTGGCCTTTCTTATCTTTTTTTTAGAAAAGATCTTTGCTATGGAGTTCTTCCTGGTCTGGTACTTGATACGTACTCCAGGCTGGCCTCAAACTCACACCAATCCTCCTGTCTCAGCCTCCTGTGTGCTGGGATTACAAGTGTAAGATACTATATCCAACCTTTCTATATAATCTTTGAATTTTTTCTATCTGTAATCTTGGTCCCAGTTAAGAACTATTTCAAGGCTAAGGAGGTGGCTCAGTGGTTAAGAGCACTGGCTGCCCCTTCAGAGGATTGGATCCAATGTCCTCTTCTGGCCTCCTTGGGTACTGCAGACATGTGGTGCACAGACATCCACAGACACAAAACACTCACACAATAAATGTTCATGACTATTCCCTTCATCTCCCATAATAAAAGCCTGTTGGGGGTGGTACCAAGAGGCCCTCGTGAAGGTTGTCCTCTGAGAACCAGTTAAGAAGCACAAGTGATAAAAGCAGTCATTGGTGAACTGAAGGCCTGATAAGTCAGGGAGGAAGAGTTAATAGACGCAGATGGTCCATTATTATGAAATTCGTACAAGAGGCAAAACCGTAGAGACAGAAAGTAGACTAGCAGTTGCTAGGGGCTTGAGGGAGGGGCAAATGAGGATTGATAGTTCATGGATATCAAATGTGTCTGGAGATGATTGAAGTATTCTGGAATTAGGGTCAGCAAGATGGCTGAGCAGGCAGGGCAGTGGTGGCGCACGCCTTTAATCCCAGCACTCGGGAGGCAGAGCCAGGTGGATCTCTGTGAGTTCAAGGCCAGCCTGGTCTCCAAAGCGAGTTCCAGGAAAGGCGCAAAGCTACACAGAGAAACCCTGTCTTGAAAAACAAAAAAAAAAACAAAACAAAACAACCACAACAACAAAAAAGATGGCTGAGCAGGCAGAGGAGGCTTAACACTACACTTGACAACCTGAGTTTGAGCGCAGGGCCCTCCATGGTGGAAAGAGAGAACCCACTCTGTAGCTGGAAGTTTTCCTGTGTCCTGGCTAGCTACACCACTCCCACAAGTTGTCCTCTGACTCACACTGGTGCATGAACACACATACACACAAACACAGAGAGAGACAGAGCAAGACAGATCAAGAGAAATTATTTTCTTTAAACTAAGGGACCAGAAAGATGGCTAGTGGATAAAGTACATGAGCCTGATGGCCTAAGTTCAATCCCTGTGACCCACAAAAAGGTGGAAGGAGAGAAACGACTCCTCAAAATTGTCCTCTAACCTACACACACACACACACACACACACACACACACACACACACACACACACCATAGCATGTATGTGCCCCCACATACACACCATACGTACAACAATTAAATAACTAAAATCAAACTATTCTAGATTTAGGTAACACCGAGTTTAAGGCCAGCCTATGCTATAAGAGATACTAACATAAAAATTTTTAATTTTATGCCAGGCTATGGTGGCGCACGCCCTTAATCCCAGCACTCAAAAGGCAGAGCCAGGCAGATCTCTGTGAGTTCAAGGCCAGCCTGGTCTACAGAGTGAGTTCCAGCATAACCAGGGTTACACAGAGAAACTCTGTCCTGAAAATATATAATAAAATTATATGTGTGAAATACATGTAATACACACACACACACACACACACACACACACACACACATTGTTTGTTTTTTTTTTAATTTATTTATTTATACAGCATATAACTGCAGGCCAGAAGAGGTTACCAGATCTTGTTATAATTTTGTGAGCACATTGTTGCGGAACCGAACTCAGGACCTGAAGAGCATCAGTGCTCCCAACCTCTGAGCCATCTCACCAGCCCTAGAATTTTTTTTTTTTTTTGTTTGTTTGTTTTGTTTTTCGAACAGGTTTCTCTGTTAGCTTTGCGCCTTTCTGAACTCACTCTGTAACCAGGCTGCTCGAATCACAGATCCACCTCTGCTTGAGTGCTGGATTAAAGGGTGCGCACACCGCTACACATTGTTAAATAACAATTGAGCACTGTAGATAATTAAGCACTAAGTTGACTCATGCAACTCAAAAAAGTGATTTAGATTCCAAAACTGGGAGCTGGAGAGGTGGTTCAGTGGTTAAAAGCACGGGCTGCTCTTGCGGAGGACCCAGGTTTGATTCCCATCACCCACACGGCAGTTTACAACCAACCATCTGTAATTACAGTCTTGGTAGGTCCAATGCCATCTTCTGGCCTCTTTGGGCACCTGGCACAGATGAGGTGCACAGACACACTTGCAGGCAAACAAACAAAAAATCCTCATATGCATTAAAAACTTTAACAAATAGATTCCTGAGAAGGGGGCTCTGGGAGTGGAGGCCGAGTTGTCGAGTTAACTGACTCCAATAGGAGAGAGTTTATCTATGTCATCTCCTGTCAGCTCCTTGGAGATTTCCCAGCTGGAAGCCTTAAGTTAATGAAAGGAGAACTAAACAGTCTCCATCATCACCACATCCCAGATCTTAACAGGTTATGTCTCCTTCAGGTGCTCAACACAAGCTCAACAGAGCCAGGGTGAGACTCAGGGTCTGAGCACCTGCTTAGCATGCACAGGACTCTGGGTTCTATCCCAGCACCAATTAAACACACACACTGCACATACACACCAAACACACACACATACACACATATACCAAACACAGACACACACACACACACACAACACCAAATGCACACATACACATACACCAAACACACACACACCAAACACATACACACCAAACACACATACATACACACCAAACACACTACACACACACATATATACACATACATCAAACACACTCACACACACATATACCAAACACAGACACACACACACACACCCCAAATGCACACATACACACACACCAAACACATACATTCACCAAACACACACACACACACACACACACACACACACACACAGATGTAATCATGTAGACAGTTGTCAATGTGGCTGGGTGGCCAATAGTGTAAGAGGCCACAGGACAGAATGGAGTCCAAGCCTCCTTCCTTTTTAAAAAAAAAATTTTTTTTTTATATTTTATGTGTGAGTGCCTGGGTGTATGCATGCACATATGTGTGTAGTTGCCCTTGGAGGCTAGAAGAGGGCATTAGATCCCTTGGAACTGGAATTATAGGCAATTGTGAGCGTCTTAATGTGGGCACTAAAAACCAAACCCTGGCCCTCTGCAGGAGCAGCAAGTGCTCTTTACTGCTGAGCCATCTCCTCTCCATGCCCCCTGTCGCCCCCACGCCCTGCCCTTCGAAGTCCTGACTCTGCAATGTGCTAACTGTATCATCTGGAAGCCGTTTCCTATCTCCATGTTCTCATCTGTGAGATGGGACTCATGGGAGCATCCTCCTCACAAGATAGCTGTGGCAAATATTGAGTGGACAGACCGTTCTATCATCTATTAAGATACGTTTATGCTGCTGTTATCAAGAGTAGAAATTCTGTGCGTGTGGCTATAGCTCGATAGTAGAACCCTTGTCTAGTTTCTGGGAGGTCCTGGCAGTGATCCTCAGTGTACTTGAGCATACCTGTGTGCGGCACACATATGTGCTTGAGTGTGCACACACACACACACACACACACACACACACACACACACACACACAAATTGAGCATGGAAAAAAAAAAAAAACTGCGTAGGGACTCCAGAGCCAACTCTATTAGTTTGAGGCAAAACTCTGCTGTTGACCAGGTGAGCCTCAGGGCTCCCACTTGTAAAGCGGGAGTTCTAATAACAGCCCCAGTTCCACGGGCTATTGAAGGACTCGAGAGTGCTGACGGGGTGAAAAGCCCCCAGCACAGGCTGTGATGAGCCTGACAATATAAAATCAGATGGTGCCGTTGGCTTAGTCACGGGGCTCTTCCTCTAACTCTTCTGCTGCAGCTGGCAGGTGGCTAACACACTTCTGAATTAGGCAAGACTATATTTATGGACGTGGTGTAGCTCTGCCGCAGTCAGTTCCTCTCTGGCTTCCTTCTAAGGCATTCTGCACTTTAAAATAAATGTTATACACTTTGGCAATTTTCAAGCAATGTAAAATCAGAGAAAGGATCCTCATGCCTCCCTTGCCCGGAGCCCATCGCTCTGCTCCGATAATGGTCACTTTGAAGCAGATGGGACTCCCAGCCTGCCGTACCTGTTCTGTGCTCCCACCCTAACCAGGTTATTTCATCTATGATATTTCAGCTTTTATCTTAACGTATCAGAAACGTATAGCCTGGTAAGGTGGAGAGTGCCAGTAATCCCAACACTCGGGAGCTGATAGCAGGAAGATCAGGACTTCAAGGCATTCCTCTGCTGCATAACGAGTTCAAGGCCACCTTGGGGTACATTTCGTCCTTTAAAACACAAAACAACGTGTATGCATCTGTATCACTGGCGGTCCCATGCAGTGTGATAGGCCCCTACTACTGAGCTGAAAACCCTAACCTCATGAGGGCTTGCAAATAAAAAAGTTTCCTTATTTATTTTTTCAGAAGTCTTTATTGTGTGTGTGTGTGTGTGTGTGTTGTGTTTTCCTGACTGTATATGCACCACATTTGTGTCTGGTGCCCTCAGAGGTCAGAAAAGGGTATTGGATCCCCTAGAACTGGAGTTACAGATGGTTGTGAGCTGCCATGTGAGTGCTGGAATCAAACCTGGGTCCTTTGGAAGAGCAGCCAGTGCTCTAAACAGCTGGGCCATCTCTCCAGCCCTAGGAATTTTTTTTTTTAAATATTATCACATCATATTCACATCTACAGAATAAGATTGTGGCTATTGTTTAATATCATCAACAAGATAGCAATTGTCCAATTTCCTTGATCTTTCTCATGTTAGTTTTTATTACATTTTATTTATTTTTTGTGTGTGGGGGGCATGCATTGGCATGGTGCATGCATGTAGAGGTAAGGAGACAACTTTTGGAAGTTGGTTTTTCTCCTTTTACCATGGGATCAGGTGACGTAATTCAGATTGACAGGTTTGTGCAGTAATTGCTTTTATCATCTGAGCCATCTTGTTGGCCCATGCAGTGTGAGTGAGTGTGTGTGTGTGTGTGTGTGTGTGTGTGTATATGTGTGTGTGTGTGTGTGTGTGTGTGTGTGTTGGTGTGAGTTGGCCCAGCTCAGTGGCATAGGACTTGCCTAACATGTGAAGTCCCATCACCACAAAAATAAATACATAAATCCATTAACTAATACAAAGTAAAAGCATGATCAGGGTCCAAACAGTCACATGATGTCTCTCTGATTTCTTATACTCTGTAGATTCATGACTCCCCCACACACACCCTTGAACCTTGCTGCCAAAGAACCCAAGTAGTTTTTGTTTTGTTGTTTTTCTGTCAAGTTTACTACATCTTAAGAGCCCTGAAATATTATATTGTCAAGACTTCTGGGGCTGTATCTGAAGAACACAGGAGTTATAGCTGAAGGGAGAGCATCCTGGGCATTAAATAAATGAATAAAATAACAATTGCTGCATGTTGAGATGCATTGAGTATGGTGACTCTCATAAGCCTTCAGAAATAAGTCCCTTGGTCACCTCTAGAGAATGTTGGGGATACAACTCTTCACTCCAAAAATAAAGCATGGAACATCTATTCAGTGTGTCCTGGATACTCCATAACTCAGGGTAACCAAACAACCTATCAGGAAAGGTCCTGCTCATTAAAGAGGAGGAAATGATAAAACTACAGTTTTACCATTCAACACCTAATGAAATAAATCCCTAAGCAAAGCCAGGTGGTGGTGGCACACGTCTTTAATCCCAGCACTCAGGAGGCAGAGCCAGGCAGATCTCTGTGAGTTTGAGGCCAGCCTGGTCTACAGAGCGAGATCCAGGACAGGCACCAAAACTACACAGAGAAACCCTGTCTCAAAAAACAAAAAAAAACAAAACAAAAAATCCTAAGCAATGAT
The DNA here is from genome assembly GCF_004664715.2 of Peromyscus leucopus. Lineage (NCBI taxonomy): Eukaryota > Metazoa > Chordata > Mammalia > Rodentia > Cricetidae > Peromyscus > Peromyscus leucopus. Next base: position 20,863,431 of record NC_051076.1, read on the forward strand.
TGTCAATGGCTGCTACATCCACGGGTGAGAAGATGATGGACAACCTCATAAAGAACTATACAGATGGACAGCACCTGAACCTATCTTGGTATCTTAGGAGGAAAAATAATGCAGCTACTTCCTTTGATGCTTTAGAAGTCTGCAGCCTGGGAAATGGCTGAACTATTTAATCAGATCCCGAGCGATGAGATGGCTCAGCCAGTAAAAGCTCCTGCCACCAAGCAAGACAATCTGAGTTCAATTCCTGAGACCCAAGAGATGGACAGAGTGAACAGACTTCTGCACGCTGTCCTCTGACAACGTGTGCACCCACAGCCCCTAGGAAAACGTAACAAAACCTTGAAGTCCTAACTCAGAATCTAAGCTTCTGTGATAAGTACCAGCTGCAAATTAGTGTGTACTTCTCCCTCAAATGATTAAATAAAAAGGCCATTAAAAACCAACGGGCATTTGTCAAACCAGGCACTTCTTAATGGTGGGGATGGCACACAAGCCCATTAAGTAAACCCACGCCTTCACTGTGCTAAATCGTGGAGGAGGGGTGAGAAGCCCTCCGTGTGTAAGAAGCAGCAACTGCAGTGCAGAGTGGACTTTGAGATGTGCCCGGGCCATCTCCCCTCCAGACCTTCCATCCTGTCCTTCCGGGTGCAGGGCACTGAGCCCCAGGCCTAATAACATGCTTAGGCAAGCTCTCTACCGGTGAGCTGCCCCACCCCTCTCCCCCAGCCCTGTATTAACTGTTCTTTTGCCTCACTCACAGTTCCTGACACTTATCTTTTTTTTTTTCCTTCATTCATCCGTCCACTGTGCTGCTGGCGATTCCTGAGCTAGCTAAATACCCTCAGCCCCGGATGGGTGTAGCTCTTTTCTCCTTTCCTCATCTGGAAGGTGAACCTGTCGTCCGCACATGACCTGGCTTCCAAGGCGGCAAGCATCTGTCCCGGAAGCAGGCGTCACGAGCCCCTCCGGTGAGGCAAGCAGGGTGGAGGTGGCTGTGCCAGGCCCCCGCGCGCGCGCACGTGACGCGGCATGGACGCGCGCCCGGAGCAGCAGCACGCGGGCCCCAACACAGTTGTCAAGTGGGCTGGTGCCTGGCCCCGCCTGCCGCCCTGGGCTCGCGATTCCCAGGAAGTGCAAGGCGCGCACCCGCCAGCCTCACGATTCCCTGGAGCCCGTGCTTATTTATAGTCTTATCCCTGAACGCCTAGGCCTCCTAGGCTTGCTCCTGTCTTCCCTCCAGGATCCAGTTCCGTGTCCCCATAAAAGGGCACGCAGATCCGCACAGCACTTTAATAATAATAATTGCATGCACTGCTAAATGCCCATCTCAGAGATTACACACAGGGTCCATAGGGCCTAACACACTGAACATTTTGGAGTCAGTATTGATGCTCTACTTAAGAACACTAATGCGCGCGCGCGCGCGCGCGCGCGCACACACACACACACACACACACACACACACACAGAGTAAGTATTGGGGAGGGGAGTGTGCATGCCACAGCACCAGTATGGAGGTCAGAGAAAAACTTTTGAAGTCATTCTCTCATTCTACTATGTGAGTCCCAGGGATTGAATTCAGGCCATCAGGCTTGGCCTCAAGCATCTTTGCCCTCTGAGCCGCCTCGCCAGCCCCGAGTAGATTTCAAAGTGCGGTGGATTCTTTCATTTTCTTGTTTTGTTTTCCAGTGCATGAAAGGAGTAACCAAACAGTGCTTTAAACATAATTTTGAAGAAAAAAAAAACATATTTGATCCCAAAGAATAGAATTCACACCCTTTCCTGCTCTCTGGATTTCTAACACAGCCTGACAAACGGTTAGGAAAAGATGGATCTGGCGGGTGGGTATTCTGGTCTTCTTCATTCTCTGTCATTGTCATGGAAATACGGAAATCCCTGTTCCCTCTGAGTGGGAAAATGACTACAGAGTGCTTAAGTTCCCTGGATCAGCTCTTTTCCTGTTTTCTTTTTTAGGGAGGTAGTGTGGGAGACACTGGGAACGGTCTCGGGTTTCTCAGCTTTGCGAGATAAATCCCAAGGGGCACTTGGTTGTGGGGATGAAAGGTGACAGATTGGTCTCCCGGTTTACCTTCAGTTCGGAGGAGAAAAATTATTCGAGACCTGACATTTAATACTGGCCAGTGGTCACCGATAGCAGCCAAAAGCTTTCCCGACAAAGCACAAAGGGCATTGTCTAACTTGAAGTCCCAAGAGAAGGGCAGAGCTGGGAGTGTGGGTAAATAAATGACCGCTATGCTATGTTCAATAAATCTGTTGAACATAGGGGTGCTCGGAGGTGGGGGTGGGGGGGCCACGGGGCAACAGACTACCTACCGGAGCAGCAAAGCAAAGAGAACCATGTGTATCCAGTAAGCATGAGCTCACCCGGGCATGGGACCTCCAAATACAAGAGTCTAGCTGTGAGCAATCGTCCTTACATACACCACTATACCCAACCCTGTGGAATCTAACCTCCTGGGAATGGTTTCTATGTTGCAGTCTCTAAGCAAAGAACAGACTGGATGAAGTGAAAAGACAGAAAAGACATTCCTTTTGATATGTTGCATTGGAAATTATTTCTCTCTCTCTCTCTAAATCGTGTCTCCCCTACCGCTCTCTTTTAGAAGATAATCTGTGTTTGCTGCTTTGTTAGTGGTGCTGATAACCAAGATATTAATTACTTCAAAATGCCCATTATCTTGTTTTTTAAAACTTGTTTTGACACCAGGTAGTGGTGGTGCACAGGCCTTTAATCCCAGCACTCGGGAGGCAGAGGCAGGTGGATCTCTGTGAGTTCAAGGCCAGCCTGGTCTACAGATCAAGTTCCAGGACAGTCAGGGCTACATAGAGAAACCCTGTCCAAAAAGAAAGAACAAAAAGCTTATTTTGACAGCCACAGTGGGATTTTACTCAGGTTCTGCTCCAAACCAATACAATCATTCTTGAAATTTCAAGTTTTATTTTACAAGCAACTGTTGCTAAGGCATATTCCCCACCCCATCCCCCCAAAAATTTAATTATGGGGTTGGAGGGATGGCCAGCTGTTCAAGCATGGGGACTGAGTTCAGATCTCCAGCCCCCATGTAAAAGCCAGGCATGGTGTGCGTGTCTGTAACCGTGCTGGGAAGTGGGCTCCTTGGGGCTGGCCAGCCAGCCAGCCTAGCGTCCAGTGCACTCCTGCTTTAGCTGGAGTTTACTTCCAAAAAGAAGATGGAGCTAGATGTGGTTTTGTTGTTCGCCTTTAATCCTAGCACTCAGGAGGCAGGGCAGAGGCAGATCTCTGGGTTCAAGACCAGCCTGGTTTATATAGTGAGTTCCAAGCCAGTCAGAACTACACAGTGAGAACCTATTTCAAAGAAAGAAAGATGGAAAAGCCAGAGGAAGACATCCAACCTCAACATGTGTGTGTGTGTGTGTGTGTGTGTGTGTGCTTGCTTGCACGCGGGCACGCACGAGCACATGAGCACAACCACACACATACCCTCCTACACATAAAACATCTTGAATGAATTAGTCAAAATCATTATCTATTAAATACTGTCCCTAACTTGCCAGTGTGCTGGATACAATTTCCACTTCACTTTTTCGGGGGCCATGAGAAGGCTGAGCGCTTGTCCAGGTCACGGCCACCCTCTCCTTCTTTGATTCCAGTGCTACAATTACAAGAAGTGCTCAGAGGTTATTTGCTGGCCAGAGAAAGGCTTATGAGTCAACTCCATTCGCTCTTGTTAGACGCAAAAAGCGAGGTGAGAAATTGCAGAGCAACACCATGAAAACAGCGTTAAGATCTCAGCTCTGCTGTGGGGGTGGGAGGAGAGGCCTGCCAGAGAAAAAGAAAAGCTGCCCTACTTCCCTTAAAAAGCCGTGGTAAAACAGGCATGGGACATAAGTCTGTAAACCCAGCCCTTGGGAGGCAGAGGCAGGAGGGTCAACAGCTCAGAGCCAGCTTCAGCTCCGTAGTGAGTCTGAAGTCAGCTTGAACGCATGGGACTCACTACAAAACCAAACAGCCAAGAACTGAAGCCTGAGATGGAGAGATGCCGCTTCACTAAACGTGTGTCTCGTCCTTATTCACAATGAGCCGGTTACGTCTCACCCTTTTCCCATCCCAGCCTGACACCCCCGTGGTTCTCACAGCCTCATGCACGGATGGTAAACTGTCTTCGAGCTGTATTCCCCTGCACAGGGAGTTCATTTCTCATCCTCAAGTTCAAAAACAAAGCGGCTACAGTCCTGCAGGCTTGGAATCCCTATCTGGAGGAAGTGGAGGCAGGAGGATCAGGAATTCAAGGTCATTCTCAGTGACACAGGTCCTGTGCTGCGTGGTGCGGGCCATAATCTCAGCTACTTGGGAAACTGAAGTAACAGGCTAGCAAGTTTCAAGGTCAGGCCTTTCAATTTGGACCTTGTCTCAAAATGAAGCGCATAACCAGGGTTGGGGACATAGCCCAGTGATTTGAGTGTTTGCCTGGCATGTTTGAAGTCATGGTTTGGTCCCCGGAATCACTTAAAATTGTAAGTAAATTTGTTGCAACTCTGTGGGTTTGTTTTTGCCAGGCACGTTGGTTTGCACCTGTAATTCCAGCACTAGGAAACTGAGGCAGAAGGATCAAGCAAGTTGGTGGTACAAGCTTTTAGTCCCAGGACTCAGGTGGATCCTGAGTTCGAGGCCAGCCTGGTCTACAGAGTGAGTTCCAGGACAGCCAAGGCTTCATAATTCAACCATCAGAAGAAATTAACCTTAGCATATACCAGTTCACAACACTGTTCTATGCTGATAATTGACTCTTGAGAGAGAGCCTGCAATACTGCCCTGGGCATAAGCACACATCCATGTTAGGTTCTTTCTTATGCAAAAATGCCAGTTTTTGGAGCTAGAAGGAGGGGTTGGGGAAGATGGCTCAGTGGTTGGGAGTGCTGGCTGCTCTTCCAGAGGACCTGGGTTCAAGTCCCAGCACCCACATGGCAGCTCACAACTGACTGTAACTCCTGTTCTAGGGGATCCAACCCCCTCACACAGACCTACATGCAGGCAGAACACCAATGCACATAAAATACAAATAAATAAATTACAGAGCTGGAAGGAGTCGGAGGACGTCTCCAGCTCCAACACCCTCAATTGACCAAGGAAGGAGGAGACCCAGAGTACCCCAACATGATGCTCCCAAATAAACAGTGTTACAACCAGAAATCCCAGCACCTCCCTTAGTCTTGGGTCTCATTCATGAGGTCTCCTTCTACTGGGGACAGAGCCTGTTTTTTTTTTTTTTTTTTTTTTTTTTTCCGAGACAGGGTTCCTCTGTGTAGTTTTGGTGCCTGTCCTGGATCTCCCTCTGTAGACCAGGCTGGCCTGGAACTCACAGAGATCGGCCTGGCTCTGCCTCCTGAGTGCTGAGATTCAAGGTGTGCGCCACCACCGCCTGGTGAGCCTATGTTAATTTCTAATTAATTCCATTATCTGGTGTTTTTTGTTTGTTTGTTTGTTTGTTTTCCAAAAGTTTTCAAATACAAGTTTTAGGGATTTTCTAGTTAATGGTAACAAACAGCTAGAGTATACCCTTAATTTGTAGAAATGTTACATTTTATAAGGAAAATCATGTAGTAGTGGGTGTCCTCCCTCTTTTTTGAGACAGCCTTGTTATGAAGCCCACACTAGTGGATTTCTAATTCATGATCTGCTCCAGGCTGGTGTTGAACTAGGGATTCTTAGTCTCCCAAGTTTGGGGATAAACAGACTCTACACACACACACACACACACACACACACACACACACACACACACAGTAGGATTACTCAGGGCTCTGGGAATACCTGCAGTGAATTCTCTTGATTAAGATAATAGAGGTGAGAAGACCCACTCACTGTCAGCGACATCATTCCCTGTGCTGGGATCCCAGTTCGCATAAAAAAGAGAAAGTGGCCGGGCGGTGGTGGCGCACGCCTTTAATCCCAGCACTCAGGAGGCAGAGCCAGGCGGATCTCTGTGAGTTCGAGGCCAGCCTGGGCTACCAAGTGAGTTCCAGGAAAGGCGCAAAGCTACACAGAGAAACCCTGTCTCGAAAAAAAAAAAAAAAAGAGAAAGAGAGAAAGTGAGCTGACATTATACCCATTCTCTCTGACAATGCCAAGGTGACCAGATACTTCAAGCTCCCACTGCCTCGGCTTCCCCACCATGATGGGCTACATCTTGAACTGTGATCCAGAATATACGCTTCCTTCCTGTCTTAGTTAGGGTCCATTATTGCTGTGAGGAGACACCATGACCACAGCAAGTCTTATAAAGAAAACATTTAATTGAGGGGGCTCCTTTACAGTTCAGAGGTTCAATCCAACCTGGCAGGGAGCATGGTGGTATGCAGCAAGCATGGTGCTGGAGAAAAAATAGCCCAGTGTCCTACATCTTGCAGGCAACAGGAAGTTGACTGACATGCTGGGCAGTATCCTGAGTGTATAAAACCTCAAAGCCCGCCCCCACAGGGACACACTTCCTCCAACAAGGCCATACCCACTCCAAACAAAGCCACACCTCCTAAGAGTGCCACTCCCTATGAGATTATGGGAATGTGGGATTATGGGGACCAATCACATTCAAACTACCACACCTCCTTACAGTTGCATTTATCACAACAGAAAAACAAGGAGACATTATGTATTCCAGGTTGTCCTTGAACTTGCAGCAATCCTCTTGCCTTACCGTCTGGGTGCAAAAATCTAACTCCTTCAAATATCCAAAGTGCTCTTCCTCTCCAAAGAGTTTGGCGATGATCAGGAACAATGATACATCATCACATGATAACTGAAGATAACTTGTATTATGGGAGCTGGCATGTAGCTCGGTGGTATGACGTTTGCCTCGAATGTGCTCATGGGACCCTGGGTTCAATCCCCACCAGAAGAGTCTGCGGGCATTACAACAGTATGCTACCGAAAGCACTAAATGTTCTTGAAAGATTCAAACTGTCAGTTTGCATGTGCATTAACGATAAGAAGAACAGAAGATAATGTTTGTCAACGTTCGCCATGCGCCAGCCATTGCTCTCCTTGGAATTTAGCAACACTGACTTAGATAAATAACATCAGCAATTCTATTCCTCAGTCATACTGTTCATCCTCATACTACAAATGCAGGAATGGGGAGACAAAAGCAACCTGCTTACGAAGGCGAGCAGGGAAATCCACAAGCACAGAGTAAAGCATTGTGACCGAGCAGGGATGCGCCTTTCTCTTGGCATTCGGATTCCTGCTGGAGCAGTTGGTGGTAACGCTGTGCATGTCCAAAGCAGCCAGTCGCAAGCAGCCAGTTGCGGGTTGCAGAGTTTCTTCAGACCTGTCGCTTACCTATGGTGCTGTACTTCTTTTGAAATACGTATCTATGCATTATGTGGGACAGAGGTCACCCACTATATTAGTCAGGGTTCTCTAGTGAAGAGAATCAAATGAATGTACATTAAAAGGGTTTTTTTTTTTTTCATAGGATCACAGATAGAGCCTATATGATCCAGCAATGTCCATCTTCACACTGAAGAAGCTGAGAACCCAGTGGCCTATGAGATTGGGGCCAACTCCTCCTTCCCCTCTTCCTTTCTTCCTTCTTCCCTCCCATATCCAGCTCTTTCCTTTCCCTCTTCTTCTTCTTCTTTTTTTTTTTTTAAAAGATGTATTTATTTATTTAGTATACAGTGTTCTGCCTGCATGCCAGAAGAGGGCACTAGATCTTATTATAGATGGTTGTGAGCCACCATGTGGTTGCTGGGAATTGAACTCATGACTTCTGGAGCCATCTCTCCAGCTCCCTCTCTTTTATGTGCTAGGCATGAAACCCAGACCAGCACACATTGGGCAGGTAGCTCTACCACTGAGCCACACCCACAGAACACATAGTTGACTTTGAAAGTCTTCCTACTGGGGCATGGTCTTGGATTTCACACAGATGTTACTGCCCATGATTCTTCTATTCAACTGTTCTGGCTGGTTTTGTGTGTCAACTTGACATGCACTAGAGTCATCAAAAGAAGGAGCCTCAGTAGAGGAAATGCCTTGATGAGATCCACCTGTAAGGCATTTTCTTATTGAGTGATCTCCCTGGGCTGGTGGTCCTGGGTTCTATAAGAAAGCAGGCTGAGTAAGTCAGTCATCTCAGTGGGTTCTCTCTAAACTCCTATCTGTGGGCTACTAAGGCCGTAACCTGAGGGGAATTCTGTTCCCCCAGACAACCGCCGCTAAAGGCAGCGCTAACTAAATCTCTATAGTTCTAATCAAACTTGAGATTCAAAGGCTAGGGTGAAAACCTGCCAGCTCAGAGAGTTAGAGGAGCAACTGGTTAACTTTCCGTCTTTGCTGGGGTCCAGGAAGCCTCTCTCCTTCCACACCGCCCCAACTAAAACACCCGCCGGGGGGGGGGGGGGGGGGGGGGGGGGGGGGGGGGGGGGGGGGGGGGGGGGGGGGGAGGGGGGGGGGGGGGGGGGGGGGGGGGTGGGTGGCACACGCCTTTAATCCCAGCACTCGGGAGGCAGAGCCAGGCGGATCTTTGTGAGTTCGAGGCCAGCCTGGTCTACAGAGCGAGATCCAGGAAAGGCACAAAGCTACACAGAGAAACCCTGTCTCAAAAAAACAAAACAAAAACAAAAACAAAAAAACCCAAGCTCCTCCCTACTACTTCCTGTTAACTAGTTGCTAACCCCACCCCTCTGACGGAGTTTAATTGATGCAAACACAACACATCTTTACATAGTTAAACAAATACAGCATAAACAATGTAAGATATCTTTGCCTAGTTAAACAAATATTCTACAACAAGCCATGGGAAGCAAGCCAGTAAGCAGCACTCCTCCATGGCCTCTGCATCAGCTCCTGCCTCCAGGTTCCTGCCCTGTTTGAATTCCTGTCCTGACTTCCATCCATGATGAACAGCAATGTGGAAGTGTAAGCCAAATAAACCCTTTCCTCCCCAACCTGCTTTTGGGTCATGGTGTTTCATCGAAGCAATAGAAACCCTAACTAAGACGCCAACCATCAACCTACATATTTCCCCATGTTTCAAAAAGATGCTATGTGTATGTATCCTGTGTGATTGGAACTCAGTCGTGTTTTCCCACATGGATGGGTGACTGGAAGGATGGAAGAATAAACAATCTTACTCTTCATGGACAGCTCCTGATTCCGGCATAACATCAGCGCTCCATTGACTGGCTCTGTTACGGTTTTTGTTTGAAGCATCTTCTGCCGGCTCATGTGTTTGAACACTGGGTCCTCAGCTACGATGCTGTTTGGGAGGTGGAGCCTTTGGAACGTGTGGCCTACTGTGATGGTTTGTTTTACATATCAACTTGCCACAGCCTAAAATTATCTGAGAAGGAAGTCTCAATTGAAGAATTACCTAGATCAGGTTGGGCTGTGGGAGGATGTCATGACTGTTAATTGATGTAAGTGGTATCTGCCCACTATGGGTGGCACCATTCCCTGGTTTGGGGCCCTGGACTGTATCAGAGTAGAGAAGGCTAGCAGAATGTAAAAATAAAACAAGCATGCAGGGCGGTGGCGGCGCATGCCTTTAATCCCAGCGCTCGGGAGGCAGAGCCAGGTGGATCTCTGTGAGTTCAAGGCCAGCCTGTTCTACAGATCGAGATTCAGGATAGGCACCAAAATAAACCTGTCTTGGAAATGAATAAATTAAAAAAACAAACAAACAAACAAATAAATAAATAGATGAGTGAATAAATAAATAAATAAATCCCAGCACTCGGGAGGCAAAGGCAGGCGGATCTCTGTGAGTTCGAGTTCGAGGCCAGCCTGGGCTACAGAGTGAGCTCCAGGAGAGGCGCAAAGCTACACAGAGAAACCCTGTCTCAAAAAACCAAAATAAATAAATAAATAAATAAATAAATAAATAAATAAATAAATAAATCAAGCAAGCAAGCAAGCAAGCAAGCAAGGAATTCATGTATCTGTTCCCTCTTTGCTCTTGACTGGTAACCTGGAATTATAACCCAAACAAACCCTCCCCTGATTGCCTTTTTGTCACGGCAACAAAGTGAAGCCAGAACATCTGCCCAGCAGAGGAGAAACACTGAGGCTGGGCCTTGACGGTGATATACACCTCTGATGCTGGATGGGCTTCTCTGGTTCCTGATCCACCAGGGGGTGGGGAGCTTGATCTCCGGGCTCTGACCGCCTTGAACTATGGCCACGCCTATCCTGCCGCAGTGCATTGAAGCGGGAGCTAAAATAAACTCTTCCTCCCTTAAGATGCTTCTGTCGGGTAGCTTGTCCGCCATGACAGGAAAAGCAGCACACAAAGCTTTTTTTTTTGAATACGGAGGCTGTGAACATTTGTGCGGGAGTCTCTGTGTACGTTTGACTCCTCTCAAGACCTCCTCCGGGTTGACTCCCTGAATCCTACGGTAACTTTTGCTCTAGTTCCTGAAGAGCTGCCAAGCTGTTTCCACGGCAGCTGCATCGTTTTTTGCATTCCCACAAGCACAAGGGCTCTGATGACCCCACATCCTTGCCAAGGCTCCTTCCTCATTTTTACCGGATCCCCTTTACTTCCAGCCATCCTAGTGGGTATGCAGCGGGTATCTCTCGGTGCTTTTGATTTGCGTTCCCCTGACTAATGATGTTGAGAATCTCCTCGTCTTTTTTGAGACAGGATCTAGATATGTAGTCCTGACTGAGTCACATTCTCAGCCCAACAATGGCTACTTTTTTTTTTTTTTTTTTTGGCATGGGTGTTTTTTGTTTGCTTGCTTGCTTATTTGTTTATTTGATTGGTTTTAGGGGGTTTGTTGTTGTTTGAAACAGGGTCCCATGTGACTTAGGCTGGCCTCAAACTCTTTTTTGGGTTTTGTTTGTTTTGCTTTGCTTTGCTTTGCTTTGAGACAGGGTCTCTCTGTGTAGCCTTGACTGTCCTGAAACTCAACTCTATAGACCAGGTTGGCCTCGAACTCAGAGATCCACCTGCCCCTGCCTCCCAAGCGCCGGGATTAAAAGTGTGCACCACACCCCCTCACACACACACACCCCCCCCCCCCCCCCCCACCCCGACTGGCAGTTCTGAGACTCTCTGAAGCTGGAATGTCCCTTTCAGACCAAGGCTTCTTGCACCTAACAGACACCTGGCAGTTGTGAGCTTCTTCTGATTGTCACTTCAGGAGATGGCTTTCACAGACAGCGAATGGAGGCTAGCTCTGCCAGTAAGCAGTTGCCCAGCATGCTCAAAGCCCTAAATTCCATCTCTAGGACCATTAAAAAAAAAAAATCACATATGCTAGGTGTGGTGGCTCACACTTTTAATTCCAGCACTTGAGAGGCAGAGGCAGGCGGATCTGTGAGTTTGAGATCAGCCTTGGGCTACATAGTGAGATCTGGTCTCAAAAACAAACAAACAAACAAATAATAAATAAGTAATAGATAAGTCACCTCCAATGTTTATAACCAAACCTTTATAACTGGAACCAAATCTTTCACAAGAAAATTCTGGAGTTTGTGTCATGACTGAAGGCCAGAGTCAGGATCAAGGACCAGGTGGATCTGCTCCAAGGAGCACTAATCCTTCAGACATTAACTGGTAGATTTTTTTTTTCTCTTCTTCTTTCTTGAAGAGCTCTCTGGGGCTGCCCAGCAGCTCAAGGTCATTGCTGAGAAGGCTAATTAGAGTTAACATTCCCAAGCTTCTATGACCATAAGTACAGGTAGCTTCTTTCCCTCCTTCCTTTCTCCCTCCCTCTCTCCTCCTCTCTTTCTCTCCCCTTCCCTCCCTCTTCCTTCCTTTTGACAGAGTTTGATGGAGCCTAAGGGAGCCTTGAACTCATGATGTAGCAGAAGCTGACTTTGAACTCCTGATCTTTCTGCCTCTACCTCCCAGGTGCTGGGGTTATGGGCATGTACTACAAGTCTGGGCTGACTGGTGTTTTTTTCTAAGAACATTCCAAGAAGCCCAGGGATGGGGACACACCTTTATTCTCAGCACTCAGGAAGCACAGGCAGACAGATCTCTTTGGCTTTAAGGCCAGCCTGGTCTACATAGCAAGTTCCAGGCCAGCCAAGGCTCAAGGGACTATTTTGGATGCATTCTTGGAGAGGACTGAGCAGAGTCATTCAAGGTCATTGATAACGTGAACTTCACAGCTCAGATTTCACCCCTGTTCCTGGCTTCTGTATCCACAGGCCTCCCTGTTTGGTTGTTTATGGTGTTGCCATGTCTGCCTTCAGAGCTGCCACCTTCAGCCTTGTTCACCTGGAATTCTGGGTGCTACACTCACTGTGGGGTGTCCTATGGCAATGCCATCCCTGGTGGCTAAGGGAGCTTCCCTCTGCTCTTTGAGTTAGTCCCATCCGTCACTTCCACGTGAATAAGGCAGCTGGAAGTGTGCATAGCCACTTCCAAAGCTCCGGGCAAGCCTTGCTGTCTCCGCAAAGAGAAGAATTGGCTTTCAGTCTCCTCCTATTGTAGAGCAAACACAAGACCTTTTTAAATGGTGTTGGGTACATTTTCTAAGCAAACTCCACTAAGCCTGTCTCCTGACATTCCCGCCCTTGCCTTACAGTCAAGGGAGTCCCTATGTTTTGCGAGTGGGTGGGCCGGAGCTATTCTGGGTCTCTCTTTCCCGGCTGCCAACAGAGCAGGTGTTTTTCAGGGAACACTAGTGCTGCCAGGATCCACGCTGCCTCTCCTTTGTATTTAGCACTTGTGTCTGGGCTGTCTGGGGCTGCCTGGGCTGGCGTTTTATTTCGTGAGCCTTCTTTTCTCACTGCATGAGAAGACGAAGACTCTTGGAGCTGGCAAGATGGCGAGGAATATAAAGGCTCTTGCCACCAAACCCGACGACCTGAGGACCAGCCTTAGAACCCTCGCGGTGGAAGGAAAACTGACTGCTACAAGTTGTCTTCTGACCTCCATGTGCACCCCATATACATACATGACAAATAATTTTTTTTTTCGATACAGGGTTTCTCTGTGTAGCTTTGCGCCTTTCCTGGATCTCACTCAGTAGCCCAGGCTGGCCTCAAACTCACAGAGATCCACCTGGCTCTGCCTCCCGAGTGCTGGGACTAAAGGCGTGCGCCACCACCGCTGCCCAGCCAGCCAAATAATTTTTTTTAATGAAAGAAGATGAATCTGTCAGAAAGACACGACGTTTTCTTCTTGGATTTTACAGAGGAGAAACACTCCCTGATCTTTGTTTTCGTCATGTTTAGAGAGTCAGGCAGAGGGATGCATGCTTCTGGTTCCAGATACTTGGGAGGCTGAGGCAGGAGACTAGCTTGAGCCCAGGACTTTGAAACCAATCTGGGCACCATATTGAGACCATCATAAAAGAAAAAAGAAAGGAAAGGAAAAAAGAAGAGAACAAGAATAAAGTCACAACAGAAAACTCTACACAGGAATCTTAGGAATCAAGTAATTATGTGGCACTTGTCCAATCCTCCAGAGTCAGCAGAGCATTTTAGCTTCATACATTATTTGGCACTGACAATCATCTCATAAAGTAAGTAGGAAGATGGCCCAAGTGAGGGCCTGTGAGATGGTTCAGTAGGTAAAGGTACTTGCCGCCAAGCCTGATGACCTGGGTTTAATCCCCAGTGTATTTAGTCAGGGTCCTTTAGGGTAACCAAATTTATAGGATGAATATATATGTATGTATACACACACACACACACACACACACACACACACACACACACACACACGGGATTTATAAGAATGGCTTACAGGCTGTGGTTCAACTTGTCTTACAATGGCTGCCTATACAGAAGGTCAAGAATCCAGTAGTTGTTCAGTCCATGAGACTGAATTTCGCAGCTGGTCTTCAGTATAAGCCAGAATCCCGAAGAAATAGTCCCTAATGCCAGTAAAGGAATGCACTTACTAGTGAGGGCAAGGCCAAGCAGGCAAAGAGCAAGAGCTTCCTCCTTCTGTCTTTTCATAGGCTGTCAGCAGAAGGTGTGGTCCGTTAGAGGTGGGTCTTCCCACTCCAAAGATCGGGATTACAAGTGGATCTTCCCACTTCAAATGATTTAACTAAGCAATGAAGCCAGATGTAGTCAAGCTAACAACCCAAATAGCCATCTCTCCCAGGTTCCACATGGTGGAAGTAAAGAATGGACCCTTGCAATTTGTCCTCTGACCTCCACACATGTGCCATGACATACACACATGTATGTATACATATACTCACACACAATAAATTTTTTAATCTTTTTTTTTTAAGATGACCAAGTGGGCTGGAAGTATAGCTCATTAATAGAGTGCTTGCTTGGTATCCAGGCAACGAGTGTTCCATCTCCAGTACCAATGTAGGGGTTAGAGAACAAGTAGTTCTGTGACTTGGGAAGTAAAGGCATGAGAATAGAAGATCAAGGCCAGTCTCTGCTACTCAGCAAGTTTGAGGGAGGCCAGCTTGAAAAGCACGAGGCCTTTAATCCCAGCACTTGGGAGGCAGAAGCAGACAGATCACTGTAAGCCTGGTTTATATAGTGAGATTCAGGATAGTCAGGGCTATGTAGAGAGACTTTGTGTTTAAAGGGAAAAAAAAGAGGACGAATAAAAAGGGAGAGGAGGAAAGAAAGACAGACAGACAAATACAAATGACTAAGGTTATAGCTCAGTTGGTAGAGTACTTGTCTAGCATTCACAAAAACCAGGTTTCCATCCCCAGAACTGCGTACACTGGCCAGGCTGGCCCATGCCTGTAATGCCAGCAAGAGGAGGATCAGAAGTTCCAGGTCTCATCCTGGGGTCCTTAGAGAGTTTGAGGCCACCTTGAGCTACTCCATGGGACATTGTGTCAAACAAGGCATGGCAGAGTCAAAGTCGGACATGCGTTTCTTTCAGCGGCCTCCTGAAGTTCTGCCCACATGACAGAAACAGAAGTGCACCTAAAGGTGCAGGGTCCAAGAAAGCAAACAAGAGCACACTGGGGAGGGATGATACATTTGAAAAGGACTTGACTTTGAGAGCGGGGCCAGGGGGGGGCCTAAGGAGTTAGAGGGACAAATGGAAGGAAGGGGTGGATAAAATACATCGTATGCACGTGTGAGATTCTCAGAGAATTAATAAAATACTACAGACAAAAAGCAAAAACACCTTTGAAAAAGAACAAAACAGTAAGACTGTATGGTTTGTGACCATGGAATCGGATGAAGGGTGAGGCTTTTAGGAAAGTGGGTTAGTGGCACCAGCGTAGAAGAGGCTACCAGTGTGTTCCTTGGAAATGCTCAGAGATGGGAGGGACCAACTTCTGCTGAGTGTGGCGGGAAATGGGCTGGTTTGAAGCATGCATTAAAATTCCCATCCTTTACCTTTCTCTTATCCACATAGCCAGAAGAAAATGCCTATCCCAGCTCTTACCCCACGAATCTAGAAGTTGATTTCTGGAGCAAGTGAGGGAATAGGTCAAGACTCAGGCATATGTGCTGCGGAGGTGATCTGCTGTGCAAGCATGAAAAGCTGGCTTCCGGTCTCTAGGACTTGTGAAAAGGTGCGTGAAGGAGCACGTGCTGTGCTCCTAGTGCCTGGGAGGCAGAGACAGGAGGATCCCTGGAGCTTGATGGCTAGTCATTCTAGATGATTTGTTGAGCTCTGGGTTCAGGGAGGGACCTTCTCTCAAAAAATTAGGTGGAAGGGGCTGGAGAGATGTTTCAGCAGTTAAAAACATTGGCTGTTCTTCTAGAGAATCTGGGTTCAATTCTTAGTACCCACACAGTGGCTCACAACCATATGTAAGTCCAGCTCCAGGGGATGTGGTCTGATGTCCCCTTCTGGCCTCCTCAGGCATCAGGCATGCGTGTGGTACACAGATGTACATGCAGGCAAAACACTCATACACATAAAACAATTAAAAAAAAAGGTGTAAAGCAAGACACACAGTGTCCTACACACACACACACACACACACACAAACACACACACACAGATGATGATGATGGTGATGATTATGATGATGATAAAACTCAGAGATAGGTGACATTCTGGAAGGCTAATAAGAGAAAGTGCATCTTAATCCGTAACCATGCTCCCAAAGTACTGACATTAAGTATTTAATTGTCCCATCTGCCCTCCGATAGAAGAATGAGCCTTCCTTGAGGGAACTGCCCCATTAAAATTCTGAATAGCTGGCTGGGGCACAGTGGCCCTGTCATCCTAACTCGAACAGCTGACATGACCAAGCCTTACTATGTTTCCTTCAGCTGGGCTGTGAGTCACCACGGTTCAGTGTGAATGGTCACATAAGGAGGCCTCCTACTCCAAAGGCAGAAACTAAACAAGTGAGGAGAAAAATGGAGACAACAAAGACATTGTACAAAATGGACAGATCGAGCAATAAATGAAATCGGAGGGTCTCAGCAAAAATTTTCATGACAGAATTTCCCACAATAAAGAAAAATGGGCAACAGAAAGAATTTTAAAAATGAAGGCTTAGCTCTGGCAGTCTCATAGACCATAGGCATTTAAGAAGCAAGGCACCAGGAGGAGAAAAGTATCAAATAATAGGGGGAAATCCCTGGAATATGAGGGTAGAGTTTCAGATTCAAGGGGTCTATGTGACAAAATGCATAAACACATTTGACTAAGTTATATCTCAAAACAGTTCAGAACAGCGGAGATAGACAGAAATATAATCAAAGGTTCTTTGAAGGGATCCTAAGGTCCCAGGTACATCCTTTGGTAGCAATTTGGTTCTGGGAGCTCTGAGATACCAAAAGCCATAGAGTTGAATCCCTCACAGCAAATGGAGTGGGGTACTGCCTACACCCTTCCCGTGTACTTTATTCCTTGATTTCTTATAAGATGTGCTTTATCAACAACTGTTATACTGTACTTCTTAGGGAATAATGACCCAAATGAGTCTGTATGGGTTAAGACAAATGGGGCTGGAGGGATGGCTCAGAGGTTAAAAGCACTGACTGCTCTTCCAGAGGTCCTGGGTTCAATTCCCAGTACCCACATGGCGGCTCACAATTGCCTGTAACTCCAAGATCTGATACCCTCACGCAGACATACATGCAGGCACATCAATGCATATAAAATAAAAATAAATAATTCTTTAAAAATTCCAAGCTGTGCTTGGTTGAACCTGCAGAGGACGCAGAGGAGCAAGTGTGCAGGCTCTGGAATCAGCTGACTGAGGGTCCTCAAGAACATTAGAGGGCAGTGAGGTGGCTCAGTGGTTAAAAACACACCACTGTTCTTTCAGAGGACTTCAGTTCCCAGCACCCACACCAGGCGGCTCACAACACAGGCCAGTCCAACTCCAGGGGACTCACCACCCAATTCCGGCCTCTCCAGCTACTCTCTCTCTCCCTCCCTCTCTCTTCCTTTCTCTCTCTCCCTCTCTCTCTCTCCCTTTCTCTCTCTCTCTCTCTCTCTCTCTCTCTCTCTCTCTCTCTCTCTCTCTCACACACACACACACACACACACACACACACACAGAGAGAGAGAGAGAAGCTTAAAAGAACATTAGAACTGCACAAAGCCTTCAATAGTTTGAGAAAATTTTCAACCTAAAATACTATTTCACTTTTAATCAAGAATATTTTGCCGGGCGGTGGTTTACAACTTTAATCCCAGTACTCACGAGGCAGAGGCAGGAGGATCTCTGTGAGTTTGAGGCCAGCCTGGTCTACAGAGCGAGATCCAGGACAGGCACCAAAACTACACAGAGAAACCCTGTCTCGAAGAACCAACCAACCAACCAACCAACCAAGCAAACAAAAAACAGGAAAGAAAAGAAAAAGAAAATTTTATTCCTGTGTACCTTCCTCTGTAGTCACCCAGGACAGTGTTTTTCCCCAGAAAGAGTGGGGTGGCCAGAGTCAGGAGAGAAGATGGGACATAGAAGGCGGAGCGGGACAGCACCCGTTCAGAAGGAATGGGGCCAGGGTTCTCCTGCGGGGAGCAGAAGAACCAGGTAGCCGCCTATTGGTGTTTGCCCATGTAGAAAATCTCCTGCAGAGAGTTCTTCAATTTGGCTGGAGAGTGTGGAAATAAATAGCAACAATGACACAGGAAATTGAGCAGATGAGAAAGAAACTCAGAAGAATAAGTAGAGTGTGGGGCTGGTGGAGCTGAGGACAGCCTAGTGTGCATGCAGTCCCGGGGCAGTCCACCCCCACGGCACTGCCTTAATTCAGAAGTGCTGCTGTGTGCCTGTAATCTCAACGCTTGGAAGATACAGGGAGGATGATTAGAAATTCAAGGTCGTCTTTGGCAACACAGTACGTTTTCGGCCAGTCAGCACTCTAAATGAGGACAGGAGCTATGGAGCTGGGAAAACATGGCTCTTTCCAGGGGTGCTCAGAAGTAGAAGCAGAAGAGCTGGGTGACTAATCCATGGTGAGGGGACAGGGAGCTGTTAATAGGAAAGTCAAGGTTCCTAGTATAGGAACTTACTCATTTTTATTATTAGGAAAATGTGGCTTTCTATTGCTGCTGTAACAAGTTACCACAATGTAGTATTTTTGGCACAAATATATAAACTGACAGCTCCAGGGGTCAGAAATCTGCTATCACTTTCCTGGGTTATATCCAAGCCATGGAGTATTCTGCATGTAGTCTTTTGTTTGTTAGTTTGACTTTGTTTGGTTTTGTTGGGGGTTGTTTTGGTTTGGTTTTGGCTTTTTTGTTGTTGTTTGTTTTTCGAGACAGGGTTTCTCTGTGTAGCTTTGGAGCCTGTCCTGGAACTCGCTTTTTAGACTGGGCTAGCCTTAAACTCAGAGAGATCCCCCTGCCTCTGCCTCCCGAGTGCTGGGATTAAAGCCGTGGGCCACCACTGCACAGTCTGCAAGTAGTTCTTACTGATGTTTTTTCCAGAACCGGAGATTATCACGATGCTAGATAACGCTCTACCACTGAGCTACAACTCCAGCCCCAGGACTGTGTCTTTCTGGAACAATCTAAGGACTTTATGGAATAATCTGCTTCCTTGCTTTTTCCAGCTCTTAAAAGACTGCCGGAATTCCTTGGCTCATGGCCTCCTTCCTTCAGATTCAAAGTCAGCAGGAACACACTGAGTCTTTCTCACTTTTCACTCTTGACTTTTCTTCCACGGTCACACATCATCCCCTGTTCATAGACAGGAAAGTTTCCCTGTTGTTTGGGATTTTATCTAGTCTAGGTTTTTAGACATCTTTATGGTTCTCTATGTTTAAGGACTCAGGATTAGACTCTCAGAGAATCTTCACATTCCAAGGATAATAAATTCATTTCACCAGTAAAGTCCCTTTTGCCCTGAAAGACGTTAGTACCCACAGGTTCGGGGGAATTTGCTCATGGACATCTTAGGGAGCTTTTTTCCTGTCTATCCAAACTATCTCAGAACAGGGTTGCAAAAATCATCTTAATAGGTTTCAATCCTTTTCTTTAAAAGGGAGATGAAAAGTAAAGAAGTATAAGGCATGCAGTAAGGGGTGAGTACTGGTGAAACTCCTATTTATTTTTTGAAGGTTTATGTTTTATTATTTTTAATTATATGTATATGTCTTTGTGTACATGAGGGAAGGTGTTGATGGGGTAAGAAGAAGGCTTCAGATTCCCTGGAGCTAGAGTTACAGGCAATTGCAAGCTCCCAGGTAGTTGCCGGGAACTGAACCTGGGTCCTCCGCAAGAGCAGCAAGTGCTCTTAACAGCTGAGCCATCTCTCCAGCTCCTACATTTGCTTTTTTATGTACGTGTGTGCTGGACTGTGGTATAAAATGTATTTCTTACTGATCAAGAGTGTTGGAAGAGGCCAGGTATGGTAGTACATGCCTTTAATCTCAGCACTTGGAGGCCATAGGGCAGATTTCTACGTAGAGAGTTTCAGGCCAGCCAGCCAGGGCTACGTAGAGAAAGACCCTGTCTCAAAAAAAGAAATACACACATAAATAAATAAATACTAAAAAATGAAAGCTGCTGATTTACAGGATTATAGGAGAGGATGATGGGGGTGTTCTACAAAGTAGAACATAATGCTAAACTTATATCTTTTTATTTATTTCTCTTTTTTTCAGCCCCCCCCCCCCCCCAGTACTGGGGATTGTATCCAAGGGCCCGGTACATGCTAGGCAGCCATCCTACAATTACTACATCTTTAGGCCTTTTGTTTTCAAGAGGATTTCACTAAGTAGCCCAGAGAGGCCTTGAACTTATGATCCTCCTGCCTCAGCCCCTGGTGTATCTCGGACTACAGGCTTGTGCCGCTAGGCCTAGCTCACAGAGCTGACGGTTCCTGGATGCTCACTGTGATCCATGCCTGTTCTAATTGCTTTCCATGAATTAGCCCATGCAGTTCTCCCAACAGCCCCACCAGGTCATCCTCAGCACATTAAAACCTAGAGTGATTAACTGTCCTGTCTAAAACCACACAGTTAAAAAAACATGCTGCTGGGACCCAGTCCCACAGTCTAACCATCATTCTTAGACCTGGACAGACCTCTCCGCAGCTTCTAGAACCACGGAGGAAGGTATACTGACTGTTTCACTCACCTAACTTCCTCAACAACCAGGGCTTATGCATAAGTTCCTATTTAAAATAGGAAATACCAGGGGCTGGAGAGATGGCTCAGAGGTTAAGAGCACTGACTGCTCTTCCAGAGGACCTGAGTTCAATTCCCAGCAACCACATGGTGGCTCACAACCATCTATAATGAGATCTGGTGCCCTCTCCTGGTGTGCAGGACTACATGTAGGCAAAACACTGTCTACATAATAAATAAATAAAAAGGAAGAGATTAAAAAAAAAAAAAAGATATACTGCAAAACTGAAAACAAACTGCTCCCTATCTCCTGAGCTGAGAGTGTCAAAAGGTGGGAAAGACTCAATCCAGAGTGCACCCTCAGTTCCTCAATAGGTCCACCACCTGAACTACCCTAGAAGTCACAGTGTTACATTCACCGTTATGGCTAATAGGTGGGAAACCAAAATTACCTAAAGGTTCTTAATAGGCTGACATCCTTAGAAAAGAAACAAGCATATATACTATATATTATGAACGATATTTTCTTTCAATGGGTGGTATTCTACTTGTTTCCATAGTAACCAAATAACAAGCAGGACTGGAAGTGGCTGAGCAGTTAAGGGCACTGGCCACTCTTGCAGAGAATCTGGGTTCTATTCCCAGCACCCACGTGTTAGCTTACACCAATCTGTAACTCCGGTTGCAGGGAACCTGACACCCTCTCCTGGCCTCAGACATACATGCAGTCAAAACAACCCATTCACATAAAACAAAAATAAATCTGTAAGAAACGAGTGACTACCCATCATGCTTTTAGCCATGGAAGCAACAGTTAGCACAGTGTTATCCCTCTCCCTCAAAGAAGGCATAGCCATAAATGAAATTATATGATTATATTATATTATTAATAATAATAATATAATTATATTATTTCCTTTCTGACCAAAGGGCTGGGGCTGTAGTGTGGCCATATATTGTTTATAATATAAGAAATAAACTTGTCTGAAGATCAGAGGACAGAGGCAGCCACAGAGTTAGCCATAGAGGTCAGGCAGTGGTGGCACACACCTTTAATCCCAGCACTAGGAAGGTTGAGACAGGAAGTGATATGACTGGGCAGAGAAAGGAGTATAAGGCAGGAGGAGACGGGAACTCACTCTCTTTCAGGCTGAGGAGTTGATAAGAAGTAGTGGTTGTGGTTTGCTCTGCTTCTCTGATCTTTCAGCTTTCACCCTGATATCTGGCTCTGGGTTTTTATTCTAAGATGTTGTTCGAATCATAGATGGTCTTTTAATTAAAAAAAAAAAAAAAAGCTGAAAGTTCAGAGAAGCAGAACAGCCAGCCGCTAGTTCTTACCTCTACGAAATCCTCAGCCTAAAGAGAGTGAGTTCCTGTGTCCTCACACCTTATACACCTTTCTCTGCCCTGCCGTATTACTTCCTGGGATTAAAGGCATGTGTGCTTCCCAAACAAAGGCATGAGATCTCAAGTGGTGGGATTAAAGGTGTGTGTCATCATGGCCTGACCTCTGTTTCTCTCCTATACTGGATCAATCTCTTGTAGCCCAGTGTGGCCTTGAACTCAGAGAGATCCAGATGGATCTCTGCCTCCCGAATGATAGGATTAAGGGTGTGTGTCACCACTGCCTGACGTCTATGTCTAATCTAGTGCCTGGCTCTGTCCTCTAATCCTCAGGCAAGCTTATTAGGGTACACAATAGATTACCACCATACGACAAATTAGGATTCGTATAACACTGTAGCTCACTGGAACATAAGGCTAGCATGTGTGAGGCCCCGGGTTCAATTCCCAGCAGTGCCAGAAGAAGAAAAAAGGAAAAGGAAACCTTGATTTCAGGTTGTCTAATAAATATTCTTTCGGACCAACCTTTCCCCAAAGCCATCAACTCAAAATATTTTATAAAGTTAATGGCTTTGGGGGAAAAGTCAATACAGTGGATTTACAGACAGAGAGACACAGCAAATATTCTACCAATGACCAAAATCATAGCTAGAATCTCTGGATAAGGGCAGAGTATGGTGACACAGGCCTATAATCTTTGGACTTGGGAATAAAGGCAGGAGGGTCAGGAATTCAAGGTTACCCTCTGCTATGGAGGGAGTTGGAGGCTAGCCTAGGCTCCAAGAGATCTTGTCTCAAAAACAAAACAAATTTTTTTTTTTTGCCAGGCGGTGGTGGCACACACTTTTAATCCCAGCACTCGGGAGGCAGAGCCAGGCAGATCTCTGTGAGTTCGAGGCCAGCCTGGGCTACCAAGTGAGTTCCAGGAAAGGCGCAAAGCTACACAGAGAAACCCTGTCTCGAAAAACCAAAAAAAAAAAAAAAAAAAAACCCACAATTTTTTTTTTTGTTTAAAAAAAAATCACTATTTTTCTGGTGGTGGTGGTGGTGGTGGTGGTGGTGGTGGTGGTGGTGGTGGTGACACACACCTTTAATCCCAGCACTAGGGAGGCAGAGGCAG
The DNA here is from genome assembly GCF_004664715.2 of Peromyscus leucopus. Classification (NCBI taxonomy): domain Eukaryota; kingdom Metazoa; phylum Chordata; class Mammalia; order Rodentia; family Cricetidae; genus Peromyscus; species Peromyscus leucopus. The sequence continues at coordinate 20,886,350 of NC_051076.1, forward strand.
GTGGATCTCTTGAGTTTGAGGCCATTCTGGACTATAGAGTGAGTTCCAGGACAGCCAGGGCTACACAGAGAATCCTTGTCTCAAAAATAATAGATAGATAGATAGATAGATAGATAGATAGATAGATAGATAGATATTCCAGTTCCAGGAATTAACATTTACTTCTTTCTCCTTTTCTTTTTGTTTCTCTCTTTGTCTCTCTGTTTCTGTCTGTTTCTCTCTTGTGTTTTTTTTTTTTTTTTTTTTTTTTTTTTTTTTGGTTTTCCGAGACAGGGTTTCTCTGTGTAGCTTTGCGCCTTTCCTGGAGCTCACTTGGTAGCCCAGGCTGGCCTCAAACTCACAGAGATCCGCCTGGCTCTGCCTCCCGAGTGCTGGGATTAAAGGCGTGCGCCACCACCGCCCGGCTTCTCTCTTGTGTTTTTAAAATTGTGTAACGTATAGCATTCAAGAGCTCTTGAACTCTTTGTGTAGTGGGGCTAATCTTGAATTTCTGATGTTTCTGCCTCTACCTCTCAAGTGCTAGCACCATGTCACCATGCCCAGCCATATTTCATGTCACTGTGGCCAGCCATAGTTCTTTAAGAAAATAGTCTAACTAGATGCTAAAGACATGACAAAGGGAAAAAGTGAGAAATGAGTCCCATTTTACAGCCTATCAAATTTCTCCCAGGAAAGGAAGAAATTACAGCTGGTCTCTGAAAGAGTCAAGTCTATGCTTAAAGCTTAACTGGCCTCCATCTCTCAACTTGTTACTTCTTGTCCTCCCTGGAGGCAAGAAGATAAATTCCCTCTGCTCCTCCCAGGCAGGCAGGAATGAAGATGCTGTTTACAAAGTACTTAATTAGCTGGTGATATTACTCATCTTAATTTGAGAGAATTAGCTTCAAACTCACCCGCTGTAGGACTACTGGTCTACCTTTGTTAGGCAACACAGGCCAAGTTCAGAGTTCAGTGTCTAATAGGGAAGAATAGACCAACTGAACTCTTCCAAGATGAAATTGTCTTCTATGTCCTAATACCTGCCACACATAGTGCCTTTCTGTTGGCCATTTCACCGCCCAGGCAGGAGTGGACAATCATGCCAATCCATTCCCTTTACCAGAAAGAAGCGGTCTTATTTGATGGACAGCTAGTGATGTTATCTTCCTATTTTAAAGCATTACAGTGATGCTAGGAGAGACGGCTCAGTGGTTAAGAGAACACGCTGTTCTTCCAGAGGACTCAACACCCACCATGGACAGTTCACAACTGTCTGTAACTCCAGCTCTCCCCAGGCATCTGCATTTACACATGAAAATAAAATCATTTTTTTTAAAAAAAGTATTTTATTTGCTGACTTTCGAAACAGGGTCTCTCTACATAGCCCTAGCTATCCTGAAACTTATTACACAGATCAGGCTGGCGTCTTACACAGAGATCCTCCTGCTGTGCCTCCCTGGTCCTGGAATTGAAGGTGTGCGCTGCCACACCTGGCCCACTCCTTTAAATTTAAAACTAAAATTGTATTACGTGTGTCTTGGTGAATATGTTTCTGTGTGTGGTGGAGTGCACCCGCCATTGCATGTGAGAGGAAGCCAGAAAACAGCTTTCAGGAGTTACCTCGTCCCTTCCATCTAGTATGTCCTGGGAAGTGAACTCGGATTATCAGGCTTGGTGGCAAGCACCTTTACCCACTGAGACATCTTGCTGGTCCCAGTTTTAATTTTTTGTGAGCTACAATAATTTCAGTGCTTCTGCAGAAGTAACATGAATAAGGAACCCGGCTATCTATTTTCTTTAGGAAAAAAAAAAAAAAAAAAAAAAAAAAAAAAACAGTGCTTGAATCCTATGCAAAAGATAAGCACCCAAGAGTCAAGAACTTCTAGTTGGGCTCAGTGGCACATGCCTTTGATCCCGACACTCAGAAGGCAGAGACAGGCAGATATCTGAGTTCAAGGCTAGCCTGGAATACAGAGCAAGTTTCAGGACAGCCAGGGTTACACAGAAAAACCCTGTCTCAAAACAAAAACAAACAAACAAAACAAAAAGCCAAAAACCAAAACAAAACCAAACCAAACAAAGAATTAAAAAACAAAGGCCGGGCGGTGGTGGCGCACGCCTTTAATCCCAGCACTCGGGAGGCAGAGACAGGCGGATATCTGTGAGTTCGAGGCCAGCCTGGGCTACCAAGTGAGTCCTAGGAAAGTTGCAAAGCTACATAGAGAAACCCTGTCTCGAAAAACCAAAAAAAAAACAAACGAAGACTGAGACAGCTGGAAGCAGGTTTGCCTGAGGTTTCCTGGCAGCGCAGTGGAGGTGCGGGCCGAATGACCTGGGATCCCTCTGGGCTCATTCATCTCCACATCTGGGGTCCTGAACCCTTCCCTCTGGCAGCTACCCACTATGAGAAGGCCAATCAGAGAGAAGGACAGACATAGACACAAATAACTGCAAAACTATGGAGCAAGGGTATCAGGGAGATCATGGACACTCTCTATGTAGGATGACCTTGAATTTCTTCTACAGCTCTTTGTCTTTACCTCCCAAATGCTGGGATTATAGGTGCTTATGCCTAGTTTGTTGGATGCTTGGGATTAAATTTAAGGCTTCATGTGTTTGAAGAAAAGCTGGGTACCAACTGAGCTGCATCCCCAGCCCATGAGTTGATCTTTTTGATAGAGGAAATAGAACTTGAGCAGAGGAGTTAGGTGATCTTAGCTTCATCACTGAGGAACCTTGGGCCAGTATTTTCAACACTCTGGTTCAGTTTCCATTTCTGTAGATTGAGGTTAATATTTCCTGTCTTGCAGATTGCCATGAAAATCAGAGCTGTTTTGTATAAAATGCCTGGCAGAGTGGCTGGTACACAGCAGGTCCTCAATTACACCTGGTAATAATCACAAATTAATCGACTGGGACAAAGCACTTACGAGTCATTTCTATAGAGTGTGATTGGTGTGATTGGATGGAGTGCAGGAGAAGAAAGGAACTCCACAGGTGTGAGGGTACCCAGTGCCTTGGCAATTAGGCCAGAGTTCAATCTCACCTCCTAAACCCCAGGCAGCTTGTCTGTGCCACTGAACTCAGCATGCCCAACTACTGAGCAACACCAGTAGCCCCTCTCCCCCAGCTTTCGATGAAGCACTTACTTAATGACCAGCTAGCAGAGATCCACATACAGAATAACGAATGTATATGATCTTGGCTAATTACTGCTTACAACTGGCTTCATGAGGGTGTTGTGAGGTTTGATCAAGTTTTGGTTTTGAGCATGTGGATGTTCATGCGGGGCGAGCGTGTGTACAAACCTACACCAGGGAAACTATGCAGCTGGTCAAGAGGCCTGGCTTCTGTGTGGCTGTCCTCACGGCATCTTTGTTACAGCATGTCTCGAGTTGGCTATGTGTTGTGCACATCTGTTTTGGCTGCATCCAGTACAGTATTGGACACACAGCAAATGTTCAGTCAATATTTGTTACATAGATAAAGTGGAAATTGCAGAGACATATGCTGTTCTTCAGATATATACATATTTGTCTATCTATGTATCTGACACACTTTTCTCCCCGTTCCTGGGGCCAATTTCCCATGTAGCCTATCAATAGAGTCACATCTAACTGCTGCTCACCGTTTTGGTTAAAATCAAGTGTTGAGTCACAGCTATGTATAGCTGGATCATTGGTCTAACTGCTGTCCTGAGGAAGCCTGTGATGGAAATATTCTATATTACATAGTACAAGGCTATTGGTTATGAAGGATATTGAAAAGTGCTTAGAGTGACTGAAGATTGAATTTTGGCTTTTGTTTCCATTAATTTAGATTAAAATAGCTACATGTGGCTAGTGGCTATTGTATTGGCCAACTCTAGTTAACAGTCCTTTTGAGGAATGGTGAGAGAAGATCTTTTAACCCAGGCTAGCCTTAAACTCTCTTATGTATCTGAGGCTGCCTTGAATTTTTGGTCCCAAAGGCTGGAATTATAGATGGTTCTATACTCTCTCATGTTGGCTATCTCTTGTACTTTTCTATACCACAGTCATCTGGTAGATGACAGACAATTCTGGTTGTAGTTATAATTGGAAGGGCTTCTCTAGTAGTCTTATATCACCTTTTGAAAGAATCTTCCTTTTGAAAGATTTATTTTTATTTATGTGCATGTATGTACGTGAGTGCTTGTAGAAGCCAGAAGAGGGTTTCAGATCCTCTAGAGCTGGAGTTATAAGCAGCTGTGAACTATCCAATGTGGGTACTGGGAATTGAACTTGGGTCTTTTGGGAAGAGCAGCAACTGCTCTTAACTGCTGAGCTATCTCCACCAAGCTATATCGTCAGCACCTACCTTCTAAGTTCTTTACTCAGCACTCAGGAGCCAGAGACAGGTGAATGTTGAGTCTGAGGCCAACCGGGGCTACATAGCTAGTTCTGGACCACTGACCACTATTACACGGTGAGATCCTATCTGAAAAGTAAGCAACCAAGAAAAAAAAAAAAAAATATATATATATATATATATATATATATATATATATATATATATGTTTGAATACACACTTATATATGAATGAAGTGAGGCTATGATACAGTTCGGGGAAAGGTACAAGGTCCTAGGTTTGCTCTCTCGTGTCATATACATCAATTTATATATAATACAAACATATATAATATATAAACAATATATATGTTTTCACGTGTGTAAATAAACAGACATATATAAAGTAAAAACTCACTATAATTAAGTCACCATTTAGAGTTTTTAAGTGGTAAAATAAAATGTGGAGTGGTAACTATGTTTAAAAAACGAGCCGGGCGGTGGTGGCGCACGCCTTTAATCCCAGCACTCGGAGGCAGAGGCAGGCGGATCTCTGTGAGTTCGAGGCCAGCCTGGACTACCAAGTGAGTCCCAGGAAAAGGCGCAAAGCTACGCAGAGAAACCCTGTCTCGAAAAACCAAAAAAACCCAAAACAAAACAAAACAAAAAAAAACCGAATGGTCCTGTGAGCACTGAAAACCTGTTTCCCTTTTCAGTTTAGTGGAGGACAGCACAGAGGAACAGGTAGTGCTGGGGTGGTGTGGGCATGAAGGTCTTATCTTCTTTGGGCGTAGACTAAACAGGATGAAGAGGATCTGCTGCCCCATTGAGCTCTACAAGTCTGAAAACCTCTTGGATATAAAACTGTGGATTCAGCCGGGTGATGGTGGTGCACACCTTTAATCCCAGCACTTGTGAGGCAGAGGCAGGTGGATCTCAGTGAGTTCCAGGACAGCCTGGTCTACAAAGTGAGTTCCAGGACAACCAGGAATGTTACACAGAGAAACTCTGCCTCTAAAAACAAAAACAACAAAACAAAACAAAAAAACAAACAACAAAAACAAAAAAACTATGGTTCCTTCTGTGCATCTAAAATTGTATGTCACATTCATTACTGAAAAGAACAATGTTCTAAGAACGGTTGTTATAAAAACATCTAGTATTATCAGCTATATAAACCTTTTTAGTTTAGTGGGGTTTTGTAGCTATGTAGCCCTGATGGCTTCAAACTCACTGAGATCTGCTGGCCACTGTCTCCTGAGTACTGGGATCAAATGTATCCACCACCACATACAGCTACAGTTTAATTTTTACTGAGTTAGAGATTGTTTACATGTCATTGATATTTAAAAATGGAAATATCTGAGAGCACATAGAACCATAATAATAAAATTGTATGCTACCTGATTAAAGGACTAATAATCCAGTTTATGAACTTGTAAGCCCCTATAGTTATCTTCCATTTTTGAACAGGAGTTTAAATTCTAGTTTGTGGTTTATTTTGGAGCCATTTTGAAGGTCCCCCACCACCTCCACTAAGGAGAATTACCAGACTGTACTATATCATTGATTTCAACTCAAATCATTTTATAGATATTAATATTTCCTGTTTACTCACTACTCCAGAGTAAGGTAAAATGCTTTTTAAAAATGATTTCATCAGGGTGTGGTGGTGAACGCCTTTAATCTCAGTCCTCAGGAGGCAGAGGCAGGAGGATCTCAGCCAGCCTGGTCTATATATTGAGTTTCAGGACAGCCAGGGCTACATAGAGAGACCTGGTCTCAAAACCAAAACCCAAAAAACCAAAACAAACAAACAAAAACAGCCAACCAACCAACCAAACCTTTTTATTAACTGGTTAAATTATATTAGCCAAATAGGGTAGACTTAAAATTTCTGTGCCTCCAAGTTTCAGATGCACAGGAAAAAGACAGGGCCAACCATAGCTTTACTGCCAGAACACTGAGCAGTAGGTATAGCTTAACATTTCAGTGTCCTTGGTTTTGTCTCAGGTAGCCCAGATTGACTTTGAACTTAAGTAGCTAAAGATGACACTGTCCCCTCCCCCCTCCCCCAGACAAGGTTTCTTTGTGTAGCTTTGGAGGTCCTGGAAATAGCGCTATAGACCAGATTGGCCTGGAACTTGGAGATCCACCTGCCTCTACCTCCTAGCGCTATGATTAAAGGCCTGTGCCACCACTGCCTGGCTGACAATTTTTGATCATTTTGCTTGCATTTCCCAAGTGTTGTAATTATAGACATGTACCACCAGGCCTAGCTTAGGCACAATCCGCACAGGATGGCCCCTGTGTAGAAATTAAATTCTATTTCTACCTAAAAGTTTCAAGAACATAATATGTTTTTAATTATAGAGAAAAAGAGCAACACTTTTTCTTTCTTTTTTTTTGAGATGCGGTCTGGCTATGTAGCCCAAGGTGGCCTGGACTTTACTGTGTAGCTCTGACTGGCTTTCAACGTTTGATACTTCTGCTTCAGTCTGCCAAGTGACAGGACTAAATCCCAGGCTCTTACTTTTATAAGTGTGTAGACAATTCAGCATGATTAAGTTTAGAGTGTGTTTGACAAAACAGAGAATCAAAGTGCATGATCTAGCTGGGTGTCCCTCTCATGGTTAACTAAGGGATCTCCAATCTGGCGGACCAGATCTGCTGCGGGACAGACTTAAGTCCTGCAAGAGGCCTGTCTGTCTTTACAGTAAGTCTAGGGGAAACTTCCATGCAATTCCAAGGGTTACTCAAGGGTCACTGGTAAACACGCTGAGCAGTGTGCAAGGCCCACTCTTGCGCCGTGCGGCACGGAGCCATACGGCAAGCCTGTTCCCCAGGCCTTGCACCACTGGTTATGGAAGAGACAAAAGAAACGCTCTGGCCTCGCCCTTGCGGAACTTAAAAAGTCCGACTGGCAAAGGCAGGGCGTGTAAAAATTCAACGGCAGTTAAGTGGAGGGAAAACAAAACAAAGAGAAAAGCGCTTCTGTATAACAATCGCTCCTTTGTGCCCTACAGGGCGGCCGTGGAAACTTGAAGGACTTTTTAAACCGAGAGCCGGAGGGACAGACAAAAAAGCCAAACTAAGATGGAAGAAAGGAGGTCGTCCTCGAGTGGGAAATGCCAGGTGAGGACCGAGGGCGGGTGGAGGAGAGCCTCCCCCGGGCGATAGTGGAGGGAAGCCGCCACTGGAGCGCGGCCAGCGAACACCCGGAAAGGCCGGTGGCCACCGCGGCCGGTCGGTTTAACCGAAAGGCTGCTTCCCGAAGCCTCCATTGGCGCGGCGAGGCCCAAGCGCGGAGGTCGCCCCGTGGGGGCGGGGGCGGGGAGGGGCGGGGCCTGCGCGCGCAGGCGCCCTGGCGGGCGTCGCCCCGGCAGGGGGCGGGGCGCCTATATTACGTGCGCGGCGCCGCCCCTGCGAGAGGACGTTGCGTGCTCGCTCGCGCCAGGCGAGTCTCCGCGTCTCGCCTCGCGAACTCGGTGAAAGGAATTGGCGCCGTTCGACACCAGGCGGGTCCGCTCTGCAGCACGCAGCCATCTCCAGCCGCAGCCGCCGCCCGGGCCGACCAGCCGCCGCCGCCGCCGCCGCCACAGGCCGAGGGAGCCAGCCGTCAGCGGGGAACCGGGGCCCTCACCATGAGTTCTTCGCCTGTTAATGTCAAGAAGCTGAAGGTGTCGGAGCTGAAGGAGGAGCTCAAGAAGCGGCGCCTCTCCGACAAGGGCCTCAAGGCCGATCTCATGGATCGCCTCCAGGCCGCGCTGGACAACGAAGCCGGCGGCCGCCCCGCCATGGAGCCCGGGAACGGCAGCCTCGACCTCGGGGGCGATGCGGCCGGGCGCTCGGGGACGGGCCTCGAGCAGGAGGCCGCGACCGGCGCCGAGGACGACGAGGAGGAGGAGGGCATCGCCGCCCTGGACGGCGACCAGATGGAGCTGGGCGAGGAGAACGGGGCGGAGGGGGCGGCCGACGCGGGAGCCATGGAGGAGGAGGAGGCGGCGTCGGAAGACGAGAACGGCGACGACCAGGGCTTCCAGGAGGGGGAGGACGAGCTGGGCGACGAGGAAGAGGGCGCGGGCGACGAGAACGGCCACGGGGAGCAGCAGCCCCAACCGCCGGCGGCGGCGGCCTCGGCGCAGCAGCAGCAGCAGCAGCCCGCCCAGCAGCGCGGGGCCGGCAAGGAGGCCGCGGGCAAGAGCAGCGGCCCCACCTCGCTCTTCGCGGTGACGGTGGCGCCGCCCGGGGCGAGGCAGGGCCAACCACAGGCGGGAGGTAAGGAGCCGGCGGAGGGCGGGCGGACGGGCGCGCGCGGCGGGAGGCCCGCGTGGGGACCGTGCCCCAGGCCGGGCCGGGGGTGGGGGGGGAGGGCGGGGAAGCCCGGGGCCGCCGAGAGGATCGGCTCGCCATGCCGGCGGCGCCTCCATTATGTATGTCGGGCGCCGTGGGGGGGGGGGGAGAGCTGCAGCTGCCGTGGTGGGGGGGGGAGGAGCCGGGGCGGGCGGGCGGGCGGGAGCGGCGGCGGCCGCTGGAGCGCTGCGTGCGCGCGGTTCAGGCACATGTCTGAAAGGGGGGGGAGGGGGAAGGTCCCGGGGCGGGCGGGCTTTGGCGGCTCAGCGCCGCGGTATTGTGCAAGGGAGCGCAGGGGCTCGGTGTGACGTCACTTCCGGCGGGAGGCGCCCGGCGCGGGGAGGGGGCGGAAGCTCAGTACAATGCGGCGGCGGCGGGGCACGCGGGCTCGGGGAGGGGGGGGAGGGGAGGTGGGCCCACGCCGCCCCTCCCCCTCCCCCGCCGCCGGAGCGCGGCGCGGCGCACGTGGGCCCCCGGGTCGCATCGCGCGGTTTTTATCCTTGAAACGCTTTCCGGAACCTGGGGCTGGCGAAATTAGTCGCGTCTTTCGACTGCGTCACTGTCTCCACGCCAATTCCAGACTGATGAACATAGTTGTATGTTTTTAAAATTCCCATTCATTTCGTGGGTTAAAAAGTCACCGGGCCAGTCTGGGAGAAAAGCAGCAATAGCTCTTGAGGCTCCAAACAGAAAGGGGTGCTTTGCTCCGCTACATAGTGTGCGGCCTGATGTCTTAAGGCGGTGTTGTGTGTCGTTATAGGAGACGGCAAAACAGAACAGAAAGGAGGAGATAAAAAGAGAGGTGTTAAAAGACCTCGTGAAGATCATGGCCGAGGATATTTTGAGTACATTGAAGAAAACAAGTACAGCAGGTAGAGGATCCTAACCTAGTTTTCATTTGTCACCCATTCTTTATGCATAGTGGGAAAAGCTGTATCAGGAGACAATTCTGTCTTTCAGAGCCAAGTCTCCTCAGCCACCTGTTGAAGAAGAAGACGAACACTTCGATGACACAGTGGTTTGTCTTGATACTTGTAAGTGAAGTGGACTTTCCCGCTCTTTTTTCCGAATTTTTAAGTGCAGTGTCATTTTGGTTTTAAGTGTTAGGAAAAGTGTGTTCTTTAAAGTAGAGAAAACACGTTAGAGATTTGTTTTAAAACAGGAAGGTAATAATAGCTCATGTTCAGGTTACAGTCGTTTAATATTTAGCACCACTTAGGTTGTATTGGTATTTTTTACAAGTTCTACTAATGGGTAACACTTTTATGACATGGAAGTTCTCAAAACTTAGGGATGTATAAAACTAATACCGATTTTTGTTCAGCTTTCAGAAACTTGTTTTTTAAAAACCTGCCTGTAACTTGTCCTTAGATAGGTAATAAGATAATTTTCTGTGGAACTTTAAGTGAGCTATTTGGGCTAGTTGAATAATTACTAATGATTTTCCCATTAGCACACAAGTATATTCCCTATTCTAAGGATTGTAATATTACCTTTTCAATAACTGCTCTTTTGTTCTCAATTCCAGTTCAGTAGCTGCTGCTTTAACAAACTAAGTTGATTTCTTCCAAAGACCTGGGGCAGCAGCAGTGGGCTATCTGAGCCACTAGCTTTCTTCAGCAGCGAATGGTATCAATGGCAGCGCTGTAAATATGCTACTTTACCCAGTTGGATTGCAATTGAGTATGAGGAAGTATTGCAAACCATGAAATGGGCTTTAGCTGTCAGATTTGTATTTTGATTCTTTCAGGAAGTTCGTTATTAGTTTAGTATTTGATAAGGATGTGGAACGTTAGGTGTGAGCAGAATAAAAAAATAGATCATTAAATAGAGTTAAAGGTTCCACAGGGTCGAAAGGGGTTAAAAACTTGATTCTCATGTTTCCTTATATAAATTGTGTTCAGAGTCCTGAGAGTTAATTAAATGTAAAACTTGGCTGGTTTCTTACTGCATACCTTTTACATACAGTCAGTTAAGTCTTGAAAGAGAAAGGAGAAAACAGCTGGTTTGGAAGTTTTGTGGTTTACTGAAATGTAAAGAACTTTGGAATTCACAAGGTGTTTTAGCCAAGATGGAATTGAGTGGTTAACATTGCTATTTAGGAAGTAGAGTTTCTAGATCCAGTCAGCCAGGAATTTTATGTACAAAGCTTGAGAATTTCAAACTAGATGAATTCAATAAAAACCAACAGCTTTCTAATTTAACATCAGTTGGCGAGTGAGAATTCTGAGAAGCTGTGCATAATGAGCTCTAGTGACCCAGAGATGGCCAGGCTAAAGACTGGATTTGTATAATCCAGGCAGCAGTTAATTCCTAGTTGTGATACTTTACCAGGTTGGGTAAAGCAGACCTGAAAGGCTACACATTAACTGTTTAGAGCCAGGTTTGTGGGTTGAGCTGGCTTCCAACTTTTCAGAAATGAGTTAAGGTTCTGGACCCTGGTGTTAGTCTACAAAGCACAGGATGAGCAGCTCGCCTAAAATATTTGGTGGTGGCTTCCCTTCAGTTTTTATTGTCACTGGTAAATTCTACCTGGTTCTGGCATGCTTCACTGCTGTCCTCTACTGCTTGCCTCTAAATCAAGGTAAAGAGCAGAGCAGGTATGTATTGATGTTGCATTGTCTCAATCATTTTACATACTTAAAGCACTTCAAACTTCGGTATTAATTGGCAGTTGACTTTTTAGTACATGATTAAGACTGCCTTGGTGGGAGTGGGGCTCAAAATAAGAGTAGGAACAAAAGCATGATAAAAACAATTCTCTGGCAGTAATAAATGAGAAACATCCAAATTTTGTCTACATAGCTGAAATACATTGGATGTCAAAAATAATTTGGCATTTGATATAATTTCAGATAACTGTGATCTGCATTTTAAAATATCAAGAGACCGCCTCAGTGCTTCTTCCCTTACTATGGAGAGTTTTGCTTTTCTTTGGGCTGGAGGAAGAGCATCTTATGGTGTGTCAAAGGGCAAAGTCTGTTTTGAGATGAAGGTAAATGGAATTTTCTGACTTATCAGGAACTTTCTATTGATTGGTTGTACAGGTCAAAGGGACCTCTTAAGTCTTCTCAGGGTCTCAGGAGACTTTGTTTTCTATTAAATTTTTTTGATATCAGAATATAAAGCAGTAACTTACGTTGTTGGGCTATTCCTTTAAATCTACATTAATTCAGACCTTTGTTAGTGCCATGTATCAACTTAGTTCTGAATGGGGGAAGGAATGTGATTAGCTAAAGATTGGATGCTTTCTCTTTGTATTAATAGTGTGGAAGAAGGTGGCCCATAGCCCAAATGAAATAAGTTCAAGGGATTGTCTTGTTTTACAGCCTAATCATGTTATTTCATTTTTAGGTAACAGAGAAGATCCCAGTAAGGCATTTATATACAAAAGATATTGACATACATGAAGTTCGGATTGGCTGGTCACTAACTACAAGTGGAATGTTGCTTGGTAAAGTTTACATTTCAGTGCTGTGGAAGCATAAATGTTTAGGATCTGGTTACAGTATTAAATGAGATCTAGAAAGTGTTGTAAGCTTTGATTTTTATCCATTTGGTGTTACTATTTTACAGCTAGAAAGTACAGGCAAGGATAGTTTTCCTTTTTCTTTGATCTTCTGTAATTTTAAAGATGGTTAAAATAGACTACTTTTGACATGTAAACTGTCAATTTAATATATATCCTACCAGACTGTAAATCATTTAAGCATTTGGTAGAGACAGATCTGTCAGATTCATAGTTTGTCTGCTCACTAATGGTTCTTTTAGCATACATTTTAAATAGGTGAGATGGGTCTTTAGGCTGTTTAGACGCTAATTTTAGGTTTTTGTTTTTTCTTTTTAGGTGAAGAAGAGTTTTCTTACGGGTATTCTCTGAAAGGAATAAAAACATGCAACTGTGAGACAGAAGATTATGGAGAGAAGTTTGATGAAAATGATGTGATTACATGCATTGCTGTAAGTTCTCTGTATTTATAAATTAAATTCTATCAGTGTGATTAAATTGATTAGTTCCGGGTTAAAGACAGGAGGGGCTTGGGAAAGGAGGCTCAGTGGACAAGGTTCTGCTGTGAAGTGTGAGTTTGAGTCTGGATACCTTGCAGCCATGTGAAATCTTAGCCCAGCAGGAGGCATCTAACCTGAGTTTAGGGTGGGAGTGGATAAGAAACAGCCTCCAACTCTAGGTTTAGTGACAGGAATATACTTGACATGGAACAAAAGCACTAAACAAAAGCACTTGAATTGAGGAAAAAGACATTTCAAGGATCACTAACATTTTGACAGAAAAATAAGAATAGCCTAAAAACATCCTCTAAGGCCTGAAATATGTTATGTTAACTGCAGTGTGAATGTACTTCTGTGTATCTTGAAGTTTAGAAAGCTCTGAAATTAGTTACAAGCTGTTTTTAAAAAAATTCTGTTCAACAGAACTTTGAAACTGATGAAGTTGAACTCTCCTATGCGAAGAATGGACAAGATCTTGGTGTTGCCTTCAAGATCAGTAAGGAAGTTCTTGCTGACCGGCCACTGTTCCCACATGTTCTCTGCCATAACTGTGCAGTTGAATTTAATTTTGGTCAGAAGGAAAAGCCATACTTTCCAATACCTGAAGACTGTACTTTTATCCAAAATGTCCCCTTAGAGGACCGAGTTAGAGGACCAAAGGGACCTGAAGAGAAGAAGGATTGTGAAGTAAGTTATTTTTAATGTGGTATCTGCTGATGGTTTGATAATAGTGAGCAAGGCTAAATGATGGGTAGATTATAATACTGTTAATACTTACTGATGAATGATTGAGTAAAAGTATCATTTGTTTGCCCCCCTTCCCCACTGTAGGTTGTAATGATGATTGGCTTGCCAGGAGCTGGGAAAACTACTTGGGTTACTAAGCACGCAGCTGAAAATCCTGGGAAATACAACATTCTTGGTACAAATACCATTATGGACAAAATGATGGTAAGTAAAACGGAAATTTAAAGTGTCTAGAAGAGAGTGGGGGGATAATTCTGAGGGAAGGTACTAGTACACACTCTACTGGCATTAATCTTAGCACTATAACAAATGGGCTCAGAAAGTAACTGAGGTTAACCATGGCTTGTGTTTCCATTCATTATTAATATCTGTGGGTAGAATTTTTGCTAAAACAGAATATTAAGTAATCTTATCTGTAAGAAACTAACTTCCAGTGACTGCTCTGCTAAGTTAATTCTTAACAATTTGAAGAGAAAAGCCCCCCCCCCCCCTTTTGGAGCAATGATGAAAGGATGCAACTGAATTACTTGTAAAATGGTACCTGGTATCCTGTATTTTGTTTAAAGCTTTTACTAAATGTAACTTGAAGTATACAAAATAAAACATTTTCGTAGGTGGCAGGTTTTAAGAAGCAAATGGCAGATACTGGAAAACTGAACACGCTGTTGCAGAGAGCCCCACAGTGTCTGGGGAAGTTTATTGAGATTGCTGCCCGCAAGAAGCGGAATTTTATTCTTGATCAGGTAAGCAGTAGTTTTGAAGTTTTCTTTTTTTTTTTTTTTTTTAAAGGCTAATTAATATGATTAATGTCTTTAACTGTTCACTCTTCCCCTTAAGACAAATGTGTCTGCTGCTGCCCAGAGGAGAAAAATGTGCCTGTTTGCAGGCTTCCAGCGAAAAGCTGTTGTAGTTTGCCCAAAAGATGAAGACTATAAGCAGAGGACACAGAAGAAAGCGGAAGTAGAGGGGAAAGACCTACCAGAACATGCTGTCCTTAAAATGAAAGGCATGGATTTCCTTTTTTCCCTTTCTGTGTGTCTGTGTGTTAGTGTCTTAACCATCAGTACTGTTAGAGATGATATTAATCTTGGTAAATAGAAATGTTTCACATTTGTAATTGGTTGACAGAATAACAGATATTCAGAGATAATAGTAGTTCTATAAGTTTAATCTGACTTTATTCCCTGTAGGAAACTTCACCCTGCCAGAAGTGGCTGAATGCTTTGATGAAATAACCTATGTTGAACTTCAGAAGGAAGAAGCCCAAAAGCTCTTGGAGCAATATAAGGAAGAGAGCAAAAAGGCACTCCCACCAGAGAAGAAGCAAAACACTGGCTCAAAGAAGAGCAATAAAAATAAGAGTGGCAAGAACCAGTTCAACAGAGGTGGTGGCCACAGAGGACGTGGAGGATTTAATATGCGAGGGGGCAATTTCAGAGGCGGAGGCAAGTTAATTTTAGTGTTCTGCTTAATTGAAATTTAAAAATGAGCTGAGGATCTTACAGTTAGGATTGTGAAATAGCTAAGTAGGAAGTTAATTTCTTAGATAATTCTATGCTATCATGTACAACTAGTATATAATTTTAAACTCACGCTAGGTACACAAGTAGATAAAGTAGCATTAGTTGTTTCTCACTAATGTTATAACTTGACTTGTATGAACTCTTGTATGGCAGAACTAAACTAAATTCTGCTTCCATTTAGCTCCTGGGAATCGTGGTGGATATAATAGGAGAGGCAATATGCCACAGAGAGGTGGCGGTGGTGGAAGTGGGGGAATTGGCTATCCATATCCCCGTGGCCCTGTTTTTCCTGGCCGAGGTGGTTACTCCAACAGAGGGAATTACAACAGAGGTGGAATGCCCAACAGAGGGAACTATAACCAGGTAATGACTCCAAAAGATACTGACATCTATAATTTGTCCTAGCAAGTTGTAGAAGGCATTGACATAGTTGTGAGACAATTTTAGTCTATTGATCTTTGCTTTTTAGATATACTAACAGTAGCAATCAGTGAGCATTGGGTATAAAGGGTTTCTGCATGCCCCTTAAAAGTGTCTACCTTTGCTTCAGAGCTCTTTATTTACAGATTTCTTTCCCTTTCTTAGAACTTCAGAGGACGAGGAAACAATCGTGGCTACAAGAATCAATCTCAGGGCTACAACCAGTGGCAGCAGGGTGTAAGTAATTTCTTAAGTGATTACATAAATTATAGTGCTTTATGTTTACAAGATTCAGATGGAAGTTCTTAGGGATTGAAGTGTTCCATATATATTAAGTAGAACAAGTTGTCTATTACTGTGTTATAAATTGTAACCATGGATAGGCTGGAGTTTAACAGTTTTGAGATAAAGTAATATTTACTACATATGTTTTATTATATGGTTCTTTTTAATAGTTTTAATTACATAAACTAACCCCCAAGTCTTGTGTTTCTTTTTGTAATGTGTATTGGTAAATAATATGGATAATTGGTAAATTAAAACTAAGTCTGTGGTCTGATAGAAATTAAGTGTGACAAGTATAAATTTGTTTCCAGCAATTACTCTGAATTAGATCATTGTCATTTCCTAAAAACAATTTGAGTGGCTTATTGATGTTTTTTTCTTTAAAAACAAAATTTTCTCTTACAGCAATTCTGGGGTCAGAAGCCATGGAGTCAGCATTATCACCAAGGATATTATTGAATACCCAAATAAAACGAACTGATACATATTTCTCCAAAACCTTCACAAGAAGTCGACTGTTTTCTTTAGTAGGCTAACTTTTTAAACATTCCACAAGAGGAAGTGCCTGCGGGTTCCTTTTTTAGAAGCTTTGTGGGTTGATTTTTTTTCTTTTCTTTTTTGTACATTTTTAATTGCAGTTTTAAAGTGAATCGTAAGAGAACCTCAGCATTGTGCACGATATGAGAATGTGTCAGTATTTCAGGGTTCTACATTTTATCTGTAAAATGTGACTTTTTTTTTTATCACAACAAAAGTAAAATGTTGCTTTGTACCTGGTGTCTTTTATTAAGCATTTACTCCCCCATTTCTCACAGAGAATAACAGTCGGGAGTCATTGTCACAATAAAATAGCAATGTTAGCAACCAGATTCATGGAAGGACTAAGGTCCTCATGAATTGCATAAGATTCTGTACTGCTCATATTACACTCCATCCTCTCTGTAAACTGGTGGGTAATAGTGGAAGGGAAATTTCTGACAAACCGGGAAGGCTATTCTTTTTTTCTGTTTAACAATGGAATTGGAAAAATTGGGAATGAAGATAAAATTTGGAACCAAGATTGAGAAGATGGAGTGTATGTTGAAGGGCTGTTAAAAATGTAAACTTGGTTGCATTATATGTGGAGGCTCAAACTTGTGAAGGTTAAATACCATAAAATTTTCCATTTGTTCTGCATTTTGATTCTGAAAAGAAAGCTGGCTTTGCCCATTTCTTATTAAAAAAAAACTTGTTGTAAATCCAGTTGTCTAATGGGATCTATATGAAGTTAGCTATGTCTGTATGCCCTTCTCCCACAAAATACTGTATAACTAGTGTGCTTGTAGTAGTTAACTCCACCATCTTTGTAAGCTAATGAAATTGTGAGTCACCCATTTATATCTTTTAATCATGTCAGTTCTTGAATGGGTATCTCCTTAGCCTGCTGATTTCTTTTTCTTTCTAAAGAAAGTGGGTGGAGAAATTAATTTAGACGTTTGTTTGCAATAAAAAGAATTCATTTTACTCTTGTTTGGGATTCTCGCCATCAAGGTTCAAAATCCCTTTATACTACAACTCCCAAGAGGAGAAATTGTGTGCTTTCTGGACAGCTTATTCTTTTACTCTGTACTTTGGAACATTTAGGTTTTAAAAACTTAAATGTATACTGACGATTTATAATACAAAGCTGAATTCTTCCCTTCCCCTCCCCCCCCAAGACGGCTTTTAACATTTATGAGGGGCAAAGGTACTGGATGGGAGAAGTTAATGCTCAGTTGATCATGTTTACAAAATGCAAATGGCTGTCCTCACCTGATTATATACATATGATACATGAAACTTTGGGAACAGATGCTTTTAGAAGCCATCATGCAAGCCGCTAGTCATTGATTTCACTACTACACAATACTGCTAACTTAACTAGCTATGTTGATAACATTAGATCCCCAAATTGTAATTTTATTGGGTTTGCACAGAACACTTAAACCTTCTAAAGGAGCCTCACTATGTGAAGTGAGGAATCAGGAGTCAAACTGTAGAACTAAAACTAGAATTTAGTCTAGTGTGCCAGTATTTTTTAGCCTGCTCTGGTAAGTTCAGGTTTCCTATATTACTGGTTGCTTTAGGATTTTGTTTAGATATTTTGAATCAGATTTTTTTTTTTAAAATACAAGTTTATTATACTGTACTTGTGGATATTGCTACAGCTAGTTTTAGAAGAAACAAGTTGCCATAGAAATAACGCTAAAAGGTATCTTGGCATCTAGGTATCTAACAGTAAACTTACTGCTAGCAATCACTAGTATGAGTAACTGCTGTATATATACATTATTAGGACTATATTCCTAACCTGAGGTACAATTTAAAAAACTTAAATTTAGATCAATCAGTGTTGATCCTAATATTTTAATTTGTGCCTTTCAAAAACCTTGTATAGATAGACCTCTTACGAGAGACTCAAGGAGAAAAAAGGGTCAACTAACAAAGTAGGACTTGATGTATATGTAGCCCAAAAATCGGACAGGGAAAAAAATAAAATGCTTTGTGGGAGTAGTCTCTACACTAAGAATTAGATCTATGCTTGTAAATTCTCTTAAGTAGTTTAGAAAGAGTGAATGCATACAAAATCAGACCTGAAGGAAAGAATTGACTTAAAATATGCCCAGTTGTAAACAAAATTGAAACACTGGTTTTGAAACAAATGTTGACTAGAAAAAACCAGGAGATTGCTTTTGGTTCAAGACATAATTTCAATCAAGCTGGGCATAGCAGCACAGACTTGTCATGAATCTATCTACAGAGGAGCAGAAAATTTACCACAAGCCTGGGCTGTATGTTTCATAGTGAGAGCCCTTTAAAGGTACTCCTTTCCCTTCAGTAAAAAGTACTTTAGTAGAAACAGTTAATGAAATCCAATGCCTGCTGAGCAAAAGTGGGGGAGGGGGGAAGGGGACGTGGCTACAGTTGTAGATCAGTTGTAGATCAGTGGTAGAGCACCTGCTTAGCAGTACTTAAAGGCAGTGGAGTTGGTCAACACTGGTATTTAGGAAAATAGTGTAGATTACTGGCAAGGAAATGTAAAAGTATACAAGATAGAACAAACTTGGTATGGTCTCAGAAGTTTCTGATGGTAACACAGTACATATTGAGGGCCTTGGCTGTGACTAAGAAGGCTTATTTAGCCTAAAAGCAATTTTTAGATTCTAGGAAACTCGGTATTTTTAACTTTGTGTTTTGTATTTAAGGTTTCCTGTTAATGGGAATTGATGACTTTTTTTAAAGCTTGCTCATTAATGTAATTATTATAATAGACTACACTGCACAAAAATACTTGAATAGCTTTTTAGGTAGTACATAGTTGGTTGTAAAAGCCTAGCTGTATGTACATCAGCGTGAATATAATTTTTTTTGAAAAAATGTAGAAAAGCTTAAAACTCCTAATATCCTTTTTACATAAATGTAATATATATATTTTTATTAAAGTGAACAGAATTTGTGGCAGATTACATTCCAGTATTCATTCAGTTGTTTTCCCTAGAAAGATATGAAAAAAATTTACCTGAAGTGTGTTTAGTGAAATTGATAAGATGGTTTGAGTCAATTTTTTTCTATATTAGAATATTTAAGGGTACCTTGGAATTGGAAGTGATGTTTGGAAACTGCGAAGTTGTAACTTTTTTTGTTGTAATAGTAGCTAAGCCAAGACTGTTAAAGACCCTGTGTGGTTAGTGATACCTACCCATTGAGGGTAGAGCTAGGCTAAGGTCACTTGAAAGGACTTTTTATAAGCCACAGATGATGGAATAATAGCTTTGTGGCTTGTCTAAAACACTCAGTAGCTCTCCCTAGAAGCCTTTTCCTTGCATGGTTTGTAATTTGCATTTAATATATAAAGATGGAAAAGGCTAGCCAGTTAGTACTTTCTAAGTTTTTAGTACCTAGGTTGTTTTGTTGTTTTTGTTTTTTTTTCCTTCCTTATTTAGTATGGGTACATGCTTGTAAGAGACAAGTATTCAAAGAACTTTGGCTAACTCATGTTGGAGTGGCCTTTGTCTCCTTAATCCTTGTCGCTCACCTTTTGTTCAAAGCCCTTGGGTGCGATCTCTGTATAGTGCTGATTTGAAAGGAGTATGCACCTTTTGAGTTTGGTGTAGAATAGTGGTTAGAACCAGGGATCATCTTTCCCCCAAGATTAATTACTTAGAAAATTAAACATCTTAATTTATAATTACAAGCCCAGTGCCAGTATGGCTAATGGGTGTGGAAGATAAATGTTAGGCCAGTAGTCTGTTACCAGGACATTGGTTTGTAGTCACCTATCTGCCTAACAGCTTGGGAAAGTTCTGTATGCCAAAATTTAGTGTATACTTGTAGCATAGCAAGAGAAGTGGGATGGAGAGTTTCCTTTTGAACAGCTGGGCCTGCGTATGGGGAGGGTACTGTATTCAGGGTCATTAAATGACATTTTAGGGTACTGTGTATTCTGGAAAACTGTCCTCTAGAAAGGTTCTAGCCATTTCTTTTGACACTTGAACACCTTGTGTGGCAGTGGCCTAATGCCATATTCAACCTCTGTGAGTTAGTCTGGGATTTAGGTTTGTGTGAGCTAACAGCTGAACTCTGAATTGTTGGCTTGCTCTCCTTTGATGATCCCATTGGGTAAGACTACAGAAAAGAGTTGACCCACTTTTTAAAAAAAACCATCCTACACTTGGACACCTCAAAGTTGGTACTGACCAAAAATTGAAGCCATAGACCAAAATTTGGTATGAATTCAAGTATTAGAAGCATACTTACCTAGACAGCTAAGTAGCTACCTAGTTGATGGGAGAATCATGGACAAGTAACAAGAATCAAAGGTTCCAGCATACTTCAGTTTTCTTGCAGCTTAGTAATAAAAACAATGTGTTGATTTAAATTTCATCTCCTTTTTCTTAGTCTGTCCATGTGACTGTGCTGTGTGAAGAGTAAAAGGGGCCCAACTAAATGTGTTCCAGTGATTCTAATAGGTATTCAAATTAATTGCTGCTTGTATGTTTACCAGTTATGCTAGGTTTCCAGGATTACCTTACACAAAGCTATTGGCAACCAAGTGGACAGGACACATCTTTAAAGATCTTTTCTAATTTTGCCTTTTATATCAGGAGTAAAATGTTTGGCAATTGACAAATTTTGCATAGGTTTACAGGAATACATTTAAGTACTTGACCCAAGTCTTAAGTTTTTAAGACATTTGTTACCCTCAGGCTTATTTATTGCAAAACAGTGACCTTTAGGGTACTTTCTGCCTTTGCTTACCAAATTTCTGTCTTGACACTAGTAATACCAGGTTTAGAGGTTCAAAATTAGATCTGAATGAAGTAAACTGAAACCTACAAGATGCTAAAATTAATGGGAAACTTGGTATGAACTTTGGTTGCGCCATTCCTGAGGCATTTACTATAAAATATAAACTACAATAATATCTAAGTGAAATCAATGGGAGGACTTGCTTTCGATTATGATACGGGTTTATGCAGCAAAAATAGCTGCACTCTGAAGGCAACCTAATGGCTTTCAAGGGTTTATGACCATGGTTCATTTGAGAAAAAGGTGCAGAAAAACTTGTAAATAGGCATTAAGTTTCATTGGCAATGCATGTTTTCACATGGTATAGAAGCATTTGCTCAGGAAAATCTATCAGTACATGCAGATTAGTCTTCCAGTGGTGTGCCATAAACAGGTGCTTTAGAGATAACAGTACTTAAAGGTTACATTGTTCTACACTTAGAGTGAACAACAGAAATCTTGTCCAGCTGGTAACCGTAAAATCTTTGTCAATGTCTTACTAGAAACTGGAAGGGTATAGTTGAAAAACCCAAATATTTGCAGCCACATGTGCTTATCCAGTATACGTGGAGAGGCTTAGACAGGATTATACAACTTTTTATCTAGTAGTGCTTATTCTATAAACTTAAACTGTAATTAATGCATTGAAAACTATCTCCCTAGTTCTTGTTGCAACAGCTTTGTTTTCTCAAAATACTTAATAATAGGATTAATGTTAAGATGCATAAAAAATACCAGTATTTGGGTGGTAGTAGTGGATACTGGCTATTATATTGACCTGATATAATTACTAGACCATTAAGCTGCTTCACAATTGATTCTAGAGGACTGTTATAAGTCAGAATTATAGAAATTGTTTAATTTTCCTACTTACTAAGGTCTGCGTACCCAAAGAATAGTGCATATTTAACATGACTTTTAAAGGGGTGCTTTGACACCTGTCACAGATTTTTATCTAGGAATTAGAAGGATTCAAACCCTATTTGATCCTTAGCTCTTTCCTGAAAAGTGCATAAACAGGAATCCTGAATTTATTATATAGACCTCCGCATTATATAATCGAAGCAAAGGGAAACCACCGATGGAGTTAGAGGTACGTAGACTAAAAGGATGCTTGCAAATCAAATACTGGTTTTAGCATAGTTGAGATTATTGTTGCCAAATTCAGTCAGGAAGTCACAAGTCTAGAAAAAAAGCTGTTCTATTAAATTTCCCTGAGGTCCTTTTACTGAGATGGAAAAGCCAAGGAGTCAAAGAGGGAGGGGTTGAGGGAGGGGAGAAAGGAATAAAAACAGCCTAGGTTTGGTAGATAAAACTAGCAAAAAACTTTAAAACAGTACTAACACTACAATTCTATTTTAACCAGCCATTTAGCTAGTACCTACTGCTATATCACCTAGTATGAAATTCCGGATTATCTGAACAGTGAAGAAGCAGTGAGCAGAGAGGTCATTGAAGGTAAGTTGAGTTTTAAATATTTGCAGTGTAAAAGTTTGGATTGGGATGGACATGGTATGGTGTCTTGCTTAGACTTTACCTAGTAAATACACAGCAATGGAACTCAAGATTATGCCTGGGAAACGTAGGTGTGGTGGACATAGGCTGTGACCCACTGAAAGTCACCTTTTATAGGAGATTGTACACCCAGTTTCTGAGGAAAATGGAAAGTTACCAAAGGTTTCTGGCAAACATGGAAATTGTGGTGTGCAGGAGGGCTCAGTTGTCATTGTTTGGATGAGATGACAAGTTGAATTAAGCTGGGCATAGTAATTCATTCCTGTAATACCAACACTGGGATGCTTGCAGAGAGAGACCATCAAAGTACAAGATTAGAAACATTAGTGCTCATGGAAGTATATATAATGGCATGTTGCAGGCAAGTCAATAAAACTAAAAGCTTTGTGGCTCTTTTTATCCAGTTTCTCCAGTTGTGCTGCTGTGTGAAACTGCACTTTGTAAGTATCGAAGATACTGGAAATGTTAGCAGCCAAGAGAGGTTTCTCTTTCACGGTAAGATACAACTGCAGTATGATAAAGCTAGGAGAACTTAAATCAGCAGTTGTTAGTAAGTTAAGTGTGAGAGCATAAGAACACTGTGTACACAGCTTGTTAGAATACTAGATTGACCATTTAACCATTGACATGCTGCAAACTCACTTATCAATGGCTAAGTCCTAGGGTGGCTACAGCTGAAAACATGTAGCGTAGCACATGTGTACAAACCGTTACTGACTGGTAGCTACACAAGTCTGTACCCTGGCCTTCATGGTGATGAAAAGGAAAACAATCTTTCCTGTTTAAGGATGGATAGAGAACAAAATAGTTTCAGACATTCTTCAGGTCATCATAACAGTCATAGGACCAGTAATGGGCTTGTTCAGGTACAATTTCTCCTTCATTCTGTTTGTTTTATTGCATTTGACAGATGTATAACAAGCATACTGTACTGGCGTCCAAGACCAGAAAAGGTTCTCATGCAAGTGACACAATGCAGTTCACACACATTTAGAGCTTTTTTATTGTATACAATAAGACATTTGTGGTTGATCCAAAGGAGTAGTTCTCTGGGTTTCTAAGCTCAAGGTTGCTCAGTTGCTGTTATTGCTCTTGATTTTTCTTTCAGGATCAAGGTGGGTGCTTTCATATAAAATCTTATTCTTAATTCCTTCTCTGGCAATTCTTTCTTGGATTCTTTGCTTAGCAAAATTATACCTACAATGGAACCTTGTAAGAAGGAAAAATGAATAAATTACTAGTTCCTATATGAATAACCTAAGGGATTTTAAGTAGTTTTATACAGATTTCCAAAATGACTAACCTGAAGCTGTATTTAAAGGTGTTCTTTCAAAATACAAATGTACAAGTACATAAAATGTAAACTTAAGTCACCTTAGATTAATTGTATCTGTTGTAGAACATGATTATTCTGCCATTCATCTGTTCAAACATTCAATAGTCATAGGACAGATTTTGATAAATAACTGCTTAGCTGAGTGTGGTGGCTCATGCCTTTAATCCCAGCAGCACTCAGGGGAGGAGGCAGGAGCACAGAGAAAACACCTGCCCACCAATGATTTCTGAAGGTGGTAGCGATGCACACCTTTAATCCTAACACTTGGGAGCTCAAGACCAGCCTGGTTCCAGGAGAGCCAGGACACAAACCCTGTCTCAAAAGAAATCTGAATTTCCTGGAATATCCAGCAAACATACCAGCATCCTAAAGTCACCAGGATAAATCCTCCTACTCCAACATCACATGATCTTCTAATTCTACCTGTCAAAAAGAAGCGTGGTCAGTATAATTATGTTCTATGGAGAAAATTTCTTGTTTCACCACAGAAATGTTCTATAGGAGAAATACTCACTGGTCACTAAGAAATGTCCAAGTCCAGCCACAACAGATCCTAATGAGCCATAGAGTATAGATTCTCGTGCACATGGAATGTTCTCAACATCTAAAATTCCCAGGAGCTTAAAGGTCTAGGATAAAATGAAAAAGAACCTAGACTGAACAAGAAAATAGTTTTAAGAGTTAAAAGTACTACTATAAACATCACCATTTATTAGATACCTGCTTAGTGTGCTATATCTAATTTATCATTTTGGGAATCCATACATTTGAATATAGCGCTACTTAAAATTCACTCTGGGTGAACATAGTAATTGCAAGAAATAGTTAATATGGCTGTATGTATTTGACCTCTAGTATAAGGTAACCAAATATTTGTCCAAGGATATCTGCCACTCACTGGCTCAAGGATGGGTTGAAAAACCGAGTTTAGTTTTGATATTCATAGCCAGACACCTTGTAGTCTGTGATTGTCATCCCAGCAATCCGGGAAACTTGCAGCAAGAGGGCTGCTGTTGAGTCAGAAGTTGGTCTGAGCTCCAGTCTCAAAAGCACGATTGCAATTTAGAAATGTAGCATGTGTTAAAGAAGACACTCTGTGCTGGATCCCAGCACTGGAAAACAGGTCTGGATAACTGAATGACTTCTACAATGCCATTCAGTGCAGCTAGAGGATTGCATAAGACATGGTACCTACAATGGGAGTGATGACTGTGGGGGAAAAGAGCAAAAGTAAAAGGCAGGCCAGGTCCTTTAAAAATGGGGGGGAGGGCTTGAACCTCACCTGTCTTACTCCTTTGGCTCAAGATCTGCTTGAAGATGAAATGTGACTTGATTCTCATTAAAGTAAAAGTATGCTTTCCAAGATGGTTTCTGTTTGTTTTTGCTTGTATCACACACCAAGCTTTGTGGGCTGTCTTCCCTTCCCATACAGAGTTGGAAAGTGTCTCGCCATGAGATCACATAAAAAGTAGGTCATGACTTAGTGGGGGGGACTCATTGCCCTAAACTGGAAACACTGAACACCTCACTCCCTAGAAATGGTTTGCTGTAGCAGAAGAATGATGGGGTAGTTACAGCATTCCTTTGCATCATGGAATGGAGTCGGTGCTATTGATGGGAACTCTAGTGTCAAGAAATTGTATCACCAATGCCCTTAATCTAATCCAGACCTTTTCAACTGGACGCCCTCCTGTGATAAGCACTGCAACTTATTTTGCTCAGACAGTTCAGATGAAATGTAGGTAGTATCAAAGCTCTCAATGCAGTTGGAATATACTTGGGCTGGCTCAGCCCAGGCTGTCTGTTCTTGAGGGAACAGGTTATCCCAAGCTGCCTGGTATCCCCTTAACTCCAATTTCAGGGGACACTTGGTCACCAGGCATACATGCAAATAAAACATACCCATGTAACTATTAGAGAGAACATCCTAAGTGGTGCTGCAAAAGGGTCACACCTGGCCTTAAGCTTCTTGACTGTCAGAGGAGTCCCCTGTGGGTTTCCCAATAACCTTTTGTGTTTATCAGAGTCCTGCCTCCTGAAGGACTGGTGTTCTTTGGATGGGTGCTTGGGGAGGGGGGTTTAGAGGACAGGAGCTGGTGGCAGGCCTGCCCTAAGGTTTCTAGGGGCTGAATTCTGTCTTACCAGGTGGTGTGCTGAGCCTTCTCACTAACACCACACCACTCCTAACATCCTCAACCAAATTTACCGGGGACTGGGGAGTTCTTAATATATTCCTGCGACCTGCAGCACAAATTACCACTTCTGTTCCCTTTTATGGCAAGATTACTAGCACCACCTAAATGGCCTCTAAACAGCACCTGCATGGCAGGGTAATAACTGCTGGCTAGGCCCTGCAAGATATGTACACTTAGAATTCATTTCAGTCTCAGCATTCATTTGGGACAATTTACAGTGATGTCGGCTTGCTATTCCACTGGCCTGGATGTGCCCTCATGTAGATTTAACGTTTCTTCCTCGTGGCTCAAGTTTTTCAACTAAGTGCTATTTACACGCTTCCCTGTTAGTGAAACTTCATTGTGCTTATTCATTTTGTAAGCTGATAAGTATTTTCAAAGTATTTTTGTCATATCCACGTGAAGCTTCAGCAAGTCTATGTGACATAGTCTAGTCTTGAAGCAAACCACGTTTTACCTTTGTTGTACTATCGAACTATCATTCCAAAAGTAATAGTTTAGATCTCTTTAATTCATAAAAATGTATCTGGTGACATCTTTTAGACATTGCACCATGAGCTTTTGATTTTACTTGGAATGCAATCTTAACCACTGCTACGAAGGAAGGCCCATATGCCCTGCTACGAGCTTTGTATCACATTCTCCACTCCGGACACACCTATCTATCTGCTCATAGCCATTCTGTGAAGTATAGCTGTTGAACTTCTTAAAGAGCAAGGACTGTCCGTTTTGGTAATAGAGCCCAATACATGCCATACTCCATGGGTTAGGGAATCTACCTTACCTCAGTGTGCACCCTTGCTTGTATGTTATGCAAGGAGACTGAGACTGACACATTAGCCAAGGCTGGCCTAGAACTCCTAAGTGCTGAGATTACTGCTACGTGTCACCTCGCCCAGCTCTTGGGAAAATTCTCATGACCCCTCTACTACCGAAGTATAAGGCGGTGCTAGGTTAGGATTAGTCGCCGTTTTCATGCCGATCCTGCCGGTCTGCTCTTGGCTAACCTGAGTCAATTGGCAATTCGGACACTCACATGCGGGATGGGAGGACTGGGCCGCTGGAACGGCTCACGGTCATGGGGGTAGGACTAGAACCCGGGCGCCCTCCCCCGCGTGACCCACGGCGTGCTTTACCTTCTTCTCCGGCTCCTGGGGCTCCCGCGCGGCAGCCATGGGTGCCAGCCGTCAGCCCCGTCCCGCCCAGGCCCGCGACGGAAGCCGCAGGCCCCGCCCACCCTCCCGCGCGGCGGCCGCCATCTTAGGGAGCCTTCCTGTGCCCGCGCCGCAGCCCTCCGCGGCCCCTCCTTTGTTCCGTGGGGCCGTCCACAGTTTTCCCAGCCCCGAAACCGGGCGTCAGGGACGAGGCGGCAACCCGGAGAGGCGCCACCGGCTCCCGTCCCGCCAAGCGGGGTCGCCCGAGACAGGGAGAGCCGAGACTCGCCTTCCCCCAGCCCCGCCTCCGCCTCAACCGCCATTTCCAACCGTTGTGCGCGCCCCCGCGCCGGGCGCCGGGCGCGCGCCGAGGGCGGGGCCGGGGCCGGGCCGCGCGTTGGGCGCCGCTTTGTCCTCCGAGAGGGCGGGAGTCCGGGGTTGGCGGCCCGCGCGCTGCCGGAAGTCGCCTAGCCCTGCTTCCGTAGGCCGCGTCCCCTACGTGTCCTTTGTCCTGGCTCTGGTGACCTTGGCAGCCGCCGCGGCCCCAGCCTGTGTCCCTCGCGGCGGCGTCCGGGCGCTGCAGACCCGCGCCCCTCCCCCGCCGGCCCTCCGGCTCGCCCGCCCTCCCGCCCTCAGACGGAGGAGGTTAAAAATAGCTGCACGCGGCTCGCCTGGAGGAGACCCGGGACAAAATGGAGGCGGCCGCTCGCTAAGGGACATGCGCCAGGCTGCGCGTGTCTCCCGCCGGGCCATGCGACGGCGACCTAGCGGGAGCGAGCCCGGGGCGGGCGGGTCGGCGGGCCTGACTTCCCGCCAGTTCAGGCGCGGTAGCGACGCCGCTGTGGGCCGAAGTCCTGGGTCCCGCCCGTGGCCGCCCCCTTTGTTTACCTCTGGAGCTCCCGATGTGGCCTCTTCCGTCCCGATCGGTCCTCCCCGGAAGGCGCTCGGCCCGGCATTGTGCACAGTCATGCTGCCTTTGACGCAGCGTGCTGCACAGGCCGGGCCCCCCAGTGTTAGCAGCGAGGACGCCACCCCGACCATGCTCTTTAACCGCTTCCCGACGATCCCAGGGTGGAACAGCGGTGTATATTCTCTGTGTTTGTGCGTGGTAGAGTTTGTATTTTTAAGTTCTTTTTTAAGACACAGCAGTTATAAAGTGTAAAAGGCGCTAGGGAATATAAAAGGAACCGCTGTGTTGACGGCATTGGGATGCTCTGCTGAAATTCTTGACTAGCCAGGCTTTGAATTCTTGTCTGGAAGGTAATAGTTAAGGTGGTAATATTCCATAAAGGAGAGAGGAATTCTTTTGAATCCCCTAATTGCGCTGTAGAGGACATAACTGGAAAAGTACCGAGGAAATAACTTTACAGTTTTATTTATGACTGAGAAGTTGCTAGAGTAGACCGACTCGGATTCCATTTCACTTATGTTGAATGTTCTCGTGGATTCGCTATATTACAGGTTCTTAATTTAACAAAATTGCATAAGATTCAGTTTCTTTGTTAACAATTGAGAGTGAAAAGTAACACAATTAGCTAGCTGTCACCTCTTCTTCTCCCTGAAAGTGTAGATGAAGAAAACCAATTTCACCTCAAAGGGAATAGAGTTTATTCTGGAGCCAAATATGAGTGACCATGGCCCAAGAACATGGAATCAGACTGTCCCCAAACCACAATCAACAATAGTTTTATGAAGTTTATATGTTAGCAAGTGGAAACATCAAGTAGGCCTTTTATGGGATATCTCTGGCTATCGGCTCTCGATTTTATATGATGACATTCTTAGTCTTTGGAATTGGTGGAAACTAGTGTTCTGTTTGTACATTCCGAAAGGACAGTCACAAGGATGTGTGGCTAAACATAGAAGTGGGCGATGAATGGTTATTAAGGAGGCTAAGGATAGCCTAAGATGCTTTGGCTCCAGGCCTGCAGCATTCCAGGTCTCTACTATCACAGTTAAATCAATCGGCCTTGTAGAATTTTTAACTCAGGAGGGAGGTGAGTGTGGGTGTGTGGCTTTTTTCCCTTGGGAACTATAGTTCACAAAGGAAAAGAGCAGTTTGTTGTGATTTTCCAAACTGTTTTCCTTTTCTTAGTTAAAAATTATTGCACAAATACATAAATTCTTCAGTCCTTTAAAATACTGTGTGGCTATATTGGCTCCCACCTGTAATCCCATCACTCAGATTGAGAGAGTAGTGATTTCTGTGATTGTTGTGATTTCAAAGCTAGCTACAGAGTGGGACTCTGTCTCAAGAAACAAATTGATAAATAACTCACTGGAGGGTTTTGACGGTATAGCTCAGTGGGAGGGTATTTTCCGACCCAGGGCCTTCTTTGGAGTTTGATAGCTAGGACTGTTAATACACATACGCAAATTTGAAAACCTACCATAACCTGCCAGAATATATGGGGTAAAAAGTGCAGCCTCGAGGACCCCCCAGCTGGATCAGGCCCTCTGAATAGGTGAGACAGTTGATTGACTTGATCAGTTTGGGAGGCAACTAGGCAGTGGGACCAAGTCCTGTGCTCATTGCATGAGTTGGCTGTTTGAAACCTGGAGCTTATGCAGGACGCTTGGCTCATTCTGGGAGGAAGGGACTGAACCTGCCTGGACTGAGTCTACCAGGTTGATCACAGTCCTTGGGGGGGCGGGGATTTGCCCTAGAGGAGGTGGGAATGGGGGGTGGGCTGGGGGGGAGGGGAGGGAGTGGGGGGAAATAGGGGAACCCGTGGCTGATATGTAGAACTGAAGGGTATTGTAAAATAAAATAAAATAAAAAAATAAATTATAAAAAAAAAGTGAGAAAGACAGGGAAAAAAAAGTGCAGCCTCCAACCTATTGTAAACATCTTTTTTACACTCATCTCTGTGTGATCATAGTGGGCCTGCCCTGTGGGCAGCACTCTCGTTTCTACCTTTGGTCATTCTTGAAATTTTTTCCTGTAATGAATGCAGTTGTGATATAGCAGAAAGCAATTGTTTACAGAAGCAGAGAGGTAAGTTAAATCGGCAGGCAGTTAGCCTTTAGCTCAGGGTCATATTGTTTAGGAATTTGGGCTGGTCCAGAGACCAGTTTACCTTAGGAATTTATATGGCTAGTCCAGAGACCAGTTTACCTTAGGAATTTATATGGCTAGTCCAGAGACCAGTTTACCAAGATAGTTTTGGTATTCTTAGGAATCTTTTGATGAGATGGCATAACTGTAGTTCAGTAGCCTACTACACTCTGTCATGTGGGTCATAGGAATCGAACTCAGGTCTTCAGGCTAGGCAACAAGCTGCTGCGCTGACTCACCAGTCCCCTACTTTCTTCATAAGACTCAACTTTTCAAAGCTTTTGTGCACTTCCATAGAATTGGCTGTAGCTCCATAGTAGAACATGTGCTTAACATGAGTGAAGTCTTGGGTTCCATCTTCAATGGATCAATAGTTGTGATGGTGTTCTTAATTCACAGCTGCTCTGTCCACACTCTGCATAGCTGTTCTAGTTCAGTTGCTTTGCTAATCTTGTTTATGGAATTTTTCAGTTTTCAAATATGTAACTTTTCCTGAAGGGTCACATCTGCCAACGCATTCTCTCGTAGTTCTTTTTAAAAACTATTGATTTACTTGCAGGTGTGTGTACTTGGTGTACGTTAGTGCACGTCCTGTGGTGTGCATGATGTCAGGCTTGGCAGCAAGCTCCTTTACCAGCTGAGCCATCTGTACGCCCCCCCCATATAGTTTTTTAAAAGACACTGTTGCTAGATATAGCACTCTGGGTTAGCAATTATTTATTTAGAGGGCTTGAAATACATCTTCTGCTTTCTTGGATTTGAGAGTCCCTAATAGATTTTTTTTTTTTTAAGATTTATTTATTTATTATGTATACAACATTCTGCCTCCATGTAACCTTGCACACCAGAAGAGGGCACCAGATCTCATTACAGATGGTTGTGAGCCACCATGTGGGTGCCAGGAATTGAACTCAGGACCTCTGGAAGAGCAGTCAGCGCTCTTAACCTCTGAGCCATCTCTCCAGCCCCCTAATAAGAGATTTGATGTTGTATGTTTCTGCCTTTTTAGCTGAGTTAACATGCCCCCTGCCCCTGCCCCCAGCTCCTCATATTGTTTTTTGCTTTGTATATTGACATCTTGATGATGTGTTGTGGAGAGGTTCGTCTCTGGTCATGTTTATTTAGAGTCCTTGTGTTCTTGTGTGTGAATGTCTATTATTTCTCTAGAAATAGACATTTACACAGAAGAAATTTTGTTGGGAAATTTGTTAAAATTTCATTGAGTAAATTCTCTATGCCTTTAGTGTATGTGTGTGAGCTCCTAGCTGCAGATTCTTAGATTTGAGCCGTGTGTGTGTGTGTGTGTGTGTGTGTGTGTGTGTGTGTGTGTGTCTGTGTGGCTTTTAGATTTGATGTCTTGATCATAGCCTAGAATGCTTGAACCATGTGGTCATACTCATTACCTATTTTTCCTTGTTGCTGTTGAATGCAGTATTTAATTAGCTTTGTTCTTCATCCTCTCATAGTCTTTCTGCTTGGTCGAGTCTATGGATTATGCTTTCCACTGTGTTTACTGTCTGTTCAAATCAACTACCTATTTATTGTTTTTTGGAGACAGGATCTCACTATGTAGTTTTGGTTGACCAGACAGCTCTTTTCATTCTAGTATTCCCAGTACCTTTTGTTGAAGAGGCTGTCTTATCTCCAGTGTGAAGAAGAGGTAGCCGAGGCTAGAGAGATGACTTGCTGTTCTCAGGATCTGACGCCCTCCTCTGACACCCTCCTCTGGCCTCCACTAACACCAAAATACAAATAAAGGTAATCTTTTGAAAAAGTCAGATGACTGTAGCCGTGTGAGCTTATTTCTAGATCCTCTATTCTGTGTGTGTTTGTTTATATGTAAGGTTATGTTTGTGTAGTCAAGACAGGGTTGGATATTCCTATAATACCAACACTGGGGAGATTGAGGCAGGAGGATTATTGAGATTGAGGCAAGTCTGGGCTACAGAGTGAGAATTTAGGCCAACCTGGGCTGTACAGGGAGTCTGTCTTCAAAAGGAAAAGAAAAAGAAAGAAAAAAAGATTTTTTTTTTTTTTTTTTTTTGGTTTTTCGAGACAGGGTTTCTCTTGTGTAGCTTTGCGCCTTTCCTGGAACTCACTTGGTAGCCCAGGCTGGCCTCGAACTCACAGAGATCCGCCTGCCTCTGCCTCCCGAGTGCTGGGATTAAAGGCGTGCGCCACCACCGCCCGGCTTAAGAAAAAAAGATTTTAATGTATATTTAAATGCAGAAGTTAAGAGGGGAATGTTTATTAGGAAAAGGATAGTTACACACACCCACGGAAAGTAGGTTTAGGCAGAAAGAAAGGGCGTGGGCATGCAGCATTTAAGTAACTGAATAAGAGCTGTATATGATTTTGCTGACTTTGGAAGCTATATTGTCCATATCACTTAAAAGATTGAGTAAAATGTTTTAATATGCTTAGATTTATCTCAGAAACTTCTTTAGTAAATGAGACCATAAAGTAGTTTATGAAGTGCACTTTACAGAGTTACAGACTGGCAAGATCAAAACATGTCACAGAAAGTCAAAGGAGTCCTACTGTGCCCAGGTCACCAGCAGGCCAAGGCACATCATTTGCTGCTTGTGAGATTCTCAGAAAAGCACTCACAGGTGAGACCTTTCATAAGGTCATACTCTCCACCTTAAGCATTGTTCATAATATTCTTACTTGAAATCTCTCTCAGAAAGGAATGCTGAGAAAATGTCCATGCAGTCATCTTCGTAGCAATTTTTATTAGCTATGTAGAAATCCATGGCTTTCTGCAGGCACAGCTTAAAGTGAATTCTGGGATGAGGGACTGTTTTCCCTTCCCATGCCTCTTAATGCCATGGTGGGGCCCACTTGTGGTTCCCTGAGATGGCCAGGTAAGCCCGTATCTCAATACACAAAGTATGGTACCTGTTCTTAACTGGCCTACAGAGTACCAGCTGTGAGGTGTGTGAGCTGTAATGGACAACAAAAGCAGTATTATTTCAGATCTGAGCACAAGTCAGGCATGATGGCTTATGCCTACAATCCCAGCATTTAGGAGCCTGTAGGAAGATCACCATAAATTTGAGACCAGCCTGGGCTACATAGCAAGATCCTGTCAGAAACAAACAAAAATCTGGATATAATAATAGGTATTTTATTTGCAAATCGTTAAAAAAAATTTGCTAATCCAAGACCTGTGAAAAATTACAATAATATAGTCTGTTAAAATGAAACAAGATTTTTCTAAAATTAGAAACAGGAACTGTGGGAGGGAGGGGAGTATAACGTGGGGTAGAGAGCAGGAAGCAACATGGGTAATGCCCTGGATTGGATTCTAGAACCAGATCAATAAGGGAAAATTAGAAATGTAATTTTAAAAGATAGCCTCCATTTCCAATAGCTGAAATGAATGCTATTTTAATGTGGATTAATTCTGGATACTTTTATTTCAGAAAATTCATGAAAGCTCCAAGTTGATGGAATAATAATGCTGTATCCTCCATCTAGCTTCGGCCATCAACCTTGGGCCTATTTTATTTCATCTATCTCTGCCTTTAATTTTTGTTTTTGTTTTTCTAGACAGGGTTTCTCTGTGTAGCTTTGCGCCTTTCCTGGAACTCACTCTGTAGCCCAGGCTGGCCTCGAACTCACAGAGATCCGCCTGGCTCTGCCTCCGAGTGCTGGGATTAAAGGCGTGTGCCACCACCGCCCGGCCTGCCTTTTTTTTCTTTCTCTCGTGTGTGTGTGTGTGTTGTGTGTGTGTGTGTGTGTGTGTGTGTGTGTGTGTGTTGGGGGGGTTGTCTGTGATCACCATGGCTAGCAGAGTATCAATCTGAGAGAAGGAAAAGGCAGTTTGGTCAACAACGCTAAGCAGCCAGTGTTGATTCAACTTTGGGAGTCTGACCCCTAGTAGTTTAGGTGTATTAAGCATAGCACAATTTGGTGAAAGGTTTCCTGATGATAATTAATCCAATCCTGTGCACACAATAAAGCCCAAAGTAAGCTAAGTAAAGATGGATGTGATGACATTGAAACTCCATGTAAAGCACACATGACCGCCCCTTCCATAAAGATGGGTTTTAGAGATTGAGAAAAACAGACTTACAATAAGTGTCTGGGGAAGCTGGTCGGTGGTGGTGCAAGCCTTTAGTCTCAGCACTCAAGAGGCATAGGGACAGATCTCTGAGAGTTTGAGGCCAGCCTGGTCTACAGAGAGAGGCCAAGGTAGCTGGGGCTACACAGAGAAACCCAGTTTCAACAACAACAACAAAAAAAAAAAAAAAAAAAAAAAAAAAGAAAGAAAAAGAAAAGAAAACAGAGAAATTGAAAACAAAACCAGTAAGGGCTGGGAAAGGATCCAGTGTGGTCTTTGCCACACAGATAGCACAAAGGTCACCAGGGCATTAACCACATCCGCTCCTAGCCTTCTGGCCAGGTAACAGGTTATACATCCCTTCCCTTGAAGGAACACCCTGTGTGTTTAACATTCCAGGTTTCCCGTAGCGCTTATCTGTGAGCACCGAGACCTCAGTGCCTCCTACGTGAGTGCATGCACATGTGGAGGCCTAAGGTTTGAATAGGGAGTCTTCATGGATTGCTCCCCACCTTACTCGTTGGGCAGTTGTGTAGCAATTTTCTCTGCGTTGAAACATTCCATTCCAGAAGGCTGGCCTTAAGACTTGGGAAATAACCGACTCAGAAGTGTCTGGAAGTCCCCTTAGCTAACCTGATTCACGAGGCTCCTCCCTTCCCAAGGTTACATAAGCTGTAAGGAGCACGAGCAGAGGAGGCGCTCCACCTGTCAATCTGCCTGTACATCATGCAGAACTCCAGGGTTCCAGCTGTCAGGAGTTGTCAGCCAGCCTTCAGTGATGCAGCCGTCCATATTCCCGTAACAACCCCAGGAAACTCATTGGTGATATCGTTTCTTTGATGAACTTGGTGACATCACTACCTTGGTCTGCCGTCAGTTCCCTGTCTGGGGTGGATGGACATTTGTTCACTCCTCCCCAGGATGGTGTCACACAGCACAGGTTCCCTCGATTGAATCTACAGCTTGCTGATAGGGCTGGTTTGTCCAGCCAACTTGCTCTGGGGATCCCATCTCTGCCTTCCGAGTGCTGGAATTCCAGGTGGATCAGCCACATGCCCACCTGGCATTTGTGTGGGTTATGTGTGTTCTGGGTACCTGAACTACAGTCCTTATGTCTGTGCAACAAGTGATTGAACTGCTGAAGCATCTTTCCAGTTCCCCATTTAATTTTTACTAAAATATTTTTATTTTCCTTTTTCTTTTTTCTTGTTACTGCGACAGGTTCTCACTCAGTAGCTTAGGCTGGCTTGGCACTCATTATATAGCCCAGACTGACCTCAGACTTGCAGCTATCCTCCTGCCTCAGCCTTCTAAGTCCTAGGGTTATAGATGTGGGCCACCATGCTCAGCTCTTGCTAGATGGTAGAAGCATTACAAATAAATAACTTCAATGGATTATCCCAACTAATACATTACCGATACCATCAGCTGGACCAGCTTGCATTTGCACTTACTTGACATCTGAACAATCAGTTATTTGTTCAAATCATGGCCCAGACTGTCAGGATATTTTGTTTGTCACGCCCCTTGCCTGCCATTTCCCACTGGCCATTTATTGGAAGAAGGAGGCAGGTAATTTTCCCTTATCGTTTCCTCTCTGCTGGGGCTGGCTGACTGGTTTTAAGTTGCTCCTGCATCTCCCTTAATCCTGTGAAGCCACAGTGCAGCACCGGAGGTGTCTCTGAATTCAAGTTTAACTGTTGGGGAGACTCCTTCAGAGAGGTGTCATGGGCTCCTTGTCCCTTGCTTTCAAAGATGGGGGGGTGACCTTTGAAGATCCCTGGGGTCTGCCTGACCCTCTCAGTATCTGTATTCCTAACTCTGTTGATAACTTCAGCTTAAACAGTGACTTCATTTGTAGCTACCTCCATTCCTCCCAGTTTTTTGGTTTTTTTCGAGACAGAGTTTCTCTATGTAGCTTTGGAGCCTTTCCTGGATCTCACTCTGTAGACCAGACTGGCCTCAAACTCACAGGGATCCACCTGCCTCTGCCTCCTAAATGCTGGGATTAAAGGCGTGCACCACCACCGGCTCCTCCCAGATTTTTATCTGGGGTTGCTATGAAACTAGCAACTTCCAAGAACAAGCAGTGAGGCTTTGGGGTGTGGGGCGCAGGGTTCTATCAACACGAGTGTATACGAATGCTGTGCAAGAGCTGTTCTCTCAGTCCTTAGCTTTTCTTTTTTCTTTTTCTTTTTTTTTTTTGTAAAGATTTATTTATTTATTACGTATACAGCATGTATGACCAGAAGAGGCACAGACTCATTACAGTGTTGTGAGCCACCATGTGGTGCTGGAATTGAACTCAGGACCTCTGAGAGCATCAGTACTCTAACCTCTGAGCCATCTCTCCAGCTCCAGCTTTTCTTTTCTTAAAAATTACATTTATTGGGTTGGGGATTTAGCTCAGTGGTAGAGCGCTTGCTTAGCAAGCGCAAGGCCCTAGGTTCGGTCCTCAGCTCGGGTGTGTGTGTGTGTGGGGAGGGATTACATTTATTGCCGGGCGGTGGTGGTGGTGCACTCGGGAGGCAGAGCCAGGTGGATCTCTGTGAGTTCGAGGCCAGCCTGGTTTACAGAGCAAGATCCAGGACAAGCACCAAAACTACACAGAGACACCCTGTCTCGAAAACTTCCCCCACCAAAAAAAAAAAAAAAAAAAAAAATACATTTATTTACATTTATTTATTTCCTAAGCCTTTTTTCTTCAACCTCCACTTGTTTGTTCCTGAGGTTTAGTTATGAAGGCTTATGAGATTTTGTTGTAATAACTTATTAAATAACCTACAACCCCGGCTAGAGATGTAGCTCAGTTGGTAGAATGCTTACGTAGCAAGAGGCCATGGGTCCATCTCCAGCACCAGTGAGCAGGGCATGATGGTGCCAGCCCGAAATCCCAGCACTTGAGAAATCCAAGGTCATCCTCCTCAGCTGCATAGTGAGTTTGAGGCCAGCCTGGACTACACGACACCCTTTCTCCAAAAAACAACAATCTATTTTGTCTTATGTGTGGAGGATCAAGCCCAGGGCTGATCACATGCACTATCAGCTGCAACCTCAGACCCCCAAGCTTAAAGGAGGAGAAAGCTACAGAATTTCACTCCTTTGGTGTGTTTATATATTGCGTCCCACCTTCCAGATAAGATTTGCCAGCATCTGCACAGACTTCTGTGGATTATTATCAAAGGGTCATACATAATCTTTCCCTTTTCTGATACGCAGGAGGGATCATCAAGCATTGAAAATCCCCGGTACCAGTATGAGCATAGCCGCAATGGGCAACAAATTGCGCACCCTAGTGGCCAATGTTTTTATTACCTCGTTAATCGGGAAAGAAAAACAAAGCCAGTTCTAAAAACTGCACTGAGTATTTGTGTTACGAAAAGATTCTACAATTAAATGTTTTACTGTGTGTGTGTGTGTGTGTGTTGTGTGTGTGTGTGTGTGTGTGTGTGTGTGAGAGAGAGAGAGAGAGAGAGAGAGAGAGAGAGAGAGAGAGAGAGAGAGAGAGATGAGAGAGATGGAGGTCACAGTAAATTTGAGACAGTTCTCTCCTTCCTCCTCGTGGATCCCAAGGATAGAACTCCAGTGGTCAGGCTTGGCAGCCAGGTGTTTACCCACTTAGATATCCCACTGGTCCCAGACTCTGCAAATTTTTGTCAAGTATGTTTTTTAAGTTTTGTTGTTGTTGTTTTAAAATGAAACACAGGTGCAGATAATTGCCCCAAACCAAATGTATAGCTTAGTGGATCCTCTTCAGGAAAACACCCTTGTAATTACCACCTGAGCCAAGAAATGCAGTTTGCCAGCCTCAGTCTAAGAGGACATGTGTCCCATCCAACAACAGGTGGGCAGCTATGCCCTTAATGAGTGTTCTGGAAACTCCTGGACACCATGCCCTGCAAGCACCTTCCAGAGACTCAGGACAAGATGGCACCGTGGCTTTGTGACATGAGATTTTTGACTTCTGAGCAGTCAGGTACGAGAGCTGGGGGTTGGAGTGTGGAGGAGGAGGAGGAGGGCAGGGAGAACATCCCTTAAGAACTGTTGCCAAACCTCAGCCAACTCCAGAAACACCCAAGGAAATGGCCAGCGAGCAGAGGACCGACAGACGTGGTGATCGCCCACAGGTCTAAACTCCCTGCAGGGAACGTGGGACTATTGTCTGGGACTCTGGGAAGAGCTGTTCCTCAGGGAACTTATCCTGCCCGTTCCTTCCCAGGCTTCTGAGAGTCTGGGAGGTTTGGAAGGAATGATGCTGCCTTGAGTTTGGCGAGTCTCTCTGGCAGACCTTAGACCTCACCCAGACAAGACTGCTTGCCTTGGCTAAACATTTCAGCTCTTTCCATGCGTGGAAAGAACTGGCATGATTATAAACGTGCCAACCCTTCACGATTCTCTTAGTTTTCCAAGTAGCAGAAGCTGCTAAGCCTGGGGGACCTGTGGCTTTCGGATACCATTGTTAGTAATCCAGTGTAGACTGACAATATCGGGCTGCTGAACCTGAGTGTTCTGCACGTTCTGGAGTCGCCTTGAAGACCCCAAAAGGCAGCTGCTTCTGACTGGACGGACGAGCTGAACTTCATCCGGTGCTATGGCTCTGTTGCAGAGCGCCTCCACGTGGCTGTGTTAGAGAACATCTCCCAGCTGGATCTCAGTGGCCACTGAAGGCACAGCCAGAATTCAGACGCCTCGGCCTTACTTAGAAGATGTCCCAACTTCGTCTACCTCAACTTAAATGATGAGGTCACTCTACATATTCTGACTGTGTGGTGATTTGTCCGAGACACCTATAAGTACTTGGTCCCTGATCTGTGGCAACGTTTGGGCAGGTGGTGCGGTCTTGCTGGAGGAAGTGCATCATTGGTGGCAGGCTTTGAAAGTTCATGGCCTCGTTCCACTTCCAGTTTACTCTCTCTGCTTCCTGCTCGAGGTTGAAGATGTGATCTCTCAGCTGCCTGAGCCAGATGCCTGCTGTAGTGCTCCCCACCCCGGAGCCACCATACAGCAAAATAAACTTTTCTGTAAGTTGCCTTGGTCATGGTGTTATCATAGCAATGGAATGGTAACTAATACAGACCACTTTCTGGAATTCCCCAAGCCCAATGACCTGCAACACGCAGCATTCAGCAAATGCTGTAACACAATGCCCAAACTCAACTCGAACTTGGAGAAATTTGCACACTACCAGTTTGGGGTTCATACTAGATGCCCCACTGCTCCGGTTAAACCATCATGCCAGGCCAGCTTTGGCACCGAGAAGAACGAGGAGCTTTAGGGTATCAAGACTGTGTGTACCACAGTCTGACACTGGGTGTTTTTCTTGATTGCTTTCTGTCTTGGTTTTTGCCATAGAGCTTCTCACTGAACCTGGAGCTCACCAAGTTGGCTAGGCTGGCTGGCCAGCAAGCTCCCAGAACCTTCCAGTCTCTGCACCCCCAGCCCTGGGTTACGGGCTTGGTGCTGTTGCCTCATGTGAGGGTGGAACCCAGGTCTTCATGCTGTGTGGTAAGCACCCTGCTGCCCCAGCCATCTTCTCCGCCCCTGAAGTATTGCTTTCTTAATCTTAACCATTCCTGTCAGTGTTGTGCCCTTAAGAGCCAAATATCGCTAGCTCAGAGGTCCAGCTGCCAAGTTGTACCAGGGTGTGCAAAAAATCCACGAATACAGTGAGGACTAGACTTTTTCTATCTGAGGGGTAAATAAGGATACATGCTTTCTGATGGCAACTTTCTCTTTTACTTCATCTTAAAAAATCCTTTCTGAGGGCCCGGCGGTGATGGAGCATGCCTTTAATCCCAGCACTGGGGAGGCAGAGCCAGGTGGATCTCTGTGAGTTCAAGGCCAGCCAGGAAAGGCACAAAACTACACAGAGAAACCCTGTCTCGAAAAACCAAAAAAAAAAAAAAAAAAAAATCCTTTCTGAAAATCTCTCTTCTGCCTAGCTACTCATCCTCTCTCCTCAGCTGCCTATGCACACCCACACAACCACACACACACTCACACTCACGCCCTTTTAACAGCTAAACTCTGGGAAGTTATATGTTACATTTTCAGGGTCCAATCCATTCTTATAACACATGATAAGTCACACAGTTTTTCTTTTTCTCAGGTTAGGGAGGTCACACTGACTGGCCAGTGAGAAAGTAACGCTTGGTCAAGCATGTAGCCTGAGTGGTCAGGGTTCCCAGACAGAGAATGACATTGAAATTCAGGACTTAACAATAACAGGTAGTTGACTGAACCTTGAGTGGTTAGGGTACGTGCAGAAAGAAAATTATTGCAGTGGGTTATGTCTACCAAAGTTGTTTCAGTTCTGACATGGATTCAGCAATAAACACTTGGAACTTTTGTTTGTGTATTCTCTGCAGGGGCAGTTAGTCTGCTTTGAACTTGTTCTGAAATCTAAAATTAGCTATCTTTGTGATTGAGAATACTGTTACTTTCCTGTGTCAGTTATGAAAAATATTCTAGTTTTTTGTTTGTTTGTTTGTTTTTTGACACAGGGTTTCTCTGTGTAGCTTTGGAGCCTGTCCTGGAACTCACTTTGTAGACCAGGCTGGCCTCGAACTCACAGAGATCCACCTGGCTCTGCCTCCCTAGTGCTGGGATTAAAGGTGTGTGCCACTGCCGCCCAGCTCTAGTATTATTTTTATTCATCAGAATTATACAACTTTAACAGAAATCATCTTCCTGACCATCCACAACTATAAGTGTGCCCAATGATGGAATATTTTCATGAAATAAACACACAAGCAATGGGGAGAATACACATAATCGTTTTCAGGGAAGAAATGCGGTGGCCCATGAGAAAAGTTACAGACAGGAACAGCCAGTCACCATCAGTGACCCCATGACCTTGCCAGGTGGGGCTCCCCATCAGGTGGCTCTGGTGGCTCGACCTGTTGAATACTAGTTGTCACTTGCTGTATACGCCCTTGGCAGCCCAAGTTTTAGATCTTCGGAAATTTTAGGTGAGCCTATCATTTCAAAATAATATTTAAGCCAGAGGTGGTGGGATATGCCTTTAATCCCAGAGTGGGGGGGGGGAGAAGGAGAGAGAGAGAGAGAGAGAGAGAGCGCGAGCGAGCCAGAGGTACAGAATTGGTATAGGATTTGAAGGTTCAAGATGCTGTTTTCTAAACCAGGTTAATCTGAAGTTGCCTTTTAAGCTCTAGGTCCCAGAATGCTGCGTGAGGCGAGGAAGTCTGGGTTGTGCTTTTCTGACTTGGTGCTCATCTGTGGCCCCACACACTGGTGCCTCGATGAGCTTTCCTAGTGACTTGCCTTGCTTTCGGAAGTTGGCGCTTTGCTGATCGGATCCGTTTTTGGGAAGCTGGAAGGAGTCAAACTGACGCTGTCCCTTTGACACTGTGATGTCGTTTATGTACTCGAGTGTCAAGTGTTTGACATTCTCCTTAAAGTGGCTCTTCACAGCGACCCATAATGCCCTAGGAAGAGCAGCTCATCCTGCAAGTCAGCCACACACACTGGAAGCCGCAGCTGGTTCCCGAAGCCTCAGAGTGGTTGGCTCTGCTTTCGTCCTTAGAAATTGCAAAGGCTGGGGTGTTGCACCTCTCTAATAATACAGTATAGGTGTCTGGGTTGCTGGTAAAATAGGCTCTTTCTGTCTTGAAATAGCAGCAAGAAATCAGAGAAGCTGTGGCCCCGGGTAAATGAAAAGCACACCGAATCAAAGCGACTGCTGTACTAATACATAACCAACCACAAGAGACTTAACTTTGGGGCCAGCAAGTTGACTCAG
This sequence comes from Peromyscus leucopus, assembly GCF_004664715.2. Lineage (NCBI taxonomy): Eukaryota > Metazoa > Chordata > Mammalia > Rodentia > Cricetidae > Peromyscus > Peromyscus leucopus. The sequence goes on from NC_051076.1 coordinate 20,928,369, forward strand.
TAGGTCGAGGCCCTTGTCACCAAGTCTGGTGACCTGAGTTCAATCAACTCCTGTAAATTAGTCTCTGACCTCCACATGTGCAGCATAGTACAGACACACACACACACACACACACACACACACACACACACACACACACTTCCAGGAGTGGCTCTCTCCCACCACCTTCACACAGGTTCTAGGGATTGAACTCAGGTTGTCAGGGTTGCTTGCCAAACACCTTTATCTACTGAGCCACGTCGCTGGCCCCGGGCCTTCTGTTTATTTTATGCTAGTGGAGGACGGCTTTCAGGGGCCAGTTCTCTTCCACCTTGTGGGTCCTGTGGTTCAAGTTCAGATCATGGGGTTTGGCAGCGATGCCTCTCACCCCGTGGTGAGCCATCTCAGCAGCCAGTCAGGCGTTTCTTTCATTTGTTTATCATTCATTTTTAATAATAAAATTATTATTTTATATTATATATATTATATTTTACATTCCCATCTCTCTCTCTCTCTCTCTCTCTCGTTCTTCTGCTCTCTCTCTCTCTTCTTTTTTTCTTCTCTCTCTCTTCATGCTCTCTCTCTTCTCTCTCTCTCTTCCTCAAACCAAGATGGTGAGGGACTCTTGTCCTCTGGAACCTTCAGGGCAAATAAACCCTTCTTCCTGTAAGCTGCCCTGGTCCTGGCATTTCATCACAGCAACAGAAAAGTACCTGAATCATCTGTTCACTTTTTTTTTTTTTTAATAATCGAAATTTTTCATATCGGCAGGTGAGATGACTCGGCAGTTAAACGGCCCTGCTTGCCAGGCCTGATGACCTGAGTTCGATCCCCAGGACCCACACAGTGGAAAAAGAGACCCCAGCAAGTCCTCCTCTGATCTCCACACGTGTGTTATTTAGTATTTTAATAACACAGTTCTTATTTATTCTCTGATAATTTCATACATGCAAAAGATGCATTTTGATTATGCACACCTCCAACTCCCTCCCCGCAGCCCTGCCTGGGACCCTCAGCTCATCCATGTCTCCCAAGTACCCCCAATGGGTCCCTCTCTTTCTTGTCCTCTCCTTTTTAACGTTTTAAATAATAGCCCACTGAGTCCAATAGTGCTGCCGGTTGGAATGCCGACTGGTCTTTTCACCGCGTCTTGTGTGGGTCACAGCTACAGTAAATTCAGAAGTGCAGTATCTACACCATGACTGGAAGAGAGCCCCGCACAGCGCTCCAACCCGTTCTCCAGCTCTTTCACGCTTCCTGTCCCCTTTTCTGAGAGGTTTCCAAGCCTGGGGGTGGGGAGGGCATGTGTTTGATATAGATGTCCCATTTAGGAATGAACACTCAAATAGACTTTTTCTGGACACTTTGACCAGTTATGAGTCTTAGAGTAACTGCTAACCACTGCAGACGGAAAGCCTCACTGGCCAAAGTTGAGGACAGCACTAGTCTATCACTAGGCAATTTGACAACATGGTATTTAGTAAACAATAGCTGTAGGTCCCTTCCCAGGGCCTGGGACCTCCTAGCCATGGGATTAAAAAGAAAGATTTATTTTGCTTTTAAATATGTGAATGCATGCATGTCTGCCTGAATTTATGTACATGTGTACAGGTCCAAGGAGACCAGAAGTTGGGATAGGGACCCCCTGGAGCTGGAGTCACAGGCTGTTGTGAGTCACCTGACATGGGGGCTGGGAGCTGAACTCGGGTCCTCTGCAAGGGTGCCTCTTCGCTGCTGAGCCGTCTCTCCAGCCCCAAGCCATGGGCTTTGACAGGCTTGACAACGCCAGGTCTGAAGTCCTTCCTGCGGAACAGTCCTCAAGTGTAAACGTCACTAGTTACCCCCATGACCTTCACGCCACTGTTGCTTGGTGGGTCAGTGTACAGCACACAGTGCTGGCTGTAGGGGTCACGGCTTATCCCCGCCAATGGCCTTCGCAGAACCTTCTGGTATCATAAAAACTAATCAGCAAGGAGGATGTTTTCAGGTCAGTCTACGCCCTGCATCCAGCATCTGCTGTGTCTTCAGCAGTGGGGTCTTACCCTCCGGTTCCGGTGGGTAACAAGAAGAGCACCTATGCGCGTTAGAGACCTCTGAGGTCTCACTGGCCAGGAACTCACAGGGAGGTATCCCACGCCTGAACTCAGATTTCCTTTAATAACCCATATCTTATGCTGGGTGGGGTGGTGGCAATGGGGTGTCACTGTCCACACATGCAGGGCATTTATTTTTAAACTTCTTTTTTTTTCTTTGAGACAAGGGCTCTCTATGTAGCCCTGGCTATCCAGGAACTTCCTATGTAGACCAGGCTGGCCTTGAACTCACTGAGGTCTTCCTGCCTCTGCCTCCAGAATGCTGGGATTAAAGGCGTGCGCCACCACCTGCACCAAACTCCTTCTATTTTTTAAGTTATATTTTTAAATTATTTTACAAAGTAGTGAGACTCCACAGGGCTTTCACTTGGAGTTCGGTGTCTTGTTTTATTTTGTTTTGATATCGGGTCTCACTATGTAACCCTGGCTGGCCTCAGACTCCCAGAAATCTGCCTGCTTCTGCATCCCAGGGGTATAAGGACTTTTCATCCATCCTTAGCTTTTATTTACTCACCCCACTTCCTCCTCTACTCTTTATATTATTTAACTTTATTCCAGGAAAAAAAAAATATCTGTAAGTCACTTCTATTACAGGTGGCTCCCCGGTTTTGCCTATTTTTGCCACCAGGTGTCGCCACAGCACACTTACCCGTGCTCCTTCCCTTGGCGAATTCCTCCTAATTTACTAAACGCGGCAAAAAAGTTCAGTTACTCAAAAACAAACAAATAAAAAACTTGCATTTAGTTGTATCGTGCAACCCAAAATAGCTCAAGACTATAATGAAGATTAAAAAGAAAATAAATAAAAACATTAAGCAGGTGAAGAGGGAGATACAAGAAAACCAATAAAACAGGAAGGCCAGGGAGGGGGTTCTCCTGCTGCCTGTTGGGGTGCCAGGAAGATGTGTAGTTTTCTTTACCTCAGTCCCTCGGCCAGAGGCACCGTCCTGATTTTCAAATGTCACTGCTTTGAAATTTTAAGGCCGAGTGTAGTGGCACCAGCCTTTAACCCCAACACTAAAGAGGAAGAGGCAGGAGGATCACTGTGAATCCAATCGAGGTCAGCCTGATCTACTGCATACAGAGTTCCAAGCCAGCCAGGACTACACAGTGGGACGTCATCTCAAAAAACAAAAAATTAAGACCCTTAGACAATGCTTGTGGATTACTAAAATGCGTGGGTTTAATTCTGAAGAGAGTCCTGATATGGAGGGTACAGGCAGGTTCTGCCTGTCTTCTGTGGAGATTTAAAAAAAAAAAAAAAATCCTCGTGTGGACAGGTCAAGGGCTGAATGAGTTTCAGGCTGTGAGTGCCGTGCTCCAGGCTCTGGGATGGACGCTGAGCTTCAGGGGCTTATGGAGCATCCTTGGGATCCCCGCTATGGAAGTCAAGCTGTGGCACGGGCCAGTGATGGCCTCGGCAGAGCCCAGAAGGCTGCCCCTTCATTTCCCCGGGGCCTCCAGTGAGCATCGTGATAGTTGGATACAGGCCCGGCCGCTTTGCTGGGGAGTGGCCCACGGGAGCATGGAGGACATTCAGCAAAGACCAGAGTGGGGAAAAGGAAAAGCTTTTCACCGTGAGCACGTGACTCGTGGTGTTTTAGCTGCTTGTCTCTGTCTCCCACTGTGTGGGCATCAGGAGCAGGTGAATGGCTTGAGAGGGTGGATGGTCTACTCCAGGACGGGTCCACCGTGGGACCACTGCACCTTGATGCAGATGTGCAAGCTGGAATCCACAGCTGTGCTGGCAGCGGGATTGCAGGAGGACTCTGCCTGGTGGCCAAAGTTGGCCACTTGGTCTTGTGGGAATTTGTTTAGTGCTGCACCCTGCAGGTCGGAGGAGAGAGGCAGGTAATTTGCTCCAAGGTAGGCAGGAGAGGTAGGAGGGTGTATGTGCGTGTGCGTGCGTGTGCGTGTGTGCGTGTGTGTGTGTGTGTGTGTGTGTGTGTGTGTGTGCATGTGTGTGCATGCTATGAGGGGGCAGGGATGATAACTAAAGCCCCACCTCATCATCTGAGAATGGTTTCTGTGTCCACTGGAATCCCTAATTTGCTCTCCAAGGCTGCCCCTCCCTAGAGGTCTGCTCACTTCGCACAGCAGCTCTCAGGTGCCTGGGTGGTAGCCGAGCTGTCCCTCTGCATGATGCAAGTAGTGTTTTGCAAGTTTCTGTGTTCTTTGCGATAAAAGAGGCCCTCTGTGTCTGTTACCACGTTTTCATCTGTCGCTTCGCTTTCTCAGGGTGGTGCCCAACAAGCCAATGTGGGATTCGTTGTCCTTGACTTGTGTAAGCTTGATTATGACCCTGACAGGATTTAGATACCACAGAAACCTACCTTTGGGCATGCCTGTGAGCACACTTCCAGCAGGGTTCAGCTGAGGAGGAAAGACCCAATCCATAGAGTAGGCAGTACCAGCCGGGCGGCGCACGCTTTTGATCCCAGCCCTTGGGAGGCAGAGGCAGGCAGATCTCTGAGTTCAGGGCCAACCTGGTCTACAGAGTGAGTTCCAGGACAGCAGGGCTATACAGAGAAACTCTGTCTCAAAAAGTCTCCCCACCCCATCCCACTACCCCCCCCCCAAAAAAAAAAAGAAAAAAAAAAGAGTGGGCAGTATCATCCCACGGTCTGGGATGAAAAAATAAAGGAGATAAATAAAAAGGAGAAGGCATATAAGCTGAGCAGCAGCAATCTTCTCTGCATCCTGACTAGATGGAGTGTGCCCACCTACAGCAGGGCCATGGTGGACTGTGCCCTTAAACTGCCCCCCCAAAGTCAACCCTTCCTTCCTCAGTTCTTTTCTTCAGGTGTTTCGTCTCAGTGATGGAAAAAGTAACCTACTTGGTATAAAGAGATGTTAGCTCCTGGGAGGTTACCTAACCTCAATAAGAATTATTTCTATCAAACTACCAAAACGGTCAAATGAGATATTTATGAGGGGGCTTTGTAAAGCATACAGCTCTAAAGTCTGGTGTTGCTTTAACAGTGTACAGATAACTGTGGCCCAAGAAAACGAGAGGATGAATTACGTCCTGACTGGGAGACTCTAAATAATACATACTAGGCTTCAAGCAGGCAGCCTTCCTAGCCCAGACTCCCAGAAAAAAAACTGAGCTGGGAGGAAAGAGAAATGAAGTCGAAGTTCACTGCTGGAAAACCATGTGTTTTGTATTGTGTGTGTGCAAGGGTGAGTGGAGGGGTGCCCAGGGGCTCACACAGGCAAGAAAAGGACCGTAACTCAGCTCCCCCCATGGGCTCACACAGGCAAGAAAAGGACTGTAACTCAGCTCCCCCCATCCGATGCTTCTGATGTGTTGGTATGATTCATGAGCTGTGACGCACATGTTACAACCCTTACCAGCGCCTTGCTAATAGTAATTCTTTTAAAAGGCAACAAAGTGAGGCTGAGAAGTTGCACAATTCTCCTCGTCAGTTTGGACTGCGGGGCGCGGGGGACATGGTCTTGCTGTGTTGCCCTGGCTGGCCTTGACCTCGTGGACTTGTTATTCCTCTCAGCATCCTGAGCGTCTCCACAGCAACTGAGGGCGGGATTCCAAAGCTTGAGAACGAGTACAGGATGGTCGTGACTTCTGATAGGGAATTTACAAACCTCTAGCCAAACCCAAACATCTTCCCACTGTAAGGCCAGGCAACACACCACGGTGGCAGAGTCAGGCCGTATGATTTCGTCACCAATAGGTGCCAGGCAACTCTCCGCACATGCGCAAGGGTGTGGGTAGCCACATTTATTATATTTATTTTCTGAGACAGGGTCTTTCGGCGAGCCCGGAGCTCAACAAGTAGGCTAGCTGGCTGGCCAGCGAGCCCCAAAGGTCACTTCCCTCTGTCTCCTCAGCTTTGTGATTATAAACATGCAGCACCATGGCTGGCTTTTTAAAACACGGGTTCTGGGTCCTGAACTCGGGTCCTCACGCTTGAGCAGCGGCTCACTGAGCCACCCCACCAGCCCCGCCACAGCTGCTTCTGTATCCCTCGGCAGTTGTTCAACGGTCCCACGCTCGTTATTCCTTGATGCTATTGAGAGTTAAATTATTCTACCGACTGCTTAGTCCTGCTATTGGATGGGAGTTAATCACATATCTAGAAATATTTGAGGGCCGGATAGATGATACATTGGCGAAGAGCGCGTTTTGCTCTTGCAGAGGACCTGAGTTCAGGTCCCAGCACACATATCAGGCGACTCACAACCGCCTGTAACTACAGTTCCAGGGGATCCAATGCCTTCTGCTGGCCTCCAAGAACAATGGCATTCATGTGCATTTACCCCACATAAACAGATATGCAGATGCACAATTTAAAAACACATGGGTCAGAGAGATGGCTTTGAGGTTAATACAGCTGGTACTTCTCTTGCAGAGGACCAGGGTTCGGGTCCCCGCACCCAGTCCAGTGGCTCACAACCACCTATAACTCCGGCTTCATCAGGACTTCTGATGCCTCTGTCTTCCATGGGCACCTGCCCACACATGCACACACAGAGATACATACATACACACATAATTTAAAATCTTTTTTTGTTTTGTTTTGTTTTTGAGACACCATCTTACCATGTAGCTCTGGCTGTCCTGGAACTTGCTCTGTAGACCAGGCTAGTCTCTAACTTACAGAGATCTGCCTGCCTTTTGCCTACTGAGTGCTGGGATTAAAGGCATGGGCCACTACGCCCAGCTAAAAACAAATCTTCAAAAATAATAAAATAGAAAAAAATAAAAATAAAATAGAACAAAATATTCACAATATTTGACGTGACTTGTCTCCTTTATGATTCTAGGTATTTTTCCCCAGGGCTGGGACTGAACTAGAGTTAGTTTCCTGTGGCCTACCACTGAGCTGCTTATAGACCCCTGCATTTATTTTTTAAATGCATATCAGAGCATTGTTCTGGCCCAGAGAGATGGCTCAGCCCTTCAAAGACTGGCTCACAACCAAAAGTGTCAAAGCATTGTTCTTAGCGGAGGTCCAGAGCTGGTATGGTGATGCACAGCTGTAGTTCCAGCTGTTCAGGAGGCTGGAGCAGGAAGGTGACTTGAGCCCAGGAGCCTGGCACTATCAGGCCATCTTGTCTGAAGACAAATAGATCCATAGACGTCACCAGACTGCCAAGGAAAGCTAAGCAAGGCATCGAGATACCATCAATTCGTTCTAAAGCTGCGTTTCTTTGCAGGAAGTTTTTGCAACACACTGTTAATATGACTCAGACATCAAAGCATTGTCAAAACACTGGAAACTCAATGGGGTGCGGTTGCTGGGAGACTAAAGCCCCGTGAAATGGTTACTTCTTCTAAAACAAGGAAAGGAAGCAGGGAATGCCCATAGAAGGTTAAGATGGCTTATTTGCTCTCATCAATACTGTAAAAACATTTAGGGCTAGAGACATGGCTCAGCAGCTAAGAACACAAGTGTTCTTGCAGAGGGCCAGAGTTCAGTTCCAGTGATTCACAGCCTCCTGGGACTCCAGCTCCGGGGAATCTGGTGCCCTCTTTTGGACTCCATGGGTACCTGAAATCACCTGCACCCCCCCCCCACCCCCCCCCACCACACCACCACCACCACCACCACCACCACCACCACTACCAAAATCACTACCACCACCCACCACCACCCACCACCCACCACCACCACCCACCACCCACCACCACCACCACCCACCACCACCACCACACCACCACCACCCACCACCACCACCCACCACCATCATATACATGTAATTAGAAATGTAAAGTTCTTGCAGTGCTGAGGACCAAACCTAGGGCCTTGTGCATTCCAGGTAGGCCTGTCACCTAGCTATGTCCTCTGCCCTCTCCCCACAGAAACTGGAGGGGGGAGGGGAGCAACGCCTTCTGGAGTGATCATACCCACTTCCTGATCCTCAAATGCTCGCTTGCTAAGTACTTTCTGCTGGGTATTAATGTCACACAGCATCTTAGTCAGGGTCACTACTGCTGCGATGAAAAGCCATGGCCAGACAACGTGGGGAGGAGAGGGTTTATTTGGCTTATCCTCATATCGTTGTTCATCCTCCAGGGAAGCCAGGGCAGGAACCTGGAGGCCGGAGCTGATGCAGAGGCCGTGGAGGGCCGCTGCTTACTGGCTTGCTCCTCATGGCTTGCCCAGCCTGCTTTCTTATAGAACCCAGGGCCACCAGCCCAGGGCGGCACCACCCACAATGGACTGGGCCTTCCCATCAAGCACTAATTAAGGAAATACCCCACAGCTGGATCTCATGGAGGCATTTCCTCAGTTAAGGCTCCCTCCCTCTTTGAGGACTCTAGCTTGTGTCAAGTTGACATAAAACACCGGCCAGCACATGCAGGGTTCCTCACAAAATCACTGGCATCTCACTTTCCACGGCAGCTACCAAGTTCCTTCATGCTTCCCATTTATAATCTCTGTGCCCGTGAAGCCGGTATTACGATAATCCCAGTTTTACGGCTGAAGAGACCAAGGCTCAGAAAGGGAGGAATCTGGCCCTTGGCTATGGTTCGCAGTGGTTTATGACGCACAGCGCACAAAGGCTTGAAAATGCTCCCTATGAGGCAGGCCATTTCCGTGGGCTTGTGTGGCGCTCCGGAATGGGGAGGACCCCTTCCACCCGCTGCTGGGACTACTCCTCCAACCTGCCCCCCCCCACCCGTGGCATACCCTGATGCAGTGGTCAGGAGATGGGATAGCCCGGGCCTTCGGACCCTGACTCCAGCTTCCCTGAGTGGCCCAGAATCAGAAGTGACAGTGGCAGCCACCGTCCTGGGGTCTGGAGACACTGATGAGGTCTCATGCGTGTCTGAAAATGGCCTACATCATAACCTCTGCAGAAAGAAAACCTTGGGACGTCCCGTGAAGTTTCTGTCCTCGACCAGGGCCCACTCACACCTCAGGGTGTCACACACATTTCTAGCCCCTGACAAAAGCGAATATCTCATATGAGTGCGGTAGTTTGGATTTTGCATGTCCTCCAAAGACCTGTGCATTAAAATTTTGGTCCCTAGGGTGGCCCCACCGGGAGATGGAGGAACCTTTAGGACATGGGGTTAGTGGAAAGTCTTAGGTCACTTGGGGGCAGGGTGTCTTTGAAGGGAATTATAGGCCTGGTGTCTTGTTCTTTTCCTTTCTGGCCACGAGGCCAAATAACTCTTCTTTATGCTCCCACCACAGGCCCAAAGCAGCAGGACCAGTTGATTGTAGCTATTATAATAATCCCAGTTTTATTATAATACTTATTTATCTGGGACCTCCAAAACTATGAGCCGAAATAGACCTTTCCTCTTTGTAAGCTGATTTGTCTTGGGTGTTTTGTTACAGTATAAGAAGCTGACTTAACGCACCTCCTCCTTTTGCTTCTCAGTGAACCTTCTAAGTGGGATTTTCATTTTCCTAAATCTTGACACCTCACCGACTTTATCTGTGCTGATATTGCCAAAGTGGAGCCTGGGCCACGTTGAGTTTAAGGGAAATTGTTTCCTTTAAAAAGGGACAGCCAGTTGCCGGGCGGTGGTGGCGCACGCCTTTAATCCCAGCACTCGGGAGGCAGAGCCAGGAGGATCTCTGTGAGTTTGAGGCCAGCCTGGGCTACCAAGTGAGTTCCAGGAAAGGCGCAAAGCTACGCAGAGAAACCCTGTCTCGGAAAAAAAAAAAAAAAAAAAAAAAAAAAGGGATCCTATCACTTACATGGAAATAGGAACGCAAATGTCCTGCTTTCCCTGTAGAAATCTAAGCTGCCAATTTAATACTTTGTTGCAAACTTGATCCTCCCGTGCTTTTTAAATTGGATGTCTAGGAAAACCAAATTCTATTTTTTTCAGCATCTTCAGCATTTTCAACAACTTCATGCTTGATAAAAGACGAAGTGTTAATGACTTAATTCACACACTGTGGAATGTTCCAGTTACAAAGTGGTAAGACGTCTACTATAAAGAAGTAAAGCCTGGGGCAGGGATGTGGCTAAGCTCGTGGAGTGCTTGCCTGGCACACAGGTGGCCCCGGGTTCAATAGCCGACACCTTGTAAGCCAAGCTTGGTGGTGTGCCTATCATTCTAGCACTCAGGAGGTGGAGACAGGTGGGTCACACAAATTCAAGGTCTTGTTCAAGGTCAGTTTGGGGCTACAGGAGACCCCAATCTCAAAATAAACAAATAAAAAATTTAAAAATCCATTTGGGTTGATTGCTTCCCAGAAATCCTGTATTAAAAAAGGAGCAATCTGAGAAATGACACTGTTTTGTCTCTGACATGCCAGGAGAGTAGGTCACACTTAATAGATTCTAAGACAATGTGTTTTTCTGTTCTTGAAAATGCTTTTGTAGGAATGTAATGCTAAAAATAGAGATGGAAATAACATTCATCAGGTAAAAATACAGTAATTTAGAAGGTCTTTCGGGTACTGTGAGTTCTAGGAAGGGCAATTTTCTGCTGGGCGCTGCTGTTCTGACGACCCACTAGATCTTTCTGGTACAGGGATACTTAGCACCATCAGGCATTTTAACTCACATTGTCTCAGTGACTGACACTAGACACAGTCGTCCCTCGATACTCATGAGGGCTTGGTCCCAGGACCCCTCTGCCTATCAGTCAGAGTCTGTGAATCCCAAAGTCATGTGTAAAATGGTGTCTCTCATTTGCCTACAATCTATTCAATTCTCCCATGTACTTTAAATCACTTTTTGGTTATTTATGATACCAGTAAGGTGTTTGCTACCCAAATCATTATAATAATTTATTTAGGGAAGGCTGTGCATATTTAGCATAGACAACACACACACACACATACACACACACACATACACACACATATATAATGATATAAATGATATAGATCAGTCTAGAGTTGGTTGACTCCATAGCAAGGACACCATAGACATAAAGAGCTGACTGACTATGTAACAGACTGAAGAGAGGGAACGGTTCTCTCTCATCCATAGGTATAAGCTGACTTTGGTTCTGAGAGATTTAAATTTCTGTTAAATTTCCTTGTCCATCACCGTATGACCCTAACAAACTGTGTTACATCATCTGCTCCACCAAAAAGGATGCATGTTCTTGCCTGAAAGGGATTCGGACATGATGAAGAAGAGATGCTATTGCAGTGTGTGTGTGTGTGTGTGTGTGTGTGTGTGTGTGTGTGTGTGTCTGTGTCTGTGTCTGTGTCTGTGTCTGTCTGTCTGTCTGTCTGTCTCTGCTGAGAAGCTTGCTACTGTTGCCCAGAGGGGATCATGTACATATTTATATAAATATGGATATGTTTCTGCTTTCTTCTAAATACCTCCATTTCTGCAAAGCTTGCGTGTAACAGTAGTCACAGTGATGTCCCATGTCCCATCTCTGAATCAACCTGACCTCCCAGGTCTTGCGCCCCCACCTACCTAGCTAGAATCTCTGGTCTAATTCTCGTTTTCTGTAAGAAGACCTTTTCTGTTTCATTTCTTTGGCCTGGGGTGGGAGTAGGTTATTTAGTGTGACAGCTGATGGGCTGGCAAGATGGCCCGGTGGGGGCACTTTCTGCCAAGCCTGATGACTTGAGTTCAATCCTTGGGACCCACATGGTGGAAGAAGTTGGTTGTCCTTTGACCCCTAAGGACACTGCAGTATGTATGTGTGTGGGAAATAAATGCAATAAAAATTATAAATTGCAATGTGACCTCTGAGGCCTGGCCCTCCTTGAAGAGGAAGAGTGAGCTGGACATGAGCCAAACTCCTTCTCTCTCCCCTGAGGGCTTTGATAGGTCTGTAGAATTTCTTTGCTGCAGACAGAACTGGGCTCCCTAAGGCACAAGAACCTTTAAAGGGAAGGCGTGGTGCTGCACACCTTTAATCCCAGCACTGGGGAGACAGAGACAGGCACATCTCTGTGAGTTCAAGGCCAGCCTGGTCTACATAGTGAGTTCCTGGACAGCCATGGCTATGTAGAGAGATCTCATATCAAAAAGAAAAAGAAAAGCATTCCCAAATACGTATAACAATAGTGACTATGGATATCCTAAGCATAGGATATCTACTACTCCACCTCTCACAGTCAACAGTGTGCAGGCTGGTTTCATGTATGTGTGCCTTCCCTTTCCAGACATTATAGTGTTTCATACTTAAATTCTTCAGCATAGGTTTCAAGAAGACAGTGACACACATGGCCTGCCGGAGTCCCCAGGCGATAATCTGGGACAAGCTGAGAAACAGCTATCAGAACAGCTATGGACACTCAAAGCAGCTGGGAAAAGGCCACACCCAGGGCGGCAGCTGCGTTATCAGAAGGGGACGCCAGGAAAAGGGCTTTCTTCTATGCTCAGTGCCGGGCACTGGGCAATCCACAGAGCAGAAGCAGATGCCCCAGCAGTCCGAGACCCTCTATGAACTGCACACCTGGGAAACAGACCAAGTGTCATGGGACTGTAGGCTGAAACCTGACCAACAAGACCGAGACACTGCATTCAGTCAGCTGAAAACCTAGTAGGAATCAAACTATACAAGGGAACTTTCCCAGAGACTCCAGGTAGTGTGTGGGTCATTGAGAAGGAGTGCACAGAGCTGTGACCAGCGCGGAGATTCTTCTGTGAAGTACAGACATGGACTGGACCAGCATCTCTGATCTGGTCCACACAAAGGAAGACAGAGAGGGGAGAACAGAACTGCCCACGAGGAACTCTCAGGGATGAGACAGGCTTCTGGGGAGGGACGTCAAGACACTCAAGACTATATCCAGCAGTCATGTCTGAGTTGGTTACTCTTCAGTTGCAGGTGGATCTCTGTGAGTTCAAGGCCAGCCTGGTCTACAGAGCAATTCCAGGACATCCAGGGCTACACAGAGGAACCCTGCCCCCCCAAAACAAAACAAAACAAAAAACAGCAAAGAGAGGGAGAGGGAGGGAGAGAGAATAATATGCACTGCTTTTCTTTTTTTCTTTTTTGTTTGCTTGTTTTTCGAGACAGGGTTTCTCTGTGTAGCTTTGCGCCTTTCCTGAATCTCACTCTGTAGACCAGGCTGGCCTTGAACTCACAAAGATCCCCCTGGCTCTGCCTCCTGAGTGCTGGGATTAGAGGCATGAACCACCAACGCCCGGCGACTGCTTTTCTTTCTTAAAGGAAATTTGCATGGGCTCCTATTGTGGGATATTTGTACACTGTGTAAAGATTGATTCATTGCTGTGGTTGGTTTAATAAAGAACTGAATGGCCAATAGCTAGACAGGAGGTATAGGAAAGACTTCTGGGCTGAGAGAAAGGAAGGAGGAAGAGATAATTGAGGCACAGAGGAGATGCCAAGAGACATGGAGGGAATCAGACATACAGAATAAACAAAAGGTAGACAGCCACATAGGCTGGGTGGCGGTGGCGGCGCATGCTTTTAATCCCAGCACTCTGGAGGCAGGAGCAGGTGGATCTCTGTGAGTTCGAGGTCAGCCTGGTCTACAGAGCGAGTTCCAGGACAGGCACCAAAGCTACACAAAGAAACCCTGTCTTGAAAAACGAAGAAAGAAAGAAAGAAAGAAAGAAAAGAAAGAAAGAAAGAAAGAAAGAAAGAAAGACAGGAAGGAAGGAAGGAAGGAAGGAAGGAAGGAAGGAAGGAAGGAAGGAAGGAAGGAAGAAGCCATATAGTAAATGTAGATTAATAAAAGCAGGTTAATTTAAATTATAAAACTTAGTGGGACAAGCCTAAGCTAAGGCCGAGCTTTTGTTATTAATAATATGTCTCCATGTTGGTTTTTTGGGGGGCTGGCTGGCGGGACAGAGAAAGACCACTTACACTTACGGTTTGGATGCTCCCCACCCACCTCAACCGCAGTGGCGGGAGGTGGTGGGGCCTGGCGGGAGGTCTTGGGCTTGCCCTTGAAAGGGATGAACAACTCCAGCTTCTTCCTTGTTGTCTTAGTTCGCTTTTGGACCACGGGACGACTTCCACAGCATCTGCGGGCAGCAGGCGTGAGAACGGCCGGAGGAGTAGCAGCAAGCACAGACATGTGGGGTTGAAGTCAGACCTCCTTCACGCTTCCAGCGTGGGGTTCTTAGCCGATCTCTGAGATAAATTGAGACAGACTAACAGGAGAAAGACTATTTTAGTTACATTTGTACCTGGAGTCACACAAAAGACTCCAGGAAGGGCCTGGAGGGCTGGAAGGAACAGGGCGTGGGGCTTTTGGTGGTGGGTGGCATGTCCGCCACACCTGCCTCTTTTCCAAAGGTGGATGTGTTTACCGTCTCCGTTCTCACTTGTTCAGGATTGGTTTTCTCCTGGTTTGGGCAGAGTCTTGCTGTGAAGCCCTGGGTGGCTGTGAATTCATGCTTCTCCTGCCTTAGCCTCTGGAGCCCGGGATTAGAGATGCGTCTCACCATACACAGCTTTTTCACTTTTAAAACCTTGAAGTGCTTTCATGTTGCACTCGGATTGAGGTGGTGTTCATTTTGGTCATTGCAGCGGTGGGTGGGGGCGGGGAGGGTGTCTCTAGGAGGCTTTGCCGTCCTTAGAGAAAGTGGCCACAGAGCGAGGGGTTCATGCTTCATCTCGGGCAACCGAGGCAAAGTTCAAGAGGCTTTCCCGAGTAGCTGGTTCTTTGTAAGCACTCAACTCGCCCAAGGGACAGGTTTTGGGATGCCATGTTCTGAACCCCTTCACCTACAGGTGCTATTATCCCAAGTGGATGGTTTTACCTCTCCTCTGTTTCAGTTTTCTCAATCAGTAAAAACGGGACTCTTCACCCGGGAATCGTTTCCTGTGAGGATTCTGTAGTAACTTATTCACAGCACATTGGCTTTTTGCCAAGCATGTGCTAAATTATATATGTATTCTATAATACATCAACAAACCATCCCTAAGGCCTAAATCTGCCGGCCAGTGCAGCCTGACACCCAGGGCCCTGTCCAGTGTTGCTTAGTTGTGAGGCAGAGTAGGGACCTCAGGACTGTCAAGATCCTTTCTCATCGTGTCTGAAGTCACTCCCTAAGGAAAGGGCTCAGTCCCCGCACCCCCTCCCCCCTACTTCTTTTGGTTGAGATAGGGGCTCACGATGTCCCAGGCTGACCTCGAACCTCTGAGTGCTGGGATTACACACGATGCCACTGTGCCTGGCTTTGGCACACTGACTCCTGGACCTCAGGATGCTTGGGGGTAGGGGGGTGTCTCTGGATGCTAGGGCATCCTCCAGAGCTAGGCTGGCATTGTGGAGTCACCCTCCACGTTTCCTTGGCAACCTAGCCGGAGGGGACGGGCTGCAGGGCACACAGTCCCCCCGAAGGCTGCGGAGGGACGCGCGGGTCCTTTGGTGTCCTGGAGGCCACCGCAGGGCTGCGCCAGCCGGTGACTTCCCGAATCGACGGCTCCGGGCCGGCCCATGGCGGAGGCGCGGGGGCCGCGGCGCGGGGGCGTGCAGCACGAGCTGCTGGAGAAGGTGGCGCGCCTGCAGCGGGGCGCGCGGCACGCGGAGCCGGAGGCGGCGGCGCGCAGGGCGTCGGGCGACGGCGGCTCGGGCTTGGGCTTCTGGTGCTGGCGGCGGCTGTTCGCGCGCGGGGCCCGCGGGGCGCGCCGGAGGAAGGGCAAGTTCGCGCGGCCCGGCGCGGCGGCCCCGGAGCGCGGCGTGTGGGGGCCGCCGGGGCTGCAGAGGCTGCTGCAGAGGCTGGCGACGTGGCGCCGCCGCTACCTGCGGCGAGGGGAGCGACCCGAGGGCCTGGAGGAGATCCCGCTGCTGGTGCTGGACCGCCAGCGGGCGGCCGCCGACTAGGGGCGTCCCGGCCGGCCTGGCCAGCGCGCGCCGCGGCCTCGGGTCCGCTAGGTTTTGTAAACGAAAGCAAGAAGTGAAAATAAACCTCGCACTGTATGAATGAAAGAACGCGGATTTGGGGGCGGGGGGGGGGTGTCTCTCGGGACCTAAGCGCATCCCAGGCGCAGGAGGGAGGCATCAGCTTGGCTGAGTGCATCCGTGAAGTCACTTGGAGCCTCCAAGCCCGTCCCTCCCTGGGCAGCGGATGTAGTGTTGCCTCCTGAACACCTCCCCGCCACTGCCCCTGCCCCTGGGGGGTGTGGAATTGCATCGCCATCCTTGATTTCATTTGTTTATAAGGCAGGTGTTGAACAAACACTGCTTTTTAAGGCTTGTTATTTGGGACCTTAGAGATGGCTCTGTGGTTAAACCTGGGACCCTAGGTAAAGGTGGAGAACCAACTCCACAGAGTTGTCCTCTGACTGCCACATGCACGATAGTAATACTAGGTGAGAATCATTTATTCTTTCACAATTTCATGTCTACACACACACACACACACACACACACACACACACACACACACGCCACGCACGCGCGCTTGTATGTTCACCTCATACGTCGATCATATCCCTACCCTTTATCCTCTCGTTCTCCCTCCCACTCTCCGGAATCCTTTTCCTCAAGTCCCGCTCACTTTCCTCTTGACAGGTTCTTACCAGCATGCAAGCCAATATTAGAAGCAAGGCTTGGGGGAGGGGGTGCTTAGGAGTGTGAGAATTGCTGTTAGAGATAAAAGCTAGGGAGCGGCCACCAGGAGATTTCCCCGGGGCGGGATGGGGTGTGGGGTGACCTTTGGCTCCTCCTCCTCCTCTTCCTCAATACAAACTTTGTAATGACACTCTGGCCTAGCACACCTGTCAGGATGAAAGTGAAATGTCACCAGTGAGTGCCCGGAGCACTCTCAGGGACTCGGAGGTTAATGAGCTACTGGAATGGTCGTTCCTTGGCTGCTCTCAGTCTCCATCCTCATCCTCACACTTCATCATCCTCACTGCTCCACAGACAGGAGCCGATCCATCTAGCCAGCTGAAGACGATGTGCCCTGGTGTTTCCGTCTCCGTAGAGGCTTTGGGGTTTGCCCCTCCAACAAGACCTAGAGAATCTGGGGAGAAAAGCCCGGCAATGATCACGATGTAATTCCACAGCATCCAGGGGCAGGGGCAGGGGCAGGGGCGGGCAGGGAGTGTCAAGAAGACACAATTACAGCCCATGTAAAGAACTTCATCGTCTCTGAGGTTCTAGAACCAGGCACCACTGTGTTGTATGAAACAGCGGTGTTCTGAGCTGAGCAGAGGTTGGCTTTCAGGTGGAAAAGGGCGGAAGCGCACAGAACATACCAGATTGTCCATGTCAAATCTACTTTCCTGTACTGTGTGGTAGGGGAAGAAAACTGGGTAACACGGTTGTTTTCTGTTGTAAGGGCTGAAACAGGGAAGAGGTCACAGCCATGAGCCAAACAACGGAGGGGTCCTCACGCTGAGTGAAACTGGCCTGTTGGGGACGTTTTGTTAGCCCGCCAGGGAGGCATCAGCAGGCTTGCAGGCCATGGAGGATGGACTCCTCCTTCGCGATCAGCTCTGGACCCCACTCCCGTTTCCCTAGTTACACCAGTTTTAGGAAAAGGACGCATCACAGTTGTCCTTCCTTAGAATTTAAAATACCCCAAGACAAAGGTGGGGGCAGCAGGGTTTTGTTTAGGCCCCTTGAAGAAGAGCTGCTTTCTTTTGATTAAAAGGTTGGAATCTGGAGCCAGGCATAGGCACACGCCTTTAATCCCAGCACTCAGGAGACAGAGACAGGTGGATCTCTGAGTCCCAGGACAGCCAGGGCTGCACAGAGAAACCCTTATCTCAGAACACCAAAGTGTGTGTGTGTGTGTGGGGGGGGGGAGATTGGACTCTGAGTTCTACCTGCGGCCAGAAGTGGAGCCATGGATTTTATTATGCCTTAAAGATTAGAGCATTGCCCTTCCCTTCTTAAACATTATTCCAACAAGGCCCGCCAATCCCTCGGCCTTGGCGATCACCTCTCAGTAAAGCGGACTCATCTGAAGACATGATTAGGAGGTGGGGAGGAGGATCAGCCCCACGCCCAGCGATTTGGCTGTCACATGACGTCCAGTCTCTCTGTCACTTGAACAATCCCTTTGATGCCATTGAGCGTAGTCAGGGCGGTTCCGTTTCCATCTGCTGGCCCTACGCAGGAGCTGAGTCTCAGACAAGGACCTTCTGTGATTTTTCTTGGACAGGAGTGGTGATGGAGTCCTGGGCAAGAACCTGGGAGACTGAGAAGAGCAGGAAAAGAGGACACGGGTCAGAACGCTTGGACCAGGAACAAAGGCTCGCAGCGCCGTTTTTCTGCAGTTCTGGGTTTTAGACTTGAACAGTGCTGTGCACTTGGCATTTTTTTGTGAGTTTCTTTCTCCTGTCATCTCCCAGCTAGCTTATAGAGTCCGTAAATCGGTGACAGGAGAGACTTTTTTTTTTTTAAACCAGAAAAGCTGTGAAACTTCATTCTGAGAAGGAAACCAGTTTTCTTGGATCTCGTGCAGAACTGGTTGGGCCTCAGATCCAATGATGCCTGAATTTAAAGGCTGTTCTGTAGGCCCTGTAAAATCCTCTGCATGGAGAGACTGGGCAGACCACAGGAATACCAAACTGCTGAACCCTCACACACCATAATGGAAGTGCTGCTGAATAACCAGCAAGAAGTGCCAGCTACTTCATGTTTCCTGGACTTACTTCTTTTATAAAGAGCCAAAGGAAACCACAGTTCATTTCCTAACCTTTAATTTGAATGTAGCTGCGCCTTTGTGTTTTGACCCTTCTGTGGACTCAACCGTGTTTGCCCCTGGTTAGACTGAAGCCAGCCAAGACTTAGGGTTGGTCTGTAGGGCACACGTGCTCTCTCCCTCTCTCCTTCCTAGCTCTGCCCGTTTGTTAGCTCTTTGTCTAAAAGCACACAGCTCGGCGCGGTGCTTGGCTTATATTCGGATGGTGGTTGTAGTGATGGAATGAACATCTTCAGCCTTCTCTTTTGACGCAGGCGCCACCCCCAGCCTAGCAGGTTTGGTGTTCCTGTGGCTCCTCCTGGCTACCCTACCTCCCTCTCAGAAGGGGCAGCTTTTATTAAGTTGGCTTGTTAACGGTCAGGTGTCACCTGCTGGACCCCTAGCTCAGGCGCACTGCTCACACTGGGTGCTCTCAGTTAAAATTTGGGAATGAGGACCTGGTAGTGTGCTCTTTCTCTCTTGACTAGCTCAAGGCTAGGAATTTTCCATATTTTATTATAATGGCAACTTTTAACTGTGACCTTCTGGGCATAAAATAGTACCATACAAGGCTCATTTTCCTAATGCCATCTTCTCCCTAGTGGAAAACCAGGGACATTTTTAATGCAACACCTCATTGTTCAGGTATTATTCTGTTGACTTAAATATTCCAGAAATACATCTCATGGCCCGAGGAAGTAAACCAGCTTAGGGTGTGTGTGTGTGTGTGTGTGTGTGTGTGTGTGTGTGTGTGTGTGTTGGCAAAGCTTTATTTATTGTTTATTATTGGTACTGGGAATGGAACCCAAGACCTATTCATTCTAGGCAAGTGCTCTACCACAGAGCTATTTCCACAGCCCTTTTATTTTTGTCCCAGGCTGTCTTAGTTAGCCTTTCTATTATGATGATAACACACCATGACCAAAAGCAACTTGGGGAGGAAAGGGTTTATTTCAGCTTACAGTTCCATATCACAGCCCATCATTGGGGGAAGTCAGGACAGGAACTCAGGCAGGGCAGGAACTTGGAGGCAGAAACTGATGCAGAGGCCATGGAGGAGTGCTGCTTACTGACTTGCTCCTCATGGCTTGCTCAGCCTACTTTCCTATAGCATCCAGGCCACCAGCCCAGGGATAGCATTGCCATAGCGAGCTGGTCCCTCCCACATCAATCATGAAAATGTACCAGAGGACTGTCCACAGTGGGTCAGTCAGGTGGGGACATTTCCTCATTGAGGTTTCCTCTTTTAAAAATGACTCTAACTTGTGCCAAGTTGACATAAAACTCGCCATTGCATGGGTTCTCACCAGACTTCGGATCCTTATGCCCCGCTTCCCAAACAGAAACAATGAACTGACGGCCATGGTGCTGGCTAGCTTCATCGGTTAGAGACTTTGTGTAAGCGTCTGGTTCCCCCACGCTAACTGCTGCAGAAATGTTAGCTGTAAGAAAGGAGCCAGAAGGTCCCTGAGGTAGGGCTGGCTCCTCCCTGTGTGTCTCCTGAGCATCTCTCTCTGTACCTTGCCTCCAGGTCTCACTGCAGATAGCTTCCCCTGCCCTGGCCTGAAGGGCATGGTCTGAGGCACTTACACCACTGTGACAGTGTTTGGCAAAGTTAGATGTCTCTTCTAATACTCAAGGCAATCTCTTAGCTGTGAGTTCCTGAAAATTAAAAAGAACAGAAAGAGAAAGAAAAAGAGAGAGAGAAAGAAGAAGGAAGGAAGGAAGGAAGCAAAATGATATATTTCTAACATGCAGTGGCAGAGGGAATATTCCCATTCAGAAAGGGATTGAAGACATGAAAAGCTTAGGCCAAAGCCAGCACCTTGGTCCTGGGTCTGGGAGGTGGCATCAGCTGGGCTCCAGCAGCCGGGGGCAGCCTGCCGATCCAGTTTTGACACCTCTGGCATAGGCAGTCTCTCTCTAGGATCAGCTCCATTCCACGTTCACAGCTCTTCTTACCCTTCAGGAATGAAGTCTATTAGGAGAAAAGGTCTTAAGGCCAGGATCAGGCCTTGAGCTGGGACAGTAGAAAGGAACAAGAAGCTGGGAGGTGGTGGTGCACGCCTTTAATCCCAGCGCTCAGGAGCCAGAGGCAGGTGGATCTCTGTGAGTTCGAGGCCGGCCTGGTCTACAGAGTGAATCCAGGACAGTCAGGGCTACACAGAGAAACCCTGCAGGAATATATCAAAACCAGCATAGAAGGAAGGAAAGGCTTTCCTTTAAGACACGGACAGACACTTCACAGACGGAGAGACTAAGAGAGCCAGGGAGAGGTCAGAGGAGCCTTGGGGATCAATCCTCTGAACAAAGGAAATAACGGGCTTTCATACATTTCAGGGTGTTGGCAGGAAGTTTTATGCCATGTGATTTAGTCCGGGGTAGGATACCTGACAAACAGAATGGAGGAGCCAGGTATAAATTCCAACTCACAGAACAGCTTTGAAAAAAGATTTGCTGGGTGGTGGTGGCACACACCTTTGAAAAGGAAAAGGCAGGCGGATCTCTCTGAGTTTGAGGCCAGCCGGATCTATAGATTGAGTTCCAGGACAGCCAGAGCTACACTTGAAAAACTAAAAAAAACTAAAAAAAAAAAAATGTCATTTTGTGTGTATATGTGTGTGCGTGCATGCACATGAGAGCAGGTGTCTGCCAAGTCCAGAAAAGGGTGTTGTATTCCCTGGAGCTGGAGTTACAGGTGGATGTGAACTCTCCAATGTGGGTGTTAGAAGCCGACCTCAAGTCCTATGTTTTTTTCGAGACAAAGTTTCTCTGTGAAGTAGTCCTGGCTGTCCTGGAACTCACTCTGTAGACCAGGCTGGCCTCAAATTCACAGAGATCCACCTGGCTCTGCCTCCTGAGCGCTGGGATTAAAGGTGCGCGCCACCACCGCCCAGCACAGTGAACACTCTTTTTTTTTTTTTTTTTTTGTTTTTCGAGACAGGGTTTCTCTGTGTAGCTTTGCTACCTTTCCTGGAACTCACTTGGTAGTCCAGGCTGGCCTCGAACTCGCAGAGATCCGCCTGGCTCTGCCTCCCGAGTGCTGGGATTAAAGGCGTGCGCCACCACCGCCCGGCTAACAGTGAACACTCTTAACAGCTCCCAGAACACCTTAACTCTCCGTCCCAGGGTGAGAGCTGAAGGGGGGTTGTGTGTGGCCTGATTTCTTCAGGCTGGGAGATCTCACCTCTTAAGAGTACCTGGCCTCTTAAAGAGGCAGACCCAGGTTCTAACATATCAGTGTAATGGATCTGTGTTGTACATTGTGGAGGAAACAAGAGATTCTCTTTGAACTGAGTTGTGAAACAGGCCTGGAAATTGACATTCCCTTAAGGGGGGACAGTGAAGGCGTACTGCTGGACTAGCCAGCTGGGAGCAAATTGCTTCTGGTGGGCGTTATAGACGATTATGGAGAAGAAGAAATCATTTGCAGTATCAGCTGACAGTACTAAAGGCTAGGAGATGTGGCAGTTTACAGGGCCACATCTGGGGCAGCAGCTGCATCGGAACTGCCACTTGATTAAACTTAGGATAATTGACAGTCTTTCTCCCGATCCATCCATTTCCTGCACAGGCCAAACAGGAGACAGAGTGAAGCAGAGATCTGGAGGCCACCACAGACCTGCATCCGCCAAGTCTCTTCCTGGCACTGGGTTCTTCAGGCCCTGCAGGGATTCCACACTGATTTCAGGTCACTGTTTTCCAGGGCAGAGGCAGCTTTAATGGATTCCTTTTGGCCTTTTCAATAATAACAGTCCCCACTCCCTCCACAGACAGGGGGACCGGTATGGGGATTCTGCCAGCTCTTAAGTATATTTGCCCCAATTGTGCATTTCAGGACTGAGGAAGCCACCGCCTCAGGATGAGCTCAGGGCCCCATGGTGTGAGGGAGGGTGGCCCCTCAAGAATAGCACACATTCAGACACCAAATTCTCAGAATAAAGGAGGTTTATTATCCCAGAGGGGCAAGCAGGGTGAGGTGGGGTGGGGTGGGGGGGTCCACAAAGGAAGACGCAGCAGCAGCAGCAAGCAGGAGTGGGTTTTTTTTAAGGAGAAAAAGGGAGAGTTTGTGGTAGGGTGAGTCGGTAAGTCCTGACTGCACATGTTAGCTAAATAATGAGTTTTGATTGTTGGGCCTTGGTGTTTTGTCTCAGGAATGAGTCAAATAAGGGAGTGGGCCTTGGGGGCTAGCTTTAGGAATGCAATCTAACGGTTTTTTGGCGAGGAGAAGGGTAAAAACAAAACCCACCGGGGCCATGTTTGCCATGCTTGGGCCTGCTAGAGCCCTTCATTTTTTAAGTTTACAAAAAGAGATAAATGTTTTAGATACAGTAGCATTACCAGTTTGTTATCTGTATTGAAATCTATATTGTAGAAAGGGCAGCAGGTTTATGTTTTTGAGCCATAGTAAATGTTTGGGAGCCCAAACAGTAGCATAGAGGGAAAGAAAGGGATCTGCAACAACTCGCTAGCCCCAGATGTTCCCTCAGAATCTGCATCCTAGACGGCTCCAAGGCAACTGACAGTCCATCCTCACAAACCGCTCCAACGCTGCCTCTACGTCCTCTGCTTCAGATGGTCCTGTAAAATATGGACATCGACTGACACAGCCTGCTCTTCCGACCTTGACCAACAATCCAGCTCCCTTGAGTTCCTAACAACAATGCCCCAATGTCAGCAGGAAGAAGCCAGAGAATGATGCCCACTTACCCAACACCCGGCCACCCAATAATAAAACACACAGGTGGGGATGAAGAGCCCCAGCATGGCAAACATGGCCCCGGTGGGTTTTGTTTGTACCCTTCTCCTCTCCAAAAAACCGTTAGACTGCATTCCCAAAGCTAGCCCCCAAGGTCTACTCCCTTATTTGGCCACGGACTCATTCCTGAGACAAAACACCAAGACCCAACAATCCAAATTCATTATTTGGCCAGCATGTCTGCACTTGGTGGTTCTGTGTGTCAACTTGACACAAGCTGGAGTCATCAGAGGAAGGAGCCTCACCTGAGGAAACGCCTCCTTGAGATCCAGCTGTAAGGCATTTTCTCATTTAGTGATCAGTGGGGGAGGGCCCAGCCCATGGTGGGTGGTGCCATCCCTGGGCTGCTGGTCCTGGCTTCTATAAGAAGGTAGACTGAACAAGCCATGGGAAGCATGCCAGTAAGCAGCTCCCTCCGTGGCCTCTGGATCAGCTCCTGCCTTTGGGATCCTGCCCTGTTTGAGTTCCTGTCGTGACTTCCATCAGAGATGAACAGGCAAAAAGTAGATAATGAGAAACATGTTAATTTAAGGGAAAAGAGCTGGCAGAAAGGAGCCTAAGCTAGGCCGGGCATTCAAAACTAATAAAAAGTCACTGCATCATGGTTTGGGGAGCTGGTTGGTAGCCCAAAAAGAAAAAGCCTGGTACACATCTCTATGAGTTCAAGGCCAGCCTGGTCTACGGAGTGAGTTCCAAGACAGCCAGAGCCGGGGATACATAGTTGACCCTGTTTCTTTCCTCGCCCCCAAAAGGTCTCAAGTCTGGAAATTGGTTGTGGGGCCATGATGCTCCGCTGCTGTGATTCATGGTAGCTTTGGTTCATTGCTCTGGAATTTCTCTGCTTATACAGGTCTAGCATGGATTTGTAGGTTCCCATCTGTGTCACTTTGGGGGCGCCATCAATCGGCCAGTACTATAGGTCTACACGAATCAGACCACTGTGATCACTGAGTGGCCTCTGCTGCCAGAACAGCAGGAAGTCTGCTCACCTTAACCTTGGCCATCCAGAGCTGCCACTTGGCCCTGGCTACTCTGGGCTCCATGACACTTAGTTATCTGACTGAGCAGCTGCAGTTCCCGTGGTAAGAAAGACCTGGCCTACAAGCAAGAGCAAATGCCAGAGCTCAAGTGTGCTGGTGCCCGCTCACGTCTTCCTTCCTGTGGTAGTGTGTTTTACCCAGAAAGTGCATTCCAGCATTACGATTTCTCTGGCCTTTGAGTCCTCCCATGGTTAAGCCAAGGGATACCAGCATTTCCAGCTCATTCACAGTAGGTGTTTGGTCTATGAACTATGGTTGGTCATGTCTTCATCTGGAGCTGGGAAACTTGCCTCTCTAAGCTTATTTCCTTCATTTCTTTGGTCTTTTAGCAATCAGCCAGCATCATTCTATTCCTTATTTTTCCCGAAGTGTTCCAAAAGATTATGTGGAGTCATTAAATTCCTTGCCTCTCACAAATGGTGAATCAGGAGCCAAGAATGTGTTTTCTCTTGTGTAATCCCTTTAGCTGTGTGTAACCCCTTAACTCTCTATACCACGAGGAGGACTTGGGCAAGGTTGGCTGTAGCAGAATTAGAGACCCACCAACCCGGTTAGAGAAAGCCACCCTTACTATTCTTTCTAGAAGGACTGGAGAGGTGGCTCAGTGGTTAAGAGCACTGGCTGTCTTACCAGAGGACCTGGGTTCAATTCCCAGCACCCACAATTCTTTCTAGAGCCAGTCATGATGATACATAGATGTTATAAAGTGCTATTCCCAGAGTAACACAGCCACATCTTCATCAGGTCAGGCATGTCTGTTTGCAAGAGACCACCACCCCTGGGCCTGCTGACTGTTGATGGTCTTCTAGAGAAGGAAGGGGTGGGATCATTAGACACCCCCCCTCCAGACTCCAGCCACTCCTAGGCATTTGCATGCAATTCTGATTTTGCAAACCCTGGTTGCATGGTATCTGGGGAGGTGCTAGGGTATCTAGGTTGAGGAAAGTTAACCAAGAAGGGACTCCATCTTTTCAGCTACAGAGAAACCATCATACATGCTTAAGACTTCCTAGTGGAGCTGCTTTGGGCTTCCCGTGCTCCTGTAAGCAGCCTTTCACCCATGTTCTGTGAGCAAGCCCAATGAATTCATGTGGAGCTGTACTTTACACTTGGGACAGTGTAAGGAGGGGTAGACGTTTACACCTCCCCAGAGAAGGACTTCTCACAAGAGTACAGATCTCCAGTTTCCTCTGGTCTGGACTCTATCTAAAGTATCTTTTCTTATGTTCTTGAAAGGGAAGAATTCCCACTGTCAAGAGTTTAACTGGGGTAGGCTGGCATGCTGCTTCAGCAGGTAAAGGTGCTTGTGTGTAGGCCTGGCAATCTAAGTTCAATCCCTGGATCCCAAAAGGTGGCAGGAAAATACAGACCCCTGATAGATGTCTTCTGACCTCTTTATGTATGCATGCCAACACACACACACACACACACACACACACACACACACACACACACACACACACACACACACACACACCCCTTTTCAAGTTCATTTAATGATATTAAACAAGGAAGCCAAAACATACTCTGGCTTGATCCTGGCAGCCATGGGGGCTTACATTCCTCCTTTCTGCTAAACCATGCCCCATGCCTCCTCCAGGGTAGACACTTCCAGGAATGGGGTGTGCTCTCTTTGGATGCCCATTTACCCAGAATTCTCAAGTAGATGCATAGGGTGCAAGAATAGGTAGAAGCGTTTGTCACCCTAAAATTGAAAGACTTGATAGGAGAAAAAGCTAAGAGTTCCACATGCTCCCCAGTGAGGAATTCCTGAAGATGGAATGACCTGAACTCAGCCACCACCACCCTGTTTTAGGGTCATGAGCTGGCCCATCTAGAGTGTCCATTACCACTCATTCTTCCTTTGAGGCTTCTTTTTTTTTTTTTTTTTTTTTGGTTTTTCGAGACAGGGTTTCTCTGTGTAGCTTTGCACCTGTCCTGGAACTCACTCTGTAGCCCAGGCTGGCCTGGAACTCAGAGAGATCCACCTGCCCCTGCCTCCCGAGTGCTGGGATTAAAGGTATGTGCCACCACTGCCTGGCCCCTGGTCCTATCTTTTTAATGTTCTAATTTGGGGAACCCACTGGCCAGTCCTTCTCAGAGCTAACCTCCTGTCTACTACCAATACCCAAATCTGCATTAAGGAGGGTTCTTCAGAGGAGCAGGACTAGAATAATGTAGATATAAGATTTACTAGATTAGCTTGTGCTTAAGGGCTGTGTAGCCCTGTAGTGGTCACTTGTATAATGAAGAAGGCAGCAACCCGGTAGCTCGCAGCCCATGGAGCTAGATGCCTCTAGACCCAGTCCAATGCCAGGGTCTGGAGCTCCAGGAGAGCTGAGGATACAATTCACTATAGGTTAAGGAGCTGGAATCTGAGGGCAGGGATAAACTGCCTTCCCTCAGACCCTTGTATCTGGCTGCCCCTTGGAAGTTATGGCCCCGTGAGGGGAGGCAAGTTTTAGGACTACTTGGTGCCATGTCCAACCCTGCAGCCAAGCCTGCATGTTATCACAGAGGACACATGAAGTCCCAGGTTTCTCTGGAGTTAACAGATTTTTGAAAACTTTGTTTGTGTGTATGGGTGTGAGGGATGTATGTGTGCCGCAGTGCGCGTGTGGAGGTCAGAGGACAGTTGTGAGAATCAGTTCTCTCCTTCCGTTGTGTGGGTCCAGTGGAGCGAACTAAGGTCGTCAGCCTGGGCAGTACGCACCTTTACCCGTTGATCATCTCACAGGCCCAACAGACACTTCTGTTTTTAATTTATTCCTTAAAGCTTTGAAAGTCTAACCAGGCTCTGCCGCTCAGCCGTGAATCATAATATTCCTAAGTGTCGTTCTACAGAGAACAAGGCGTACATTTTTAAGTTATTTGAGACACCTCTAGCTGTGTCATTCAGTTGGTCCCAATCTCACAGTCCTGCTTTGGTCTCCCAAACCTGGGATTACAGCCATGCACACTGTGCCCAGCTTGACCAGACTTTTTTAAAACTACTTTTTCAGTGTTCAGTGTTATCTTTCCCATTGGCTGTGTGGGAGGTTAGTATGATTTTCATTTGTCTGATTCCTTTAGTTATGAAAAATATTTTTTTACGGCGAAGCTCTGAGAAATTTCATTATGTGATATTCTAAGAGAATTGGATCATGGAGTTCTGTTTGATTAGCAGATGGATAGAGGGCTGAACAGGATTTTATTTAATAAAAGTGTAATAAGAGTATATTGTTTTTCTACATCAATAAGTTTGAACACATACATTCCTAGCAGCTCCTAGAGAGATCCTCACAACCGCAGACATGCCTTAGAGAATTCACAAAGTATTGCTCATCATTGAGAAAGCTGGAACAGTTCAAACATCCATCAAAGGGAGAATATATAAACAGATCATGGTGTGTTTGTATAATACAGAATACAATACAGCAGTGGAGACGAGTTAGAACTATACATATTAATATGCATGAATTATAAAAATAGAGAATTTAAAAACCATGGGATATATATGATTTCATTTATACAAAGCTCAAAAATAGGCATATGCAGGTAATAAACCATAAAGAAAAAAGCCAAAGGGACAATGTACATGAACTTCAAGATGGTGGTTCCCCTTCTGGTGGAAGGAAGAGGTAGTAATGGGGGAGGGGCCTAGACATGTTCTCCAGGCCTGTTATTTAAGCTGAGTGGTAGGTACAGAGCGCGTTATTCATTTTATTACCCTTTAAATTGTACATACAATTGTATACATCTCTCCCCTCTACTTTTCAGGGCTTTGCAAATACTAGGCAAGTGTTCTCCCACCTGATACACTGGGGGCTCCACTCCCAGACCACAATTCTACTAGATTAGACATCATTCAAAATCAAGGCGATTTTCAAAACAGTGACTGGGACATGGAGCTGGCATATTTTGGCTGTGGCGATGGAGAAGTTTCACTTTGTCATAGCAGGACTCCAGGGGACATTGTAGAGGAGATCCCCTGCCCTACCTGCTGATAGGAAAGAGGGAATGTGATATTGAGGCATGGGGAGTAAAATTGTTACAAAGTCTGGACAGCCGATGGTGGGGGACATGTCACAAAAGTAGGGAGCACCTCCCATGGTAGCAGTGTCTCTGGAGACAAATTCTGTGAGCCTGGAGGTTGAGAGATGAGAGGCCAAATGACCCGACATCTTTGTACTGAGGCATCAAGTGAGGGTCTCAACTGAGCTTCCAACAAGGGGAAGCTGACTTCAAGGGACCAAGAGTAGGCCATGGTGCAGTGGTGAGTGCCAGCTGCTTTGTGGACAGAGACGTAAGGCCAAGCCAACCCACACACAGAGGCAGCTAGACTGTGGCAGGATTTATATCCCAATCGGGCTAGCCAGCCAGAAAATTTTAATAAAGGGAAACTGAAGTGGCAGAGGGACCTGAGGAGGAAATGACTTAGTTGCTTAGGATCTGGTTTGGGTGAGAGGAGAAAGAGGTGGGTTTAGAGGGGAGACATTAGTAATTGCTAGGTCTAATGCTTTAGGTTCTTGAAAAGGCCAATGACTTCTTGTAGTGCAGTGGATCAGGGTAAGCCTAAAGTTAATGGTCAGAAATGCTTGGAACGAAGATTCCAGAACTGACCAGGCATGGCTCATGCCTTTAATCCCAGCACTTGGGAGGCAGAGGCAGGTGGATCTCTGAGTTCAAGGCCAGCCTGGTCTACAAGGTTTCAAGACAGCCAGGGCTACACAGAGAAAACCTGTCTTGAAAAAAACAAACAAAAGATTCCAGAAGTGGTTTAGAACGTTCCTAGTGTTCAGGGTTAAAGTAATAGAGACTGGGACAATGACAGTGATTATTACCTGGGAATGGATGGTGAAACGTGGGCGTAGAATGATGATGAACATGATTGAAGAGGGGGCTGGCAACTGGGGGGTCAGGGTGCCAAGATGACAGAGGCAAATAGCATGGGCCATCTGTGGGGATGTAGTCACTGGGAATGAGGACAGGAAAAGGCTGGAGAGGAAGATAGCAAGAGCAGAAGAGTGGGAAGCAGCAGGTAGCATCTGGTGAAACTGGACAGCTCAGGTTCAGTTGGCTAGAGGCTCTGCAGTGGAAAGGACAGAAGCAGAAATGGAGAACACAAAGGGCTTCTCAAGGGCCAGGGTGTGGCTGAGAGATGCTTCTTAAACACCCCAAGTGTCACCTACTAAAGCATTTTTGCCTGCCACACTGGAAGAGGGGATAGTAAGGACGGACAGCTGGCTGATGAGGCGATGTGCAGGGTCCCTGGGGTCTGAGCAGTTTGGGTCTTTGGTGATGAGACATAAGCATGGATGGCTGATTGATGGAGGTGGCCCTTGGATAAAACAGCCCAGCCTCAGCCTATGGACTAGAGGCTTCTAGACGGTTTTCTCTAAAGTGTTCAGGTTCAAGTTTTATTTTGTGGTTACTTTTTGAATAATTTGTATAGGTTGACTCAAACCTATCAAAAACTTGGGAAATCCTGCCTCCCTCCACCTCTACTGAATTTTGTAGGGGAACCAATGACAAAAGTCCTCCAATGGCTCACCTATCTAGGCTGCTGGACAGTCACTTTAACCAGGAAATCTGTGTGATTTTAGGCTAATAACCTCTCAACTGTGTTTGTGACACACAGGATGTTGTGATAAATGAAATGTATTTAAGTGACCTAGCACATCCCCAAACACGTCAGAGGTAGAACAAAAGGATTTTGCTTTTTCTTTTGTCTTCAGTCTAAGGTAGTAATTAAAAAAAAATATTTGTGGGAGCAATGCTAGGATATTCCTGTGGTGTCTGTTCATTGATGCTGACAGAAGAGGAAGGTGTATGTTTCTTATACTTGCTTTGGCCAAGTCTGGCAGCCTCTGCTCACTCAGGCCATATTCCAGTTTTGCCACTGTGAAGTTCCAGCTCATATTTGAGGGATAAGGACAGGCCACCTACACTGAGTCCCCACCCCCAGGTGGACCAAACTACCTTAACATTTTTTTTTAAATGAGTGTTTTGCCTGCATGTATGTCTGTGCACCATGTGAGGTCAAAGAGGCAGAAGAGGACTTCAGATGCCCCAGGGACTAGTTACAGGACCCCAGGTTCTCTGGAGGAACGGCCAGTGCTAACTGCTGAGCCACCACTCCAGCCCCAAACTGCCTTTCTTAATTTGTTATCCACCTCTCACGTGTATTCGGAACAGTCAAGCAAGCTGCATTCAAGCTGCTTTGAGGAGTCTGGTTTAGCAACCTGGGTAACTGTACCCAAGTCCTCCAACTCATGTAGGTCCTATGGGGAGCCTGAGATCTGAGATCTGGTTAGGGCTTCAGGAGCAGATTGAGGCTGTCCCAACACTAAATCCACTGCCTGCCTGTGAGTTTGGGAAATGACAGAAGACAAGGTGATAGCCAGTGTCTTCCTCAACCTGGAGGCCCATTGCGAGTGAGTGCTCCCCAGTGTGAGGGGAGCCAAAGAGCAAGGCTTTGAAATGGCAGCCCTCAACAGCATGGGAGGGGGGTCACTCTCAAGTGGGACTATGAATTCTTCCCAGCCAGGGCAGGGCTGCAGAGCACATCAAGGCTCATCTGGCCTCTGGAATAGGTCCCTGAGCCAGTGGAGAGGTGTTCTAACATTTCTTTAGTGTTCCCTTGGTTTGGACAGGAAGGAAATCGTTCAAATTTGCAGTTTGAGTCAGGGTGTGTTGAGAGGAACTAGACAGGTTTGAGAATGCTTTGCAGTTCTCGGCTGTGGAATATTTAACTAGGCAAAGATGTGTTGCATTTGTGTTAATAAACTTAACCTGGGCTCCGAGAGGCAGTTAGCAACTAGTTGACAGGAAGCAGCAGGGAGAGGTGGAGCATGGTCTTTCAGTTGGGGCGGTGTGGAAGGAGAGAGACTTCTGGACGCCAGCAAAGACGGGAAGTCAGCCAGTTGCTACTCTCTCTGAGCTGGCAGGTTTTCACCCTAGCCTTTGAATTTGGAGTTTTATTCCAACTACAGAGATTTAGGTAAAGCCGTCACTGGGGGGGCGGGGGGAACGGGGGACGGGACGACAACAGACGACGACACAGAATCCCCCCCCCCAGGCTACAGCCTGAGCAGCAGGGCTGCTAGCAGCTTCAAGTGCAGCCCCCGTGACAAAGGTAAGAGAGAAGTTCTGTTTGCTATCATAAGAAAATAAGTAGCTGTTTGCTACTAATCGACCTTTTAGAAAGTATAGGAAGTCATTAATCTTCCTTAGCACAGACTTCCGGAAAATTAGAGCAAGGCCAATACACAGGTAATTTTAGGGACAATTTAAAAAAAAAGGTGAAATGT
This sequence comes from Peromyscus leucopus, assembly GCF_004664715.2. Taxonomy (NCBI): domain Eukaryota; kingdom Metazoa; phylum Chordata; class Mammalia; order Rodentia; family Cricetidae; genus Peromyscus; species Peromyscus leucopus. The sequence continues at coordinate 20,960,056 of NC_051076.1, forward strand.
TCCCTAGTATCAATGGCATTTTTTGGAGGGAGTACTTTATGTTGTTTTAGCAGATCTGAGTCAATTAGGAAATTATTGAAGTGTCCCACTGAGTGTCCCTGAGGTGAGAAGAGCCTAGTTAGAGTAGATCACTCTTTTTTGGCAGAGTGGACAAATCTTGGTAGACCATAAAAACTACTACTCACTTACTTGGTAAGCCTTAATTCGAGGGGAAGAGTTTAAACCAGGGGAGGAAAACATTGAGCAAGGTACAAAAAGGCCAATGGAGGTGAAGGCCAAGGCTGAGGTTGGAGTACGGAGCAGAAGAGGCTAATGGAACTAAGGGGCACAAGCACAGGGGCTCCTACTCCACTGCTGAAGGGGTTGGGAAAGCCTTCCAGTCGGCCACTCCGCCTCCATTCTCCAGAAACCGGCGCTGCTACCTGCTGCCTGTGCCAAGAGTAATCACCATCCGAGTGAGGGAAGCTGTGACTACAAGAAAGACCTGTCACAGAGGGGCTGGCCACGTTCCTGCAGAGCACATGGGACTCCTGGATTGTACAAACAACCCCTTCCCAGCACAAGTACAGGACAGCATGGTCTCTTAGAGGTCAGAAAGAACTATAAAACATTTCTTATAAAAGTAGTTTTTAATAAATTGATGTATTCAATGTTGTAACATGATAGATAACCCAATGCTATATCAAGGTAGCAAAAGTGAAGGTTCCTGGTGTTTATAAACACTGTGAATGACAGTACACTTGCATTCAACTTCACAAGAATTCTCTTCAGGTTCATGAGGAGTCATTGACAGCTGTCCACCTGTTGACAGTGGAGATGTGTGTGGATAGACTGAGCAGACAATGACAGTCTAACAATGAGCTACACTCAAACCAGACTGACAAGAATGGGACGTAATGGCAGGATGGCCAACTGCGGACAAAACTAACTTTAAATTAGTCACTTGGAGCAAACACAGCATACAGCAAAGCTACAGGAAATACCTAGTGGAGCAAGAAAACAACACGGGGTTGGAGCCCTGAAGCAGTGAACGCGTTTCTACCCGTCTTGTGATAGAAGCAGCCATGGAAACAGAGTTCTGCAGCTGTCCGTGGTGCCTAATCTCTACACACACACACAAGGCTATCAACGGACTAAACCTGGAATTCCCTGCTCTGTAAGATGCTGGTGATGGGTAAGTATGCTATTGCTGTGAGTCAGAGCAATAGTTGGCTGGAGTTCAGGCCTGGAGGTGCTCTAGAACAATCACCACCTTCTACAGCCCCATGTTACACTTCTGAAGCTGATGCCCTCAATCGTACTTAGAAACGAGTACCAGAAACGAGCTGTCTGATCTTTTACCGCTATTACTGTTCAACCTACCAGTAGAGATGGTCTCACTTGGTTACACTACAGATGCTGTATTTGACTCCATGGATCACATGTAAATTCATGACCAGAGTTGTGACTTGGGATTTTTTCTTCTTAGTTCTGATTGAGAACAAGATTGCTTTCTTCCAAGGGCAAGAAAAGCAAAATTAATTTAACCTACTCTTAACTTGCACTGTAGAGAAGGTCCTCACTGACTGAGATTTTTCTTTCTCTTTCAACCTCAGGTACACTAGACTGCAAGGAATCTCATGTCCAGAACTTGACCTGCTGATTTTCAGATAACTGGAGCAGGCACTGTTTATTTCCCAGAAGACCTTTATACCCCTTCAAACTTCAAATGCTACAGACAGACGTGAGGACAGAAAGTTACTTGTGTGTTGAGCTGCTGAAATATGGGCGAGCACTGAGGAGCTGTTCCTGGCTTTTTACCCAGAAATGTCTGAGGGGCCATTCCCTTCAGTCAACAGCAGATTCAAAACATTTATATTTCAAAGGGTTACAAAACACCATGATCCACATTATTAATAAATAAAAAAACCCCAAGTCAACTGTACCAAGCATTTCCTACTAACCTGGGCTTGAGGGCTAGGGCTCTTCTTTTAGTGAACAACCTCCTGGAGAGCATTAGTGTTTTGTCCTAAGTCTCATTTTCAGACCTGAACCAAGTCAACTCTTCATAAAGACCGCATATTCTGTCCTGCTGCATGGTTCCTGAAACACATGCTCTGCCTCTCATGGAGCAGAGTAACTTGCAACGGCTTTCTCCTCTGGAAACAGAACAGTCAAACAGCACAAAGTGGCTTCATTTTCCTTAGGCCAGAGTTTATAACCCAAGGTTTACTTTCCCTAAAGAGGGTGTGCTTATGTTAAGTGTCAATCAAAATCAGCTCATGGAAAAGTTAAAGATGTAATTTACTCAAAGATATGTATCCTCACATAGAGAAATGTTGATTTTCAAATAATGAAGTACCTAAAGCTGCAGTCAGTGCCTTGGATGTTTCTATGCTGCATCCACTACTTTACACAGGACACTCACTCTTAAGGCAGAACATTGATTGTGACATGTAATGATTGGTTCTTACATCCAAGGGTCAACTGAGGGTAGATTCTAGCAGACAACTTCCTTCCTAAAGAAGACTTAGCTGTAGCAACAACTTCATTCCTAAGATTATGTTATGTATGAGACACACATTTGAGAGAACATAAAAAGATGAATTTAAGACACATAAAAATATGATTTTTCAACGAGAGCAATGAAAATAGAATTTCTATTAGGAGGCGAAACTATTCTCATCATGAACTAATAAACTCCAACAAGCCATTTCTGATATGGTGTACACAAAGTATTAAATATTAAAGAATTACCTTTGGGGTGTGTGTTTCTTTAGACTCTAGTTTTCAATGTCTAGTATAAAAGGTAGCCCGACGAGTTAAAAAGCAGTTTAATGTCAGTTTGTACTGCTGCTCAGGAAGCTAAGTTAGGATACTCCCACTCCACCAAAACATCCTGTGCAGGGAGTTTAGTATGTATTAAAATAAAAGTGAAGCCCCTCCCCCAACACGTGTGCAAAAACACTTGTCAGTTAATAAGAGTGTCTTCCATAAAAACATCTTCAGTATAGAATTGAGGCATCAAGCCAGCAGATACAAGAATACCACCCTGCTGAGGTGGGCATATTTGGGATGAAAACCAGCTGCTCCACGGGCACCTTGGGAAATGTGCTACTCAGAATAGGAAGGGGTGGAGAGGAACTGACCCAGGGCCCCAAACCCTTGGGCTATGTGTGTGCTCCTTCATGTCAGGCCAGTTTGGATTCCTGTATCTGGGTGCCAAAAATGGTAACAAAACAAATACAAATCTAACACACAGCTCATAAGCAGGTGATGGAAACTAACCATGTAGGTACTTCTTCATGTGCCTACTTTTTATGCTGTAGCTCTGGCAATTTTCAGGATGTGTACAAAGATGACCTGCCTAATTTTTGAAGATGAAGATTTTCTTCTTTCACGGTGGCAGAAGTCCATGCAAGATTTGTAAACAGTGATACAAAATACTGTAAACGTAATTTAACAGAGCTTGTAGAAAACAGAGGAAGTGAATCCAAATTTACAAGTGGATTAAAAAAAAAAAAAAAAAGAGGGCAGCTTCATATAAAGTTTTCCCTCTGTGCCAAGTGATTTTTCTTCTTCTTTTTTTTTGTTTTTGTTTTTGATTACAAATATAATCCTGAGCTGAAAAACTGGGATTTGGGGGAGAGCCATCTTTGCATACAAAATATCCAAAGGACATTTACTCTGTTTTCTTTTCTCTAGTGGTATTCAACTGCCAGAGACAGTTCTGAAGGTGTGACTTTGGAGATGCTCATAGTTTAGTGTGACGCCCAGTTCTGGCACCGGTTGCAGCACTTGCCATGGCTGCGGAAGCGGCTGCATCCTCTGCTTCTTCCAGTTCATCCTGGAGCTCCTGGCTGACACTGGACTGCAGTGCAGCAGGAGTGAGCCACTCCTTCGGGAGGCAACTCTGTAGAAAGGGGATACAGGAGCTGAAGTAGGCCAGTCGGTTGATCCAGCGAGGAATCTCTTTCCCACAAAGTATCTAAGGAAGAGAGAGCGAGCTCTGGGTTAGGGAGGAGAGATTGATGCTGACTATCCTGCTGAGGGTGGGTGGCTGCAGAGAAAACTGCAGACCAGCTTGTGGGGCTCCACTCCAGGCTGCTGACAAGCAGCACCTAACTCAGGGGCCGGCCCCCCTCTCGAACCCCCTTCCTTCCTTTCAGCTGTGTACTTTTTGTTACAGCTGTGACGTCAAGGTGATTCAGTTTGGTTTGTCTTGGACCCTTTAACTACTTTGAAACATGTAAAATTACTCTGAACAGTATACAGAAGAAAAAGGCTTGTTAGTACAAGATGCTATTAGACTAAGAGGAGCCCCAGGCTGTTAGAAGAGCCTGTCTTGGGTATTCCTGCCAAATCTTTTTCCAGGTTCTTTTCTACTCTCTTCCAGTTTCTACCATCCCACTTTTACCTGGGCTGCATTCTATGCTTTTGCTTTCAACCCTGACCCATCTGTTTCAAGGACGCTCAGATGGTCCGGAAAGAAGTATCCCAAAATGAAGGCTCCATGATGCCCTGGCAGAGGGACTATAATAGTCAGAACAAGGCATAGAGGCCTGGGTAGGCTTCAGCCTGGGGATTTTAGGGGGTAGAAGTGGGTGTCAGCTGATAACCTGCTGAATTTTCTCTGCCCACTTTTCATTCTTATAATCCTTAGGACTGGGAGTCTTCTCCCTCCTATTTCAGATGGTCAGAAGCAGCTCAAACCAATGCTGACTTCACCCTGTATCATCTTGGCTCTCACAAAAAACTGGGCTCAACTGAATTCATGTTTCACTGCCACTTTGAAGGTTTGCCTCTAGTCATGCTAAAGACTATGATCACACGATCTGAAACTAGTATCTTAAAATATCTGCACATATTAGGTTAATGACTTTGGAAGGTTTTGAAGTTTCTTATACCAAAGAGGTAGTTACTATTTAGAAAGCTGGCAACTGCAACACTTTCCCATCAGGATTCAGCAGCACTCCTTAACCCCTTTTCTATCTTAGCTAAAAGGAAAATGAGGTGGCTTCACTTATGGACAGGTGGTGTGTTCTGACCATTTTTGATTACCCAGCATCTATCACAGTGCCTAAGAGTGAAGTGAGGCAGATGGGTACTTAGATATGTTTAAAGAATATTTATGTGGGCAAGATGTGGGAGACAGCTGAGCAATGAACTCATTTCATACCTTTCCCATCTGTCTACTCCTAAATGCACTAGCAAACACTGTCTTATATTTGAGTAGACCTAAGAGTTACCTGCATAGAGATTAACTACCTAAGAAGTACTTACGAAAACTTAGGTTAACATGACAGCCACTGCTACCCATTTTACACGCTCCTCAAATTTTCCTTCTATTCAGCAATCTGTTCTCCTCCACATACCTTTGTGTTTCAGGGAAGCTGACTTGACCCCAGCTCTTGGGGTTGGGGAGACTGACTGTAATATCCAGTCTGTAATATCCAGGTATGTCTTAAATATGTACTTAAATAAAGTACAGCCTATGGCTCTTGGTTACAATGAGAAGAGGTAGAGAACTAAGGTCATGAATGGTTCACAAGCCTAAAAAATCCAGTAGCTGTCTTTTTCATAAAAAGTTTGCCCATTCTTAGGTTGATGCTGGATTTTTTTTTTAAATTTCCATTTTAAAGAAAGTATTTTATGTGTAAGTGTTTTACTTGCATGTATTCCATGTGTGTAGAAGAGGGCTTCAGACCCCTAAAACTAGAGTGTAAATTACCAAGTGGGTGCTGGGTATTGAACCTGGGTCCCCAAGAAGAGCAGCTAGTACTTTTAACTGCTAAATCATCTCTCCAACAACCTTGGGTCTATGTTTTGAAAACTCTTGAGTCAAAATCCATTAGCAGGTTATTTAGCATTGTAACCATTTTTTTTTTAAAGTGAAATAGACTGTTAATAGTGAGGTAATTATGATACTTATCTTCTATGCATTTGTACAAACAAGGGCATAATATTTTTTACTATGGCTGTTCATCAAATAGTATTTGGTTTATACTGTGTAAAGGGTAACATTGTCAACCGGACCAATGACCAAACAGATAAGCCTCTGGGCAGGTCTGTGAGGGATTATCTAGGCTAGATCATTGAGGTAAGGAGACATACCCTAAATGAGGACAGTACCGTTCATGGGCTAGGGTCCCAGATACTGCACAAAAAGGAGAAAGTAAACTCAGCACCAGACTTATCCCTCTGTGTTGGGAACATTATTTTAAGGTGCTTTACTTTTGTTTATGTTGCATTTGCTTAACTCTGTGAAGTTGTGTTACTGTGCCTGTCTAAAACACCTGATGGTCTAAAAAAGAACTGAACGGCCAATAGCAAGACAGGAGAAAGGATAGGCGGGGCTGGCAGGCAAAAAGAATTACTAGAAGGAGAAATTTGGGAGACGAGAGAGATCTAGGAGCAAGAGGAGGAGGACATCAGGGGCCAGCCACCCAGCTACACAACCAGCTATGGAGTAAGAAGGAAAGGTATACAAAAATAGAGAAAGATAAAAGCCCACAGGCATAAGACAGATGGGTTAATTTACAGTTAGGAAAAGCTGGCAAGAAACAAGCCAAGCTAAGGTCAGGCATTCATAAGAAATAATAAGATGCGCACGCCTTTAATCCCAGCACTTGGGAGGCAGAGGCAGGCGGATCTCTGTGAGTTCGAGGCCAGCCTGGGCTACCAAGTGAGTTCCAGGAAAGGCGCAAAGCTACACAAGAGAAACCCTGTCTCGAAAAACCAAAAAAAAAAAAAAAAAAAAAAAAAAAGAAATAATAAGACTCCCTGTGTGTGATTTATTTGGGAGTTGAGTGGCAGGTTCCCTAAAAGAGTAAAGAACAACAACTCCGCTTCCTACTGTAGACGGTGGAGCCATGCCTTCTCTGCCATGGACTTCCCTTTAACTACATGCCACAATAAACTCTTGTTATTATTTGTTTTTTAACTTTTATTCCCCAACTCTCTCCCTCTCTTTTAAATTTATTTATTCCTATCGTATGAGCATTGGTGTTTTGCCTGTATATATGTCTGTTTGAGATTGTCGGATCCCCTGGAACTGGAGTTACAGACAGTTGTGAGCTGCCATGTGGGGGCTGGGAATTGAACCTGGGTCCTCTGGAAGAACAGCCAGTGCTCTTAACTGCTGAGCCATCTCTCCAGTCCCTCTTATTTTATGTTGTAAATAAAAAAAAAAAATGTGTGTGTGTGTTGTACATGTGTATGTAAGTACACATACGCCAGGATGTGTGTGGTTAGAGGTAACTTTTTAGAGTCAGTTCTCTCCTTTTACCACGTGAGTCCTGGGGAGCAAGCTCAAGTTGCCGGACTTTGCAGCAGGTCCCTTTACCTGCTGAGCCATCTTGCTGGTCCTTAAAGCTGCCTTTGCCAGAAATTCTGTCACAGTAATAGGACAAGTAATGAATAAAAAAACAGTATCAGGAGTGGGGCTGCTGCTCTAATAAACCACTGGATGAGCCACTGGAACTGGTATATAGGAGGAATGTTGAAGACTTTTGGAATTTCAGGCTAGAAAAGCCCTTGAACTCTGTAAGCAAATCTTAATGGTCCATTCTTGAGAGCTTGGAAGAATGTTGAGAGAAATGTAGATGGTGGAGTCCCAGCTTACGAGGTTTCAGAGGGGACCACAGACTCTTATCAATAACTGGGCTAGAAGCCATCCACATGATATTCTGGCAAAGGATTTGGCTGCATTTTACCCATGTCATGAGAACTTGAGTGAAGTTAAATACAGGAGTAATGGGCTAATTAGTCAGACAGGAGAAATTTCAGGGCAGGATAGCATTTAGGTTATGGTGTGGCCACTGATTTCTGCTGTCATCTAGATCTATAGCCAGAGAGACCAAAAGTGAAGCAAAGACATTAAAAATGTGCAGTTTGTTCAGGAAAGAGCATAAGCAAAGTTTTTTTGTTTTTTGTTTTTGAGACAGGGTTTCTCTGTGTAGCTTTGGAACCTGTCCTGGAACTCACTCTGTAGACCAGGCTGGCCTTGAACTCACAGAGATCCACCTGCCTCTGCCTCCCAAGTGCTGGGATTAAAGGTCTGCACCACCAGTGCCTGGTGAACATGAGCAAGTTTAAAGTTGCAATTGAGGCCCTTGTTGAAAAGAGGCTATAATTATTGAAGAGAGACCTATTTGGCACTGGGGCAATAGGAAAGGTGCCCTGAGGACAAGACCCTACCCATCAAAGCTCAGACTTGTGAAAATGCAAATTCATCTGACAGGAGGAAGTCTAAACCACGGATATAACTGAAAGGGTTCCTTGTTCCTGAAAAGCAATGGCCAGGGAAGTGTCTGCCCAGGACTGACACACTGAAGTTGCTACACTGTGGTCCAAAGAGGCTACATCCTGAACTGGCAGCAGAACTTGGTAGTATCATCCACACAGAACTGGTTTCTGAGGCATAAAAGACATAAAACTGTGTGAATTGTTGAATCTTATACTGAGGACAGGCAATGTATGGCAGGATTGGAGTTCCTGAGAGGCCAGCCTGTGTAAAACTGTGAAGGTAAACCCTAGTTCAAAATGAAGACCTCAGTTAGTTGGAGATGCCAGAATCATGTTGTCTGCCAAGGAAAGCTGCATGTACGAAGTAGAACTGGCACAAGAGAGTGTACGTGCTGAGACAACAGAGCTTGGGGAGTGGTGCTATCCAAGCCCTTTAGGTGTGTGTCCAACAGGAGCCCCAAATGCCAATATGGAGCTATGGGATTTGGTGTTTTCCTTGTTGGTTTTTGGTCTTGCTTTGGTTTGATCATTCTTTGCTATGCCCTATTTCTTCCTTTTAAAATACAATATTTTTTTTGTATTTGAGCCATTGTATGCTAGAAGTAGGTAACTTGGTTTTATTTGAGAAGGGCATACAGTTAAGAGATTACAGTTATACTTTTCCCCCACATCGAGACAGCCCAGGCTGTCCTGGAACTGGATTCATAGCCCAGGCTGGCCTCAAATTCACAGAGATCCACCTGCCTCTGCCTCCCAAGTGCTGGGATTAAAGGTATGAGCAACCACTGCCTGGCTACAGTTATACTTTTATGTTGTGGTGTTGGAACTGCTAAAGACTATAGGGACTTTTGAAACTGGACTGAATGCATTTTGCATTATGAAATGCCACAAGCTTCTTGGAATAAGGAGAAGTTATGACTTACAAGTGTTAAGTTTGAGTATCAACTAGACAAGGAGTGAACATATGACAGTTAATACATATTGTCAACTTTGTAAGATTGAAGATAAGCAAACAGATAAACCTCTGGGCATGTCTGTGAGGGATTATCTAGGTTAGGTTATTGAGGTGGGAAGACCCACCATAAATGTGAATAGCATGACTCATGAGCTGGAGTCCTGGGCTCGTTTCTCTGTTTCCTGACTGTGGACGCAATGCAGCTCCAGGCTCCTGCTGTCATGCCTTCCCTGCAGTGATGGACTTCCTGTACATCAAAATAAACTCTCATTTTTTTTCCTTCTCTTTGAGATAGTGTTTCTCTACACAGTCCTGGAACTTACTATGTAGACCAGGCTGGCCTCAAATGCACAGATACCTACTTGCCTCTGCCTCCTGAAATTCTTACTTTTTAAAGTTACTTCTGTCATAGCAACAAATAACTAATGCCTACAGAAGAATCATCTTGCTTTTAAACACAAATCTAGCAACCTTAGGAAGCTCAGTGACACACTGATGAAAATATGAAGAGGTATGCACAGGAGTATTCATTACAACACTCTGTGTGACATCAAAAAGACTAGGCTAACTCAAGCACCAGCAATAAGAAACTAGTTTAATATAATACTGTCATATGAAGACTGTTAGCTGAGAAAAAAAAAAAATGAGCATCTCTATATATCTATATGTAACTACAGAATGAACTCTAGGACATAAATAGGCTCCCTTATCTGTGACTTTACTGCGGCAATTTCAGTTATAATCTGTCAACTTTAGTGTAAAAAACGCTTTTAACAAAGACTACATCAGCTGGGTGGTGGTGGCACATGCCTTTAATCCCAGCACTTGGGAGGCAGAGGCAGGCAGATCTCAGTGAGTTCAAGGCCAGCCTGGGCTACAACACAAGTTCCACGACAACCAGGACTGTTACACAGTGCTGTGGGATGCAGAAATAGGAAGTAGGAATTCGGCTGACTGTGACAAAGCTATCCCTGGAAGAAGCCAAGGGTCCTTCCAGAGGATAAAGCCAACTTAAGGAGTCTTGGTGATACTAGCTTTTGAATATTAGCCATTTCCTGCTATGAATTTCTCGTGTGCTATTGTAGCTTTTCCATTCCTAGAATGGTGTGTCTGATCATTCATTGGGCACAATTTCCCCTCTACAATTAGAGTATTTGGATAACATTCCCCAACTGCTAACAGCAATCACACAGCCAGACCCCTCACTTCAGGCCTTTCTGTAATCATCATCATAAGCAACACCCAGCCAGGACCTTCTCTGGACAAAAGTATCTTATCTGAGATACTCCCCAGACTTTCTAAGAACAGACCACAGATAGATAGCATCCAGACTATCTGTTAGAGAAGGTCAGGCGGATGTGCTAATTAAGCCTAACCTTCTTCTTCCAAGTGCTATCTCTAACAATTAACTCAGAACTAAAGGGCTTTTACACACCAGGTACGTCAAGCTGTGACACAGGTTGCCTAGTTACCTAGCTACACTTCCCCACCCTGCCATAAAATGGGCAGCAGAGTTAAGCTGAGAAAGATATGGCTCCAAAGGAATAAAAGACAGTTTTATTTTCACTCAGTGACTTATAGAATCCTAACATCTTACCTAACCACTTCTAAGAATATAGTTTGAGCACATATATCCCCCCTTTCAGATTTATTCACTGAATTTAGCCTTTGGATGATTCATTCCTCATTAGCCACTTCCCTTTTGGGTGGCTATGATAGCTGACAATTACTGCTCTTTGTGTGGATCTTATCATCCCCTCCTCTTGAGTCTGAGGAATTCAAGCCTGGTGACCCTGCCTTAGCCTGAGCATGGGTATATAACTGTAAACCTCAGAGACTAGAGAAGACAACAATGAGGAAGAGGTAGATAGGGAAGAACAAGATGGAAAAGAACTAGATTAAGATAGAACTAGATGGGAGAATTAAGATAGAACTTAGAACAGCAGAAAAGTGTAGAGAGAAATCAGGCAAGAAAGGACTAAGTATGAGAGCAGAAAAGAAGCTGTGTAGAGAGAGAACTGACTCAGAAGAATGAAGTGAATGGACTAAAGTTTCGTGTATATAGATTTATTTGATATCGTCAAAGATTAGATCCCTCAGCTGGTTGCAGATACTTCCACGGACCCTGGGAAAAGACTATTGAGGGGCTGGACCTCAACAGTCTTTGTTAACACAGAGAAACCCTGTTTTGGCAGCAGGGGTGGTGGGGGTGGGGGGAGAAAGGCTACATCAAACCTTCAACACCTGCATTTCTAAGGCAGAGGCAGAGAGCCAGGCAGATCTCTGTGAGTTCAAAGCCAGCCTGGTCTACATAACGAATTCCAGGCTAATCAATCTATGTGGAGAGACTCTGCCTCAAAAAAAAAAAAAAAAAAAAAAGGACTACATCTGTATAACTTTGTTACAGCATAGTGTGATGTTTTTGTTGTTAAATTTCACTGTGTAGTGGTTTGAATAAGAAATGTTCCTTAAAGTCTCAGGCATTTGAATATTTAGTCCTGTTGGTGGCACTGTTTGGCAAGGCTCAAGGCTCAGGAGGTGTGGCCTCGATGGAGGAAATATGCCACTGGGGCTTAGAGCTTAAGACCGCACCTACTCCCAATGTGCTCTTTCACCACTTGCAGTTTGTGGTTCAAGATGTGAGCTCGCAGCAGCATCCAGCTCCTGCCGTCACGCCTGCTACTTGCTGCCCTGCTTCCCCACCTCAATGGACACTTACCCTCTGGAACCGTAAGCCAAGTAACCCCTTCCTTCTAGGTTTCCTTGAACATGGTGTTTTATCACATAAATAGAAAAGTAACCCATCATGTACACAAAAACTATAGTATAAGTTAGGTATGGTGGCACACGCCTTTAATCTCAACATTCAGGAGGCAGAGGCAAGTGAATCTCTATGAGTTCCAGGACAGACTGGTCTACAGAGTGAGTTCCAGGGATACCCAGAGAAAAGCTGTCTGAAAAAGAACAAATAAGTTATCTATTAACAAGAGCCAGGAAAATTCAAAATTCAGGTAGGCAATTAAAATATACCAAGCAAAAAGTTTCAGTAGAGTTTGTGAGTTTGAGGCCAGCCTGGTCTACAAATCGAGTTCCAGGACAAGCTCCAAAGCTACACAGAGAAACCCTGTCTCAAACAAAACAAAACAAAACAAAACGTTTCAGCAGCTAAGAAGTGCACCCCTTCACCCCCACCCCTGCCCACCAGACAGGGTTTCTCTGTGTAGCCTGAGCTGTCTTTGAACTCAGAGATCCACCCACCTTTGCCTTCCCAGTACTGGGAATAAAGGCATGCACCACCACTGCCCAGCGCTAACAGTTTTTTAACCTTTTTTTTTTTTTTTTTTTTTTAAGTTAAGAGTTTCAGTGTGTTATGGTTTGAATCTTAAACATTACCTCAAGGTTCATGTACTAAGTGTGGTTGCTAGCTTAGGGCACTACTGGAGAGTACAGCACTTGGAAGGGGTAGGGTCTGGTGGAAGAAGCGAGGTTGGGGTGGCAGGACTGCCCTTGAAGGGATACCGGGTACCTGCAGTTCCTTCTCTCTTGCTAGGATAAGCTGCTTTGCTCTTCTGTGTAGTTCCCACCACGGCATACTGTGCACAGGCCCCAACCAATGGCAATCCACTATGAATGGAAAATGTCTTTTTTTCATGTACTTGTCATGGTTATAAAATTCGAACATAAGAATACAATCAAGTGAGTAAGAGGCAATTATCTGTAGTCATTCTACCCACTATAAAAGAATGAGCAGAATCACCACTTAAAACATTGCTGACTCTAAAACTGCCAACTCTAGGGGCTGGAGGGATGACTCAGAGGTTAAGAGCACTGGCTGCTCTTCCAGAGATCCTGAGTTCAATTCCCAGCAACCACATGGTGGCTCTGGAAAGAGCAGCTGTATTGGATACAGAAATACAGTAATTTTATGCACGTGAAGAATCAGGGAAAATACCAAGGTTGAATACAGCGACATAGAGAGTACACCAGGAAAGTGTTATCTGTAGAACCTTTAGGACGAAATTGATTTACCTCTGATAAAGCTGAAGAAAAGTGATTGCAGTTTTTGTGCATCAAATGGTAGGCATTGCCTTTATACTCTTTCCCCAGCTCTTCTACAATTTTTTCTATATCGTCTTCTAGAAAGTCCGTACTCCCTAAAACAACAGCTTCTCTTAAAGAACAAAAAACAAGATAAAGCAGTTTCGATCAAGTTATTTATAATAAGCATTATTAAATACTTGCATATTTCCAAGTATATTGCAATAAATAAATCAGAGCTAACATATTCAGACTAAAGGTGAATGAGATATTTAGTAATTTCAATGACTTTAATTTCTATTTTTCTTTATGAAACATTTATTATTAGAGAATCAGATTCAAGCTAAAAACACTGTTATACACTCATAGCAAAGAGTTGGCCATATTTTCACTAAGGAAAAAAACTCTTGGTATTAACCACTCTATTTTTTTTTTTTTTTTTTTTTTGCTTTTCAAGACAGGGTTTCTCTGTGTAGCTTTGGAGCCTATCCTGGAACTCACTCTGTAGCCCAGGCTGGCCTTGAACTCACAGAGATCCGCCTGCCACTGCCTCCTGTGTACTGGGATTAAAGGTGTGCGCCACCATCGCCCGGTGGTATTAACCACTCTTGTGTTGCATTGAGACAAGCCATGAAACCTGGCTAAATTTTAAAATATATTATTCAAAACATCATATAAAAACACTTAAATATATTTCCTGGAAATGTAACAGATATTACTCAATGAAAGGCAGAATTTTAGATATAAGCTAGTTGTAAAGACAGCTAATAATTATTAGAAAGTCATTTTATTAGGTACAAATGGAGACTTAGGGGCATCAGTGCTGAGTTGTAAGAGCTATGCACTCAGAAGTAAGGAATAAAAAAACTAACAAAGCTATGTCCAGAGATACCTGCCTGGTTTAGGTTTAAACACCTGCACTGATGTTATCAACAACAGTTTCCAGGTTAATCAGTTCAGTTATTTTAAATTTACAAGTGTTTCTTACATTCGGAAAATGAAGAGATTTTTTATAGTAGGTTATAATAACAGAAATTCCACCCTGTCCACTCTCCCTCTGCAATAGGGAGACTAGGCAGGAGATCACTAGGTGAGTTTCCTGAGGCAGAATGTAAGACAAACAAAGACAACTATATTGAGAAGCAGACAGAAAACAACTTAGAAAGATCCTGGACAAAAAGCAAAGACAGGTTATTCCACACATTATTTGATTTTCCATCCTTACACAACAACTTAATTCAATTTAATTTAAAAATAAATAGTTAGCCACTGAGCCAAAATTTACAACTATTTTAACTTTTTAGATTTTTAATCTACAGGATAAATTCTTTATACCTGAAAAATAAGCTCTGACACCTACAACAGTGTAGCAGAAATTCCCCTCCCTACTTACTTAAATTTAAATGTTTCTCCTAGTTCAGAAGCATTTCCTGGGGAAATTTCAAATATTCCAGAAAAAGGATAAGGATGGCCACCATAGGCAAATTCTGAAAAGATAAAAGTCAAAATTTTTAGTATATATTGCATGAAATGTAATCAGAATGCTGAATCAGCTTTAAAATATCACAAAGATAATGCCATTTGAATATTTTTCAGCTTATAAAGCGCCCTTTGCAAGGTCCTGTTTGGCTATTACCAGTAGAGAATACCTGTCTATAAAAGCTCTGAAATGTAACAGCCACAGACATTCCGAAATGCTTGTGACTGCTCTGTATACTGCTCTGCACCTACTCCAGCAGAATGACCAGTATTCAAAAGTGATAGGTCTTTGGCACCACCACACCATGAGGCCAGCAGCTCAGGACCTGGCCACTTTTCAAGCTTGCACGTCCCTGGAGAAACTGTCCAATGAGTGAGTTTTCATGGTTGTTTCTTGAGATGAGCTGTCTTGTTTGGTGTGCTTTGCCATGTGCTGCATGGATCTGCTCCCTGCCTAGAATATTCTTGATTTACACTGGATTAGGAGTGAAAACAATGTGACACCATGCATGGGGTATACGTCTGTAATCTTAGCACAGGATGCAGGTGGACCATGAGTTTTAGGCTAGACTAGGTAGGCTGGCTATTCCTAATGAGTTCCAGGTGGGTCTGAACGATATATAAATAGAAACCCTGTCTGAAACAAATATCAAACCTGAAACACAGTAAAATGCCAACATTAAATACACAGCCACCCTCATTTTCTTCACAGCAAGTCTTGTAGCTAGGAGGGCACTATAGGTATGTTCTCCTAACACATGTATTTCAAGCTATATGCTCTCATCTACAACAAAATGCGGATAACTTCAAGTCAGGAAAGAACCAGCACTTCTGGCTTCAATTCTGGCATTTCATTTAGATATTAGGTGGTAGAGTCTTAGTAGATATAAGCAATTTCAAATAAATGCTTAAGTAAGTTAGTCTTATCACTTAAGATTTACTAAATAACTAGGCATGGTGGTGCATTCCTATAATCTCAGTGCGAGAGGTAGAGGCAGGAGAATCACTCTAAGTTTGAGGACAGCTTGGTCTACAATGCGAGTTCTAGATCAGCCAGGGCTATGTAGCAAGGCTGTCTCAAGAGGCTTAAATAAATGAACATACTTGTTAAATATACAGTCTTAAGTTTTGAGACAAAGCACAGGAAAGAACAGGGCAGATGAGGTTTAGTTTTTCTCATTTAAATTTTATTTGCATGTATGTGCATCTAGGTGTATCTGCTATCATGCACTTGCCCAGAGGCCAGAAGAAGACAATGGATACTCTGGAGCTCGAGTCACAGTTATTGGCTCGTTACACTCACACCAAACAGAGTTGAAGTCTTGAGGAAGTACTCTTAACCACTGAGCTCCAAGGTTGGTTATCTTTTCATTCACAAACTCTGCAGAAATTTTTAAAAAATGATATAGATGAGGGTGCTTAACACTTAATTTTGAAATATATTAACTACTTTTTTTTTTTTTTTTAAAGGATTTGGTTACTTACCCTAAACTGACCTGATAAACTATGCAGCCCAGGCTAGCTTTGAACTCTTAATTCCCCAGTCTCTGCTTCCTAATTGCTGAGATTATGGGTGTCCACCTCTATGCCTGTCTTAAATTTTGTTTGTCTATCTGGTCTTGAGGTAGGGTCTCATTCTAGCCACAAACCCACAACCCTCTTACCTTAGCTTCTGAAGCACTGGGATACAGTCATATACCACCATGCTCTACTCCTCTTTAGGATTCAGTAAATCATTCTATATAATTTTTATTAAAATACTGTATATACTGAGATTGGATTTGGTAAAAATCACTGTTTTTTTGTTTTTGTTCTGTGTAGCCCTGGCTGTCCTGGAACTCGCTCTGTAGACCAGGCTGGCCTTGAACTCAGAGATCCACCTGCCACTGCTTCCCAAGTGCTGGGACTAAAGGCGTGCGCTGGGGTGCTGCCATCACCACCTGGCTTCATACTTGGATTTTTTTTTTTTTGGTTTTTCGAGACAGGGTTTCTCTGTAGCTTTGGAGCCTGCCCTGGAACTCACTCTGTAGATCAGGCTGGCCTCGAACTCACAGAGGATCAGCCTGCCCCTACCTCCCAAGTGATGGGATTAAAGGTGTATGACACCACTACTCAGCTCATACTTGGATTTTTAAAAAATTATTTATTTATATGTTATGTATGAGTGTTCTGCATGTATACCTGCATGCCAGAAGAGGGCATCAGATCCTATTATAGATGATTGTGAGCCACCATGTGGGTGCTGGGAATTGAACTCAGGATCTCTGGAGCATCCAGTGCTCTTAACCGCTGAGTCATCTCTTCAGCCCCACATGGATTTTTTTTTTTTTTTTTTTGGTTTTTTCGAGACAGGGTTTCTCTGTGTAGCTTTGCGCTTTTCCTGGAGCTCACTTGGTAGCCCAGGCTGGCCTCGAACTCACAGAGATCCGCCTGGCTCTGCCTCCCGAGTGCTGGGATTAAAGGCGTGCGCCACCACACCCGGCCGCCCCACATGGATTTTAACCTTCTTAAAAGTATAGTAAGGGAAGACACGGGTCCTTTTAGTTTTTATTTTTTGTACAAGAAACACTTAATTACAATTTCTCTGAGTTTCCATGAACGTTTTGAATCACCTCTTTGTTTTTAAATTATTTTATGAAGGAGAGTAAAAACTGTGCAGGTAATAGAGCACTGGACTAGCATATAAGAATATTTGGGCCCAAAAAAAATTAAAAGTTAAAAAAAAAGAAATTTTGGGCTCAAATTCTAGTTCTGTTAGTTATTAGCAGTATGAATGGTGACAGGTTAGAGCCTTAATTTCTTTTTATTAATAAAAATGCCACATTCTCTTACCTTACAGCATGATCATATGGTTCCAAAGTTCACAGCACTATGGAAACCATAACACACTATTCAAATTTAACCAAAAAGGAGTAATACAACTTAGGCAAAAGGCCAGAGAGGAAACCCACAGCCTATAATCCCATCTACTGCAATACTTTAATCATTGACAATTTCAGCTGAAGCCCTTCCCTGTTTCTTGAGGTTAGCAAGTGTACTCATTTCAAGTGAAAGTAAAGCTTAAATGACAAATCTTTATAGCCAAGACTGAATATGCTAAACTACAGCTAGAAGCTCCTATGACAGAAAAATAGATAGGGGCAGGGACATATCTCAGCACCTGCTTAGCAAGTCCCAGGCCTTGGATTCAATTATCAGCACCTCTCCACCCAAACACAAAGACAGCAGAAACATCATATGGAAATATTTAAGTAAGTGGAGTTTTTCCTTTAAATTAATGAATAGGTAGGTAGGTAGGTAGCTTACCCGGGGTGAATTAGAATATTCTAGGAAGTTATAAAGACTGCCTAGCTTTTGCAAATACAGGAACTTCTGCTAAAAGGCAAGCTTCTGAAACATGCTAGATGTTACTAAAGGCAAGACTGCTTAGCATAGACTTTATTGATACTAACAAGCCTGCAAATCCAATGTTCTACTAAAACTCCCTAAGGAAATTGGTATTTCAAATTTGCCACTAGCCAAATGATTACTTTGTTATGCAGTTTTCCAAAGTGTAAAAGTTTCTTAGAAACTCTTATACATATTAGAGAAAAACAATCATGGTTTAACAGCTTGAGAAAGAGGACTTTGGTTTTTGAGACACGGTCTCACTTGTAGCTCTGGCTGTCCCAGAACTCACTCTGTAAACCAGGTTGGCCTTGAACTCACAGAAATCTGCCTGCCTCTGTCTCCTGAGTACTGGGATAAAAGGTATTTGCCACCAAACCTGGCTAAGAAAATGTTTAGAAGACACAGTAATTAGAAAAAAAAAAAAGATAATGAAATGAATGTACCCTCTTGTATTCTACAACAGACATACTTTTTTCTAAGCACAGTATAAAACAAATGTGTAAGTTTTATTCTACTTTCTGCAATAACATATGTAAGTCACTTAAAAGAAAAGGGACAAAGAAAAACACCCAACATTATAAATCTGCATTTTAACTGGCAGAATCCTCAGAAAGCATATTTAAAAAGTGTACACACATACCTCTGCCATACACTTCAATTCCAGAATGAAAAACTCCAATTCCAATGGATGAGGTGTATTCATTCATCCAGTACTAAGGAGAGAAAAAAACAACCTTTGAATATCCATTCATTTATAGTCCAACTCTACAGGACAGATAGAGTATAAACCCAATTCTTCTTATTTTCCCTTACAATGCTGAAACTCTACTGAGAGAAACCTAGTCTGCTCTCCCACATCTAACCTGGAAGGCTTTCCTGTGTCTAGACAAATGTGTCAACTTAAGTCCAGCACACTATTTAAGGTTTGGCACATAATAAATAAAATTTAAATGAAGTGAAATCTAAATTTGGATCAGGTTAGTAGCAAAAATTGACATAAAAGTGCCATTAGTGATTAAAATAGCACACACAGAGTTGAGTCATGGTGACACATGCCTTTCATCCCAGCACTTGAGAGGCAGAGGTAGGTGGGTCTCTATGAGTTCAAGACTAGCCTGGTCTTTAGAGTCGGTTCCAGATTAGCCAGAGCTACACAGTGAAACCCTATCCCAAAAAACAAAACAAAACAACAGAACAAAAAGCACCACATATAGACATGCATATCTAGTTTCCTAACTATTTTTCTTCTACCCTAAACTTTTTCTTTCATACTCTAGAGAATTCTTTGAAAGTGGGAATACTTTATTCTTTGTCAACATTTATGGTTTGTTTCCTATCCCAATTCAGCCTAAAGTTTGAAACTAGGAATAATCAGTATGAACACAATAGAGAAAATAGATTTGTCAGAAAAAGAAAACACTAAAACCAAAAAAGTTGTCACACAAAATGTCCAAGAAATTTGGGACACCATGAAAAGACCAAACCTAAGAATAATAGGGATAGAAGGAGAATACCAACTCAAAGGTACAGAAAATATATTCAACAAAATCATAGACAAAAACTTTCCTAACCTAAAGAAAGAAATACCGGGGTTGGGGATTTAGCTCAGTGGTAGAGCACTTGCCTAGCAAGCACAAGGCCCTGGGTTCGGTCCTCAGCTCCAGAAAAAAAAAAAAAAAAAAAAGAAAGAAAAGAAAAGAAATACCTATGAAGATACAAGAAGCTTACAGATCACTGAATAGACGGGATCCAAAAAAAAAAAAAAAAAAAAAAAAAGTCCCCTCGCCACATAATAATCAAAACACTAAACACATACAGAACAAAGAAAAAATATTAAGAGCCGCAAAGGAAAAGGACAAAGACAAAGTAACATATAAAGGCAGACCCGTCAGAATAACACCAGACTTCTCAACAGAGACTATGAAAGCTAGAAGGTCCTGGACAAATGTTATGTAAACACTAAGAGACCACGGATGACAACCCAGACTATTATACCCAGCAAAACTCTCAATCACCATAGACAGAGAAAACAAAATATTCCATGATAAAACCAGCTTTAAACAATACCTATCCACAAATTCAGCCCTACAGAAAGCACTAGAAGGAAAAATCCAACCTAAGGAAGTTAAACACACCCATGAAAACTCAGGCAATAGATAATCCCACACCAACAAATACCAAAGAAGGGAAACATAACACTACTACAAAATAAATAAATACATAATACATAAACAAACAAACAAACAAACAAACAACAGGAATTAACCATCACTGGTCATTAATATCCATCAATATCAATGGTCTCAACTCACCTATAAAAAGACACAGGCTAACAGAATGGATATGAAAACAGGATCCATCCTTCTGCTGCATACAAGAAACACACCTAAACTTCAGAGGCAGACACTACCACAGAGTAAAGAGCTGGGAAAAGGCTTTCCAATCAAATGGACTTAAGAAGCAAGCTGGTGTAGCTATCCTAATAACTAAATAAAATAGACTTCAAACTAAAATCAATCGAAAGAGATCGGGATGGACATTACACAGGAAAAATTCACCAAGATGAAGTCTCAATTCTGAACATTTATGCCCCAAATACAAGGGCCAAATTTATAAAAGAAACATTACTAAAGCTTAAATTGCACATCAAACCCCACACACTAGTAGTGGGAGATTTCAACACACAACTCTCACCAAAAGACAGATCTACCAGACTGAAACTTAACAAAGAAATAAAGGACCTAACAGATGTTATGACTCAAATGGACTTAATAAATATCTACAGAACGTCGGGCGGTGGTGGCGCACGCCTTTAATCCCAGCACTCGGGAGGCAGAGCCAGGCGGATCTCTGTTAGTTCGAGGCCAGCCTGGTCTATGAAGCGAGATCCAGGAAAGGCGCAAAGCTACACAAAGAAACCCTGTCTCAAAAAAACCAAAAAAAAAAAACAAAAACAAACAAACAAAAAAATCTACAGAACATTCCACCCTAACACAAAAGAATATACCTTCTTCTCAGCACCCCATGGAACCATCTCGAAAATTGACCACATGCTTGGTCAAAAAGCAAATCTTAACAAATACAAAAACATCGGAATAACCTCCTGTATTTTATTGGACCATCATGCCTTAAAGTTAGATTTTTAACAACAACAAAAACTATAGAAAGCCTACAATCTCATGGAAACTGAATAATGCTCACCTAAAGCACCAATGGGTCAAGGAAGAAAAAAAAAAAAAGAAATTAAAGATTTCCTAGAATTCAATGAAAATGAAAGTACAACATACCCAAACTTATGGGACACTATGAAAGCAGTGCTAAGAGAAAAGTTCATGTCACTAAATGCACACATAAAGAAGATGGAGAAATCTTATACCAATGACTTAACAGTACAACTGAAAGCTCTACAACAAAAAGAAAAAACTCACCCAGGAGGAATAGACACCAGGAAATAATCAAATTGAGGGTTGAAATCAATGAAATAGAAACCAAGAGAACAATACAAAGAATCAATGAAACAAAGAGTTGGTTCTTTGAAAAAAATGAACAAGATAGACAAACCCCTAGCCAAATTAACCAAAAGGCAAAGAGAGAACACCCAGATTAACAAAATCAGAAATGAAAAGGGAGACATAACAACAGACAACGAGGAAATCCAGAGAATCATCAGGTCTTATTTCAAAAACCCGTACTCCACAAAATTGGAAAATATGGAAGAAATGGACAATTTTCTGGATAGATACCACATACCAAAGTTAAATCAAGACCAGATAAACTATTTAAATAAACAAATAACCCCTAAAGAAATAGAAACAGTCATTAAAAGTCTCCCAACCAAAAAAAAAAGCCCAGGAACAACAGATGGTTTCAGTGCAGAATTCTACCAGATTTTCAAAGAACTAATTCCAATACTCTTCAAATTGTTCCACACAATAGAAACAGAAGGAACATTACCAAACTCTTTTTATGAGGCTACAGTTACCCTGATATACACAAAGATGCAACAAAGAAAGAGAATTACACACCAATCTCCCTCATGAACATTGTTGCAAAAATACTCAATACAATATTGGCAAACCAAATCCAAGAACACATCACAAAAATTATCCACCATGACCAAATAGCATCCCAGGGATGCAAGGATGGTTCAACATATGAAAATCTGACAATGTGATACACCATATAAACAAACTGAAAGAAAAAAAAAAACCACATGATCATCTCATTAGATGCTGAAAAAGCCTTTGACAAAATCCAACATACCTTCATGATAAAGGTCTTAACATCAGGAATACAAGGAACATTCCTTAAACATAATAAAGGCAATTTATAGCAAGCCAACAGCCACCATCAAATTAAATGGAAAGAAACTCAAAGCAATTCCACTAAAATCAGGAACAAGACAAGGCTGTCCACTCTCTCCATATTTATTCAATATAGTTCTTGAAGTTCTTGCTAGAGCAATAAGACAACAAAAGGAGATCAAGGAGATACAAATTGGAAAAGAAGTCAAACTTTCACTATTTGCAGAGGATATGATAGTATACATAAGTGACCCCCAAAATTCTACCAGGGAACTCCTACAGCTGATAAACACCTTCAGTAAAGTGGCAGGATACAAGAGCAACTCAAAAAAAAAAAAAAAAAAAATCAGTAGCCCTCCTATACACAAATGATAAGAGGGATGAGAAAGAAATCAGAGAAACATCACCCTTTACAATAGCCACAAATAATATACAATACCTTGGGATAACACTAACTAAACAAGTGAAGGACCTGTTTGGTGAGAACTTTAAGTCTCTAAAGAAAGAAATTGATGAAGATATCAGAAAATGGAAGGATCTCCCATGCTCATGGATAGGTAGGATTAACATAGTAAAAAATGGCAATCTTACCAAAAGCAATCTACAGATTCAATGCAATTCCCATCAAAATCCCAACACAATTCTTCACAGACTTGGAAAGAAAAATACTCAACTTCATATGGAAAAACAAAAGACCCAGGATAGCTAAAAGTATCATGTATAAAGAAACCTCTGGAGGCATCATCATCCCTGACCTCAAGCTCTACTGTGAAATATAGTAATAAAAACAGCGTGGTACTGGCATAAAAATTGACATACAGACAGACCAATGGAATCGAACTGAAGACCCTGACGTTAATCAACGCACAGATGAACACCTGATTTTTGACAAAGAAGCCAAAACTATACGATGGAAAAAAAGAAAGTATCTTCAACAAATGGTGCTGGTGTAACTGGATGTCAACATGTAAAAGATTACAAATAGATCCATATCTGTCACCATGCACAAAACTCAAGTCCGGATGGATCAAAGACCTCAACATAAATCCAGTTACACTGAACTTGATAGAAGAGAAAGTATGAAGTAGTGTGGAACAAATTGGCACAGGACACCACTTCCTAAATATAACACCAGTAGCACAGACACTGAGAGCAACAATTAATAAATGGGACCTCCTGAAACTGAGAAGGTTTTGTAGAGCAAAGGACATGGTCAATAAGACAAAAAGACAGCCTACAGAATGGGAAAAGACCTTCACCAACCCCACATCTGACAGAGGGTTGATATCCAGAATATATAAAGAACTCAAGAAACTAGACATCAAAATACTGAATAAATACAATTAAAAAATGGGCTAAAGAGCTAAACTGAGAATTCTCAAAACAATCTCAAATGGCTGAAAGACATTTAAGGAAATGCTCAACATCCTTAGTCATCAGGGAAATGCAAATCAAAATGACTCTGAGATACCACCTTACACCTGTCAGAATGGCTATGATCCAAAACATTAATGACAGTCTATGTTGGAGAGGATGCAGAGCAAAGGGAACACTCCTCCACTGTTGGTCAGAGTGCAAACTTGTACAACCACTGTGGAAATCAGTATGGCGGTTTCTCAGAAAATTGGGAATCTACCTACCTCTCAGAAAATTGGGAATCTACCTACCTCAAGACCCAGCCAATCATACCACAAAGATACATGCTCAACTATATTCATAGCAGCATTATTCGTAATAGCCAGAACCTGGAAACAACCTAGATGCCAACTGAAGAATGGATTAAGAAAATGTGATACATATACACAATGGAGTACTACTTAGCAGAGAAAAACAATGACAGCATGAAATTTGCAGGCAAATGGATGGAACTAGAAAATATCATCCTGAGTGAGGTAACCCAAACCCAGAAGGACAAACATGGTATGTACTCACTCATAAGTGGATACCAAATATAAAGCAAAGAATAATCAGACTGCAACCCACAGCTCCAGGGAGGCTACATAGCAGGGGGAAACCTAGGATGACTGTGGCTTATAAATAAAGTTTGGTTTTACTTAATCACTGGGCAAGCTTCAGTGAAACATTTCACTATTAGGATAAGAATTTGTACTGTATCAAGTTGATGATAGAAATAAAAAAAAAAAAAAAAGAAATATTTGGCCACAAGCAATGTATCTTCCTGTGGTGGTTTCAATGAGAATTGCAGGCCCCCCCTCCATTGGTGGAACTACTTGAGAAGGATTAAGAGGTGTTGCTTGTTAGAAGAGGTGCACTGTAGGTGGGCTCTGAGGTGTCAAAAGGCTGGTGGGATTCCC
Organism: Peromyscus leucopus; assembly: GCF_004664715.2. NCBI lineage: Eukaryota > Metazoa > Chordata > Mammalia > Rodentia > Cricetidae > Peromyscus > Peromyscus leucopus. The sequence continues at coordinate 20,984,763 of NC_051076.1, forward strand.
ACTGCTCTCTCTGCTTCCTACTTGTGAGCTCTTAGCTACTCCAACTGGCAGGCTTCTCAAACTGTAAGTCCAATCAAATGTTTTCTTTTATAAGTTGCCTTCATCATGGTATTCTCATTCATTCATTCTCTCTCTCCTCTCTCTCTCTCTCTCTCTCTCTTTTGGTTTGTCGAGACAGGGTTTCTCTGTGCAGCTTTGGAGCCTGTCCTGGAATTTGTTCTGTAGATCAGGCTGAAGTCTGCTTGCCTCTGACTCCCAAGTGCTGGGATAAAGGCTTGTGCCACCACTGTCCAGCTTGTCATGGTGTTTTATCACAGCAACAAAGAAAACTAGGACACTTTCCAATTAGATATCAAAAACATTCACTACAGCTGAGAAGGTAGCTGAGTTATAGAATCCCAGCTCATGTACAGGCCCTGTGTTTGGTTCCCAACTCTGAAAAAGTAATTACAACCATACAGGATATAGCAAGAATATCCTGAAACAGATGTTTATACACACATATAAAAAGTTGCTGTTTGACAAAGGTAGTATTTAGAACCATTTATTAACAATGGATAAATTAGGGGTTGGGAATTTACTCAGTGGTAGAGCGGTTCCTAGCAAGCACAAGGCCCTGGGTCCTTAGCTCTGGAAAAAAAAAAAAAAAAAAAAAAAAAAAAAAAAAAAAAAAAAGGATAATTATTAAACTAGTTATGGTGGTGACAATAATCCCAGCATTTGGGAGATTGAGGCAGAGGGTGGTGAATTTAAAATCAGAATGGGTGACACAGCAAAACCCTCTCAAAAAAGGAAAAAGGAGGGCAAGAATGTACCCATAGGGGTGGGCAGGAGACAGAGGTAAGGGTAGTGTGGAAGGCAATGAATGAGAAGCAAGTATAATGAAACATATGAAGATACCAGATGAAACTCATTACTTTATATGCTAATCAAAAAAAAAAAAAAAGAAAAAAGAAAACTCTAAAAAGCAAAGAACACCCCTACCCTATCTTCATTCTTTTTCAAGACAGGTTTTCTCTGTGTAGCCTTAGCTGGCCTCAAACTCCGAGATCTGCCTACCTCTACCTCCTGAGTGCTGGGATTAAAAGTGTGCATCTTTTAAGAGGACAAATTACTAAAATATATTGGCAAAAACCTGATAAATAAAAATAACTTCTATGTATCCAAAAATTCTAGTGTGTCTAACGATCAGAAGCCAGGAATGGTGATGTATGCCTGTAATACTAGTAAAAAGGAGGCTGACACTAGGGGACTGCAAATTTGAGACCAGCCTGGACTACACAGTAAGTCTGATGTCAGCACTGGCTATAAGACAAGACTTTGTCTCTAAAAAAAATTTTTTTTTAGCTGAGAAAAGTGAACTTAAGTAAAGCAAAACATCTTGCTTGAACTTACAGAAGGAGAAAAATCAACATATATATGATATATATACACATATACATACACACATTTAAAAAAAACTTAACTTTCAGTCAATGAGCTGCCTTAGAGGGTAAAGGTGCTTGTTGCCAAGTCTTCTGAGTTCAGTACCCAGGAGCCACATGGCAGGAAGAAACTGGCTCCTGCAAGCTGTGCTCTGACCGTTACATGAGCACCATGGCACACAGACACACACACAAATAAATGTAGTAGAATAATTGTCATTAAAGAATTGTGTATACTTAAGTAATACCGGAAGATAAAAAAACACATAGGGAGAAAAAAATGCAATAAATATAATAAAGTTTAATATATTTTGAATATCCTCTCTACTCAAATCTACTGGGTTCCCATTTTCGACAACCAGAAATTGGAAGGCAAGAACATGAAGGGTATAATTTACTGAATATAATTTGGGAAGGAGGGGAGCATAAGTGCATGCAGTAAAAACCATTTTATGTGTAAATAACCACAGAAACAATTTGTAGTCAACCAACATGAACTAATAATAATAACCTCACTAGTAAACAGGAAAATACTTATAATCTATCCCTTTTTTGACTATGACTGTCAATATTTGTGTTAAGAAAAGGATAAGGAAGACTGCACATTTGTGAACAAATCTAGGTAGTTACTTAACTACTCTGCCTCTTGGAATCTACTCTATAGTAATACTTGTACACATACAAAGGCATGTTCTAAAATCTTATTATTGTCTATAATACCAAAAAACTGAAATAAGAAGTATCAGTAGAGGAATGGTGTATTAAGTTAGTTTTTTTTGTCAACTTCACACAAGCTATAGTCATCTGGGAAGAGGTAGGCCCTCAACTGAGAAAATACTTCCATAAAACTAGTCTGTGGGGGCATATTTCAACTAAAGATTGATGTGGGAGGGCCCAGTTTACTCTGGTTGATGTCATACCTGGCTGGTAGTACTGAGCTGTAAAAGAAAGTAGGCAAGCAAGCTGTGGGAAGCAAGCCAGCAAGCAGCATTTCTCAGTAGTCTCTGCTCCAGTTCCTGCCTCCAGGTTTCTTCCTTGAATTCCTGCTCTGACATCCCTCACTGATGGACAGTTATGGAAGAGTACGTCAGAAAAACCCTTTCCTTACTAAGTTGCTTTTTGTCATGGTTGTTTTATCAAAGCAATAGAAACCTACCTAATACAAATGGTTAAAGAAACTAAAAATCCATATTATGAATTATCACACAATTACTAAAAAGGAATGAGGTAATGACTTATATAGGATATATAGTTACAGATTGTTGCTTGTTTGCATGCCTGTCAGGGAGCTTTGTTCCAACACTTTGAATCAAAATTTAGAAAGTAATATAAAGTGAAAAGAAAAACCAAGTCATTATATCTGTAGCATGACTAACCAACTATACCAAAAGGAAGAGCTGGGGACTGAGGATGTAGCTCAGTTGGTAGAGTCTGGCATGTGCACAAAGCCCTGGGTTTAATCCCCAGCACCTGGGCATGGTGGCACATACATGTAGTGCCAGCAATGGTAAGTAGAGGCAGAAGAATCAGAAGTTCATGGTCATCTCTGGCTACATAGTAAATTTGAGGCTACCCAGGACTATGTGAGACCCTATCTCAAAAATAAATAAGATCCGAAATACATCAAATTGTTGGCAGTTCAGTGATGGACATAGACAGGGCAGGAATGATATTTAGAGGGATCTTTTCACTTTTTTTTTTTTGGTTTTTCAAGACAGGGTTTCTCTGTGTAGTTTTGGTGCCTATCCTGGATCTCACTCTGTAGACTAGGCTGGCCTTGAACTCAGAGATCTGCCTGGCTCTGCCTCCCAAGTGCTGGGATTAAGGGCGTGTACCACTGCCACCCAGCAATCTTTTCACTTCTAATTATATTTCAGGACTGTTTTTCTAGGTGTTATGTATTACTTTAATAATTAGAAAAAGGGCTGGATATGGTGGTTCATGCCTTTAATTCCAGCACTTTGGAGGCAGAGGCAGGTGGATCTCTGTGAGTTTAAGGCCAGCCTGGTCTACAAAGTGAATTCTGGGACAGCCAAGGCTGTTACACAGGGAAACCCTGTCTTTGAAAGTGGGAAATTTTTTGAAAAAGGTTCTAAACTTTAGAATCTAAAGTAAGTATTTTAAAGTAGAATATTACAAATGCTCCGTTTCTGATAATTTAATAATGCATTGAATAATCCTACCTTCCAGAACATCACAGACTGGCTATGGCTCATTTGAATGGTTGGAGCTTTGGCTCACTATAATTGTTGTCCAACATGCTGAAATCAAAATTCAAAATTTCAAGTCTAGTTTCTACTGACTGCACATTGCTTTTGTACCACTGTGAACTCAACTCACCGATGAAGCAGCCCGACTGGGGCACTGTTGACGGAGACATGTCAAAATGATACAGAAGTTGACCACAAGTGGCTTCTACTGCCCAACTGTGGGAAAATTTGAACATCATAAACTTTTTTTGAGATAGGGTCTCATTATGTCATGCTGGTTGTCCTGGAACTCACTCTGTAGACCAGGCTGGCCTTGAACTCAGAGATCCACTTGCCTCTGCCTCCTGAGTGCTGGGATTAAAGGCGGGCACCACTACCTCCAGACTTGAACATTGAGGAAACTCTTTTTTTTTTTTTTTTTTTTTTTGGTTTTTCGAGACAGGGTTTCTCTGTGTAGCTTTGCGCCTTTCCTGGAACTCACTTGGTAGCCCAGGCTGGCCTCGAACTCACAGAGATCCGCCTGGCTCTGCCTCCCGAGTGCTGGGATTAAAGGCGTGCGCCACCACCGCCCGGCCAAGGAGGAAACTCTTAATAATGAACTATAGAGTTGTGTTGGTTTGAATAAAAATGGCTCTCATAGGCTCATGTAATTGAATGGTTAGTCATCAGAGTGGCACTGCTTGAAAAGGATTAAAATGTGTGGCCTTGTTAGAGTTCATGTGGTCTTGTTGGAGGAAATGTCACTAGGGAGTGTTCTGAGGTTTTAAAAGCCCAAGTCAGGCCCAGTTTCTTTCTGTTCTTGCTGCCTGCTGATCTGAATGTAGAACTCTCAACCTCTTCTCCAGCACCATGTCTGCCTGCATGTTGCCATGCTCCCGGCCATGATGATAGTGGTCTAAACCTCTGAAACTGTAAGCAAGTCCCAATTAAATGCTTTCTTTTATAAGAGTTGTAGTCATGGTGTCTCTTCACAGCAATAGAACAGTAACTAAGAGTATTCAATAAAAAGATGACTCTGAATCTAGAGTAATTTGTTTTTTAAAGGGAAGGAGGAAAAGCTTAAAAAAAAAAAAAGAAAATTAGGCAGTAAAATGTAGATGCATGGCAGAATTGGGTCATCACCACTTTGCAGCCCTCATTTGAGTCAGGCAACAAATGAGTGATAAAATTACTGGAAGAGATGGATGAAAACTGATGATCACATAGTGTCAAGGTATTCCCCCACATCCCTTTAAGTTACAAAGAAAAAAGATACTTCTGCAATGGAAAAGTGTGGTAAATACCACCTTACTCAAGTGACTAAACTACTGAGAGTTGGGTTAGCTGCTGTCATGTGTCATACAGTACAAAGGCTACATCCCCTTTGGGTTTTCTTGAGGATGTATTAAACAGAATAATAACAAAGAAGAATCACCTAAGTCTGGACATCGTAGCACTATGAGGAGAGAGACCTGGTCTTTTAAATATGACAGGAAAAGGCAAATGACTATTCTTAGGAAAACCAAATGTAATGAATGAACCCTGAGACCTACACTAAAAAATATTAAAGCTAAAAAGAACACTATTGGGATAGCTGGGGGAAATATGAATATAAACTAGATAGTACTGTAGTAATTAAAAATTTCCTGGGTACACTAAAGATACTGCAATTAGGTAGAATGTCTTCTTTATACTTACACATACAAGTATTTAGATATTAATTGCTATGTTTTCATTTGTTTCCTATGAAAGACAGAGAACAGGAAATAGAAATGAAATGTGGCAAATGTTAAAAATTGGTCAATTTAGGCAAAGGGTACATATGTAGACTATACTATACTCTTCTTTCAACTCTTCTGACTATCTAGACAAAACAAAACAAAGGGTAGGGGGAAGGCTAGGCATGGTGGCACATAATGCAATCCTAGCACTCAGGAGACCCAGGCAGGAGGATTGGGAGAAATTCAAGACCCTGCTGAAAACAAAACAAAAAGGGAAAGGATAGGTAGGAAGCAACTAATGAGAATGATTAGTTCTTTGCTTCCTTGCAGCAAGAGATGCCTTCCTAAATTTCTCCCTATTCTCTTTTTTGCTCCCTTTTCATATTAAGAAAGCAAAAACACTCACTGTAAAGTCTCAGGATTATATGTAGGCAGAGTTTCTCTGTGACTTGGCAGCTGCTCCCAAATAACCATTCAGAAACTTATTAATCATAAATGCTTGGCCAATAGCTCAGGCTCGTTACTAGCTAACTCTTCATTTTAAATTAACCCATATTTCTTATCTACCCTCTGCCATGTGGCTGTACCTTCTTTCAACACAGTACGTTCATCTTGTTTCTCTGGAGGTCTCCCACAATTCCTCAGACTCTGCCCTTCTTCCTCCCAGCGTCCTCTGTCTGGCTGTCTTGCTTATACCTCCTGCCTAGCTACTGGCCAGTCAGCTCTTTTTTTTTTTTTTTTTTTTTTTTTTTTTGGTTTTTCAAGACAGGGTTTCTCTGTGTAGCTTTGCGCCTTTCCTGGAACTCACTTGGTAGCCCAGGCTGGCCTCGAACTCACAGAGATCCACCTGGCTCTGCCTCCCGAGTGCTGGGATTAAAGGCGTGGGCCACCACCACCCAGCTTAGTCAGCTCTTTTATTAAACCAATCAGAAGTACCTTGGCAAAGACACATCTTCACAGTGTACAAAAAAGATTATTCCATAACAATTATCTGCTAGTCATTTCCAGTTAAGCAACTAATTGTTTATACAGCTTGGAACCAATGCTTTGGTCAATGTATTACTGCTATCCTTAACAACAGTACCAATAGGCTTTATTCTGGGTATAGATAGCTCTACTTTAAAGTTACCTCTCTTCATGCGCACTTCTTTCAAAATATAGAACATTTTCCAAAAAAAGAGATATATGTATAGTGTTTTATTTCCAACTAATGTTCACTATTAATCATAACTTTTCTTTTAGGTAGACAGTAAATAGTCTTCCAAAAGTGCTTTGTAACACATTTCCAGAATGGGAATCTAAGTGTTTTATTAAAAAGGGACACAATTTTATGAAAAAGGTTATACTTAAATGGTGACTTCTGACAAGAGAGTAAGATCAGAAGGCACTTGGCCGAATGAGGTCCTTGAACTCAAAAAATCTTTTATTCTCTTTTCACAAATGAAAGTAATTGCTCTCATACTTAATAGATTCCATGCTTAGAACTAATATATATTGTGGATTCTACTATTTCAGTCTAAACTTCAAGTCTTTATATTCTAGAAATAAATGGCTATGCTTTGATACATTTTTCCATAAAATGAGAGACTCTTAAAAAGGAGAAACATGGGGGATGGAGAGATGGCTCAGAGGTTAAGAGCACCGACTTGCTCTTCCAGAGGTCCTGAGTTCAATTCTCTGCACCCACATGGTGGCTCACAACCATCTGTAACAAGATCTGGTGCCCTCTTCAGGCCTGCAGGGATACATGCAGGCAGAACACTGTATACATAATTTAAAAAAAAAAAAAAAAAGGAGAAACATGTATCACCTCAAAATCTGGTCAGAACTTTGCAATTAACAATAATGACATGTGGCCTATAGAAAGTGTCTGAAGAAATGCTGAGGCAACACGATGATAAACAAATACCAGACAGTTTTCTTTGTAAGTGGTAGTTTCTTTCAAATGGAAGTTGGACAATCAGGTTGCTTTCGCTCAAGGTTCTAGAAAGCCACAAATTCCTACAAACAGTTTTTGTTGTTGTTGTTTTGGTTTTTGAGACAGGGTTTCTCTGTGTAGTTTTGCGCCTTTCCTGGAACTCACTTTGTAGACCAGGCTGGCCTCTGCCTCCTGAGTGCTGGGATTAAAGGCGTGTGCCACCACCGCCCAGCTTGCTTTGTTTTTTAACAAAAAATATTCCTTTGGACAGAACTAAACAACTTAAGTACAATTCTCATTCCCAAGATCTATTTCTTTGAAGGCGTTTAATACTGTGTAAGGCACAATAATATTGTTGTTGCTTAAAAACTACTTACAGGAACACCACATAACACATTACATGACTTATATGAACAGCCCATAATAGGCAAATCTATACAGATACAAAGTAGAAAGTAGGTCACACATTGCTTATGACCACAGAGTTTGGGGTGTGAGGAGTGATTGCTAATGAGTATGAGTTTTCTGTTTATGGTAATGAAAATTTTGTATAGTTCTCAATGTAGTAAAGGCTCCACTAATTTGTAACAAATGGCACAAGAATGCATGTACAAGCACATTTTGAGACAAGCGTTTTGCTATGTAACCCAGGCTAGTTGGAAGTCACAATCTTCCTCAGTCAGCCTATTGAATAGAGAGGTTACAGACGTGCTCTAACACTACACTTGGCTGAGTATATTGTCTTATTAATAAAAATTATAGTTATCTGTTTTGACTAAACAAGATCTATTTTATGCATGTCGTGAATCCTTCATCAGTAATTTTTCCAAGTATAATACAGATTTTATTCTTTTAATTGGCAATGCCAATTTTTTCCTTGTTAGCAATCTGAGAACAAAGAAATTCATAAGGAAATAAATTTGTTTCTTATTTTGAAATGTTATACAGTAAAACTTTATAATGAGAGGAACATCTCATCATGTAGAACTCACATGCCACAATGATTCTTTAGTCAGTGACAATCCTCATATATGATGACACCATAAGATTATAATAGTGCTGAAAAGTTCCTATTGCTTAATGACAAATAATTAAAGTAACAGTGTAAACTATTTATATGTTTGTGGTGATGCTGGTATAAACAAACCTATAAGTATATATAACATTTTATATAAGTATAGTACATATAATTATAGTACAAAGGACTTGATAATAAAAATGTTATTGTCGCCGGGCGGTGGTGGCGCACACCTTTAATCCCAGCACTCGGGAGGCAGAGCCAGGCAGATCTCTGTGAGTTGGAGGCCAGCCTGGGCTACCAAGTGAGTTCCAGGAAAGGCGCAAAGCTACACGGAGAAACCCTGTCTCGAAAAACAAAAACAAAAACAAAAAAAAAGTTATTGTTTTAAGTATTACTACACTTTTTGCTGTTATTTTACAATGTACTTCTCATACTTATTAAAGAAAAGGGGGGAAAAACTTCCTGTAGAGCTAGATGCTGTGTTATGTGGACAGAAGTCTCAGCATCTCATGTTTACCTCACCTTTTATTGTACCCATAGGTGACACGTACTATGTGCACTGGACTTTATCATGTAGGTTTGTGTAAGTACACTCTAGGAAGTATGTACCTGATAACACAAATAGGTAACTGATGTCCTGCTTAATCAATACTTGCCTCCATATAGATTATGAATATGACTCTCAATGAAAACAAACACAAAATGCGAACTACAGAAACCCTAAAATTTTTTCTAGCAACACTAAAGGAAATAGTTCTTGAACTTTCTATTCCTAGCCAAACTTTAAATAGATTACTTCTTAAATTACAGTCTGCATTTCTAATCCTAAGCTGCCTTCTAAACATGTGCTTTTAGTTACAAGGAAATAGGACATAAAAAAGTAGCACTTCAACAGCAGCAGAAAAATTAAGTGTGTATTCTAGGCACCACCTCTTCACACGCAGCAGCAGCACATTTCAGAAGAAACTGAATTTTCATTACCAAATGAGTAAACAGATGCTTTTTCTTGGTGTGAGCATTTTCCTGAATACATTCGCCACCGAAGGGTAAGCCTTTCCTTGGAGAGTTGGTCAGAGAGAGATGCCCCCAAATGTTTCTGCTCCTGTTCAGGCTTCCTAGATCTATTATTAGAGAATAGGCCTGGAAGGCTCACTCTTTACATAAATGGCAGGCTGCCTGGGAAGACAGGAATTTAATTCAAGGTCAGCGCGCCTTATCAAGTCCTGTCTCTGCTAGGCAGACAGTATGGATGAGGGCCTGTTTTGAGATTGAATGAGATGTCTCCTACAGTGATTTAGCACTGCTAATTATTCATGCTGAAGTAACTAATATCCTTTCACAGGTAAAGTTTGTAACATTAGTAGTAGTGATTTCCAGTGCTTCTCTAACTTGGTGTTTATTCCTTGTCATCATTGTTTTGGTCCTTTGGGCTTTTTGGTTTTTTTTGTTTTGTTTTGTTTTGAGTCACAGTCTTGTTATAGACTCAAGGCAGGACTTGAATTCCTTAGATGCACTAGGTAGCCTCTGGAGTTAGGATAACAAGTATGTACCACCAGGTCCAGCTCTTTTAATTACTTTTATCTTTTTTTGTTTTGTTTTGTTTTTGTTTTTTGAGACAGTGTTTCTCTGTGTGGCTCTGGCTATCCTGAAACTCAGTCTCGACCAGCCTGGCCTCGAACTCAGAGGTTCACCTGCCTCTGCCTCCCAAATGGTGGAGTAAAGGCCCACACCAAGACTGCTTGGCTACTTTATTTTTCTGCTTATTATTATATATGCATGTGTCTCTGTGTGATTTTTTTTTTCTTTTATGGCTCGTGTGTGGGTGCATGGTATATAAAGGTTGTGTGTTAAGATGGGAACTGTCGCCGGGCGGTTGATGGCGCACGCCTTTAATCCCAGCACTCAGGGAGGCAGAGGCAGTTGGATCTTTATGAGTTCGAGGTCAGCCTGGGCTACCAAGTGAGTTCCAGGAAAGGTGCAAAGCTACACAGAGAAACCCTGTCTCAAAAAAAAAAAAAAAAAAAAAAAAAAGATGGGAACTGTCACTGAACCTGGAACTCACAAATGTGGCTAGGTTGGTAGAGACCGGCCTGTCTCTGAGCCCTGACCCCGAGCTGGGGCTGCAGAGCATGCCTGGCTTCTACAAGGGGGCTAGAGATCTAAAGTCAGGTCCCAGGCAAGCAGTGTCCCAGCGGAGGCACAGCTCCTCCCCCGCCCTTTGTTTTTTAAAACAGGGTTTCCCTGTGTATGTATATAGTCCTGGCTGGTCTGGAACTCAAGAGACCCACCTGGTTCTGTCTCCCGAGTGCTGGGATTAAAGGTGTGCACCACCACTGCCAAGCTTCACAGTTCTTCTTACCATTACTTTTAAAGAATTATTTAGCTACCACCAAAACTTATTTTACATAGCACCTAGAGCAGAATCTCCCTACGAAGCTCAGAGCTTTTTAAACTTGCAATATGGAAATTCATGCTTTTGTAGAACATCAAGTATAATGTATCTGTTTAATTCCATTTTATAAACTAGAAACATTTTTTTCTAACAGGAAATATTATAAATATGCAAAAATAAAATCACAGCCAAGAACAAGCATCTATGAAAAACAAAACAAGCTGCTGAACTAGATTGTGACTGGATGTTAGCAAGATTTCTGTTAATTTGTGTTGAATATGTCTTTATTGATTTTGTTGTCTAAATAGTAACAGATGTCAAAAGTTTAAACAACGTACTTGAGAAAAAAATGGATTATCCAGGATATTTTATTCAAACAGTCTCAGAAGCTGGCTTTTTATTTGAACCAGGGGCAGGCCACCTCTGTTCCCAGAGTGTGGTCCAACCAGAGTTGAGTGGGCTAAGAACACTTGCCAGAGTGGGATGAAGAGTTACATGTGACACCAGGGGCCGGTCCTGCAGACAAAAGCCATCACACAGAGGTGGTGCTGTACAAAGGAGGAATGCACCAGAACTTGGGGCAGATCCACTAACCGCGGCTCCATAGCCAAGTTTTTGCAGTGCTGGCGTCACAATATGATCCCTCAGGAATTGTATGGGGAAAATGGCAAACATTTTCATTTGAAACTTAAAATTTCTCTAGACTCATAATCTTCTAGTCTGGAGCACAAGGGAATTTCTTCAATTGTATTTGAACTAATCAAGTTAGAAAATGTATCCAAATATTACCACTAACAGAAATAGCATAGAAGATACTGGATTCAGTGAACATCCAGCTGTTTAGCCTCGGTTTGTTAGTGGATTTGGTAACTTTTTAAGGTACTCAATCTGTCTATCAAAAAAAAAAAAAAAAAAAAAAAAAGCTGGGCAGTGGTGGCGCACACCTTTAATCCCAGCACTTGTGAGGCAAAGGCAGGTGGATCTCAGTCAGCTGAGTACAGCCTGGTCTACAGAGTGAGTTCCAGGATAGCCAGGACTGTTACAAAGAAAAAAACCCTGTCTTAAAAAACAACAACAACAAACCAACAGGAAAGATAAGAAAAAAAAAGTTAATGTGATACTAATTCAAAATTTTGGAGCTTTGGTGTAAATATTGGCTTAGTTATTTACTAATTCAAATTGTGAGATGTCTAAATTCTCTGACCCTTTATGTCCATGTGTACATGATGAGGTAATAAACGGAATCCATCTTAGAGGGCTACTGTGAGGGATAAATGAATCAACACCACGTGTTCTTAGAAGAGTGTGTGATCTCTAGTAAACACTAAGTGTCAGAAATAGCAATCTTGGCTCAAACTTGTAATACCAATACTCAGGAGAGTTTAAGGCCATTGAGGCTACAAAGCCAGTCACAAACAGAAGAAAAAAAAAAAGATTAAAGAAAAAAAAAGGAAAAAGAAATAGGGATGTACTTTCTATACTGAAAAAAAAGTATCAAATGCATATATCTACTGAAGATTATGGACTATTATTTTTCAGTACACTAGGAAAGGCCGGTGTGTGTGTGTGTGTAAACAAGTAGATCATCAGTTCTAGTTATCTGCCAATTGTGAATTCTTAACAATTTTCATGATTCTTTCAGACCTGATGTCAAATTACCAAGGGTGGTGACTCACTAAATTGAAGAGCAAACAATGTTAGAGTTAATCTGACTCTACTTTAAGACTCCTACAAGATTTATTTATATTCTGGAGAAGTACAGGGTTGAGTACAAGGTCTCTTGAAATAAGACTGTATTTTATAGGCTGTTTATATTTGTGAGGGCCATGAGAGAGCTAGAGAACCAAATCTCATTTTGGTACAAGATCTTTACTTCCTAATGTCCAGGGAAAAGGTAAGCATACGGACAAGAGCCATTGATGTACATTTTACCTCCTCTGATACCATTTAGTCTTATTTATTCACTCACATCTAGAAAACTAAGCATCCCACAGTATTAACAAAAGGAAAGGAAACAATAGGAAAGATATACATTATTACTTTGGGTTCAATTTTGCTTCAATACAAAAACTGGCTTAAATACTTCTATTTATTATTTTAAACTACTGTATAATCAAATGAATTGAGTTATTGCTCTTCATCTGACAGAGACCTTTCATGAAACTTCACTTCAGTCAATGACTTGCCTTATCAATTTAATAAATCCTGATGCTTCCAGTTTGAGATCGACAATGACAAATGCTGTTTCCCTGGTCTGGAACCCGAAATACTTAATTCAGCCACTTAGGACTTGGAACCACCTTCTGTACACAACAGTGTTAGGCAATCTGAGTAAGTGTAAAGTATGGCTGTTTTTCTCCAAATCTAGAGCAAGTGTTTACATAAGATGTTGAGTGGAATGTTTAACTTGCTTCCCCCCAAAAAAGAGTGCTCAGTAAATAGGAAGTATTTCATTTACTGAATTAAAAGCCTCAAATAAACCATGAATAATTTAAACTGCAGGCTAATTAATCACACCACAGTATTGTCTCCTATTAACTGTCCTTGGTGATCAAAGCATTATTTTACAAAGTTATTATATAAAATCATTTCATTATTTTATATAGCAGTCAGTACTTAAAAGCCTTGAAGTTTAAAATTATTATATTCTTAATTATAAAGGATTAGCTAGCAACTTTTTTTGTAGTATTTTAAGTTTTTGAAAAAGTTCTATAAAATTTTTTTTTCTGATTTTGAGAACATATCTTAAACTGAAGATGACTAGTCATTAATGAATTCCTGAATTGTTTCATTGGGTTACACCAGCATTGTAAATAAACACCACATAGTAGTATTCATTGAGGACATGTGATAAGGTCCTTCCTAAATATGTGGTTTTAGTTACATGTGTACTTAGGGGTTATTGTATAAAATGTATTACTTAGTTGATTCTAGATAAATTTGAGAAACACTGTTCCAGAAGACTTCTAAATTGTACCTCAGTTTAAACTTTATTTTACATTGTTTGTGTTGTTTTGAGATAGGGTCTGAACTCTATAGCCCAGTCTAGCTCAGAATGTAGTAAAGGTTGGCTTCAAATTCATGGGTGAGCCATAGCCTCTCGACAATTGACTGCAGTATGAGCCACCATATCGAGCTTACTTTAAATGCATACCTACCTGCAGAGTTACAAAAAAAAAGGCAACTTTGATTCAAGAAAATATATACTAACGACTGTGCTAGACAGTGAGACAGGAAGATGAATTTGATCTCTGACCATAAGAACTCATTAAGAATGCAAATCAGGCCCAGCAAGGGTGGTGGCACATGCCTATAATCCCAGCACTTGGGAGGCAGAGGCAAGAGGATCTCTGTGAGTTCAAGGCCAGTCTGGTCTACAAAGCAAGTTCCAGGACAGCCAGGGCTACAGAGAAATGCTGTCTCAAAAAAACCAAAACAAACAAACAAAAAGAATGTAAATCAGTTACAATTTGGTGTTAACAGAAGCATAAAAGAACAATTTTTTTGAGTGGTCTTTCTAAAGTGCATCTTCACTTACTCTATGTGAAATATGTAAATTATAAACCAGGTGGTGGTGGTGGTGGTGGTGGTGGTGGTGGTGGTGGTGGTGCATGCCTTTAACCCCAGCACTCAGGAGGCAGAGGCAGGCGGATCTCTAAGTTTGATGTCAGCCTGGTCTAGAGTTCCAGGACAGCCAGGGATACCCAGAGAAATCCTGTGTAGCCATGGCTGGCCTGGAGCTTGATATGTAGAAACCCCCATCTCAAAAAACAAACAACCAAGAAGAAAGAGAAAAAGAAAAAAGAAAAAAAGGAAGGAAGGAAGGAAGGAAGGAAGAAGGAAGGAAGGAAGGAAGGAAGGAAGGAAGGAAGGAAAACTATTGTTAGGGAAATGAGTGGCTGTCAATACAGACCACAGTTGCTAGCCTTCTGTCACACAACTTTACTTCCTAATAACTATCTTTATTGGCCCTAATTTTTCTATATGATCTTGAAATGTGTTTAACAACTTCAGAATAAGGAGGTTAATTTATCACTTCTCCTAAAACATGAAATTATGGTGCCCCTTCAGATACTACCACAAATAGAAAAACAGAAACTGCTATGGCCTACTATTGCCTGAACATCACACAATGTGCTTGCTCACTTTGCCATTAACTCAGTACAGAGAAACACTATTTTAAATACTGTATCTAAATTCCAATTTGAAAAGCAGGCAAAACCAAGAAGATATCTTTATGCAAACTAGAATTTCAAATTACATGAACCACACAACTTCCACATAATTCAGCCACACCAAGAGCTGCTAGAGACAATAAACATGCTAGATCCTTCTTAATAGTTCTTTTCATACTGTTGGACAAGCTAGAAATTCTAATTACTTTTTGGTATTATGAACTTTTCTCATGCTAAGTTCCTCTTCCTTTAAAAAATATTTATTATCATGTGTATGATGTGTAAGGGTGTACATGGAAAACAGTGCATGTGGAGACATGGAAGTCAGTTCTCTTCCTCTATGGGTTCTGGAGATTGAACTCAGGTTACCATGTGCATAGCACATTTAAGGGCATAGCAAGCACTTTTACTGAGGTCTTAGAAACCGGTTTCTATTGCTGTGAAGACACCATGACCATGGCAACTTAAAAAAAAATTATTTATTTATTCCTATTTTATGTGCATTGGTTTGTCTGTGTGATGGTGTCAGATTCCCTGGAACTGGAGTTACAGACAGTTGTAAACTGCCCTGTGGGTGCTGGGAATTGAACCCAGGTCCTTTGGAAGAGCAGCTAGTTCCCTTTACCACTGAGCCATCTCTCTAGCTTCAGCAGCAACTCTTTTTTTTTTTTTTTGGTTTTTTGAGACAGGGTTTCTCTGTGTAGCTTTGAGCCTTTTCTGGAACTCGCTCTGTAGACCAGGCTGGCCTCAAACTCACAGAGATCCACCTGGCTCTGCCTCCCGAGTGCTGGGATTAAAGGCGTGTGCCACCACTCCTGGCTCCAGCAGCAACTCCTATAAAGGAAAAGATTTAATTGAGGCTGGCTTACAGTTTCAGAGAGTCCATTATCATAATGGCAGGAAGTATGGCATCGTGCAAGCAGACATGGTGCTGGAGACGTAGCTAGAAGTTCTATATCAGATTGGCAGACAGCAGAGAGTGAACATCACACTAGACCTGGCTTGAGCATCTGAGATCTCAAAGCCCATCCTCTAGTGATGAACTTCTTCCAGCAAAAGCCACACCTATTCCAACAAGGCCACACGTCTTAATAGTGCCACTCCTTATGAGACTATTGGGGGTTATTTTCTTTCAAACCACCACATTTGCTGAACTATTTTACTCACTGAACAAATTTCCTAATCCTCCTCTTTTTTTTAAACAACTTCTACAACATTGAGAGCATTATAATACTTAATTAACCCTAATTTTGTACATGTATTACAGAGACTTTGAAGCTAGTGTCCAACAAAACAATCATGCTTTTAGTACTTTAATTCGGTTAGCACTGTTTTTTCTCTATAGTGTAACATTTCTTTAAATAAAGTGAGAAAAGTTGAACTGCACTTTATGGTTTTTTTTTCCCTAGGCAGTACTAGAGATTGAACATAGGGCTTCATGTTCTGGGCAAATGCTTTATCACTGAGCTACAGATAAACTACAGTTACTAAGTAACTGCTAAAGCAGGTAAATGGTGACTCACTTAGCTTATACAGTCCTGCAAATGATAACACTACTAATAACAGCCAGCAGTTTCTAATGCTTATTGGGTACCAGCTATCATTCTAAGCATTTTAATTGACTCATGATCCTTGCAATAACTCCATGATAAGGACACTGCTATGATTCCCATTTTAGAGGAACACAGCCACAGAAGTTGACTTCCCCAAGGCTACACTACCATAAAACCTAAGGATAGAAACCATTTGTATTATACCACCCCTGCTAACAGATTCCAGGCAGCAAGCTTGACTAAGAAGGAGATCAAATATAGCCACCTGTTGCTCCCTCCTCAATCCTACCTCTTTACACTGAGTCAATAGAAAAGGTTGAGGGCTTTGAGCATCCCATTTGACAAACTGGGAAGACCCATCAAACAAAAGACAGCTGAGACGGGAGAATGACTGCACCATTGCCTGTCTCCATCAGCATGCCTCTAGCTTTACCTTCTGTGAGCTTCAGGAGAAAGCCCAACAGCCCCCCTCCTTTGTTTTTTCCTCCCGGTTTTTTGAGACAGTTTCTCCATGTAGTTTTGGTGCCTGTCCTGGAACTCACTCTGTAGACCAGGCTGGCCTCGAACTCACAGAGATCCACCTGGCTCTGCCTCCCAAGTGTTGGGATTAACGGCGTGTGCCACCACCGCCTGTCCCAACAAACCTTTTTAAAGAAGAAAAAAAATCAGCTAAGAACTGGCCTCTGCCCTCAAGTTCACTGCCTGTGGTAGTTTGAATGTAACTGGCCCCCATAGGCTCATAGGAAGTGGCACTATTAGGAGGTGTGGCCTTGTTGGAAGAACTGTGTCATTGTGGGGGTGGGCTTTGAGGTCTTATATGCTTAAGCCACTCCCAGTGTCTCAGACCACTTCCTGTTGTCTGCACAAGATGTAGAACTCTCAGTTACCTCTCCTGTACCACGTCTGCATGCACACCAACATGTCTCACCATAATGATAATGGACTTGGAACTGTAAACCACTCAAATGTTTTCTTTATAAGAGTTGCCATGGTCATGGTGTCTCTTCACAGCAATAGAACCCCTAACTAAGACACTTTCCTGTTGTGAGAAGTTTGAAATTACTGTTTGGTACTCACAAATAAAAAACATGTCAGTTCTCATTGTTATTAGTCTTAGCAATACAGAGACAGCAGGAAAATGACAGTGAATTGGAAGGCCAGGCTAGGGTACACAGCAAGACCCTACCTAGAAAAGGAGAAACACTTTTATAAATAAAAGTAATAAAATTCTGGAGAAGTTGATTTTAAAAGACCAATCTCCAGAGCTAGAGAGATGACTCTGCTGTTAAGAGCCATGGTACCGCTCTTTCAGAGGACCACATTTCAGTTCCCAACACCGACACTGGGCAGTTCACAACCACCTAGAACTCCAGCTCCAGGGGATATGATGCCCTCATTTAACCTCCATGGATCCCTGCATGCACATGGCACACATTCCTCTCCTCTCCTCTCCTCTTCTCTCTCTCTCTCTCTCTCTGTCACACACACACACACACACACACACACACACACACACACACACACTTAAAAATAAATAAATCTTTTTGAAAAAGGAGAAAATCTCCATCTTGAGATTGTGGTACAATGCAGTGGGTGATATATAAAGGTCATGGTAAATTCCTCTGCACTTCAATGGCTCTGCACTGGAAAAACATTTTAGTAGATCTACTTGTTAGCTGGAATGATGTAGTACAGGGAGGAAAGTGATGAGACAGAGTGACAACTATTCTGAGGGAAACGTGCTCACACTGGCAGGCTAGAAGAGTGGCTCTAACGCAACACGGTCACAAGTCTGACCACGGCATGGGCAGTCGTCACTCCATGCAACAGGAGGAAAGGGGGCAATAACAGGCCAGTGGTGGTGGAAAGAGGAGAAAACTCTTCCATTTTTTAAAATCCACACTTCAGTGACATAAGCTGTGAAGTCATCTTGGAAAGTGAGCTGAGAATAAGGAGTAGGAGAGAGGGTATGAAATACTGTGGCTGTCTTGGAGACTGGAAAAGTCGATTGACCAGAGGAATAAGGAAGCACTGCCAGATAGCATTTAAGGGCTCTTTGGGGATATGTGGTCACAATTTCTAAGTGAGATCAGTCAAAGTGGTTATGTGTTTTCCTCTAACCACATTCAGCTGCTGAGGTGTGGAGTAGATAGAGTTGTTTGAATTGGATCAGCTAGAAGTGTGGCAGAGTGACTAATGGAAGGAAGACTGTGGAATCTAACGCCAGACTATGGGGGATTATGAATGATTAAGGAACTAGCTCATGAGACTGCAGAGACCAGTAAATCAAGACCTAGGGCAGCAACACTAACTTCAACCATGGCCTAGCCAGGCTGACAACATTAACTATCACAGAAAAACAGTTTAGGATATATGGTATTATCATTTTTTATTTTATCGTCATTGTTATTATTGGTTACTGTCCATCCATGAGTTATTATTATTATTGGTTACTGTCCATTCATGAGTTATTATTTTTATTGGTTACTGTCCATCCATGAGTTATTATTATTACTGGTTACTGTCCATCCATGAGTTATTATTATTGGTTACTGTCCATCCATGAGTTATTATTATTATTGGTTACTGTCCATTCATGAGTTATTATTATTATTGGTTACTGTCCATTCATGAGTTATAGGGAAGGAGTGTGAAAGTAGGGCAACAGAGAAACACAGTGTTTTCCTTTTTTCAGTGCAAGGGATGGAATCAAGGCCTGGCACATGTTGGCCAAACGCCCTAAGCCAGTGGTTCTCAACCTGTGGATCACAACTCCTTTGGGGGTTGCATATCAGACATTTATATTACAATTTATAACAGTAGCAAAATTACAATTATGAAGTAGCAATGAAAATAATTTTGTGGTTGGGGGTCACCACACCATGAGGACCTGCATTAAAGGGTCGCGGCACTAGGAAGGTGAGAATCACTGCTAAGGCCACTCCAGTCTTATGGGGAGAAAACCCGCTGGATGAGAATATAGTTTAAGTGTAAGTGTAGAACACAGATGTTTATAAGAGTGCTTAACATCTGTGTTCTACACTTACATTGTAGGCAGGTTTTTCTCCTCTCTCTCTTTCTCTTTCCTTCCCCTTTCTTTGATTTCCTTTCTTTTTGTTATTTGCTTTACTTTAACTTAAAGAGGTACCACGTGGCTTCCTTTCTCCTTATAATGGCTGGCAAACAAAAACCCTTAAATGTTAGCTCTTTTAATAGGAATAATCAAGGTCTTATATCTACCAATTATCTCCCTCCTCAAATTATTAAACGTTATTACACTTAAAATTTCATTTTTTACAAACGTCTCCAGTTAGCTTTGGCCAAGTTAATATGGTAAGTATGGATTATTTCATAAATGGTTTGAAACAACGTGGTTCCTACTTGGGACCAAACATACAGATTATTTCTACAATTTTTTGTGAGGATGTTCTACTCTCATTTCTGTGGCTGTGACAAATACCCTGACATGAAGCAACTTAATAGAGGAAAGGGTTTCTTTGGCTTCCAATCCCAGGTTACTGTTCGTCACGGCAGGAAGTCAAGCACACATCTACAGTCAAGAGCAGAGAGAAACAAATGGGTCCCTTGCTTGCTCTCATCTAGCTTTATCTTATATAGTTAAGGACCACCAGAAGAGGGAATGGTGCACCTACAACCGTATCTTCCCAATTCAACTGACAAACAAGATAATCCCCACAGACATGCCCACAAGACAATCTCATCTAGAAAATTAATTCCTAGTTAAGGCTCTCTTCTTGGGTGACTCCAGGTTATGGCAAGCTAAAAATTTTTAATTAAAACATTAAATTAAAATTAAAAAAAAAGCTGAGCATGGTGACACATGCCTTTAATTCTAGCACTTG
This sequence comes from Peromyscus leucopus, assembly GCF_004664715.2. Lineage (NCBI taxonomy): Eukaryota > Metazoa > Chordata > Mammalia > Rodentia > Cricetidae > Peromyscus > Peromyscus leucopus. Next base: position 21,005,019 of record NC_051076.1, read on the forward strand.
GGAGGCAGAGGTAGGCAGATCTCTGAGTTTGAAGACAGCCTGATCTACATAGTGATTTCAGGAATAGCTAGGACTCTGCCTCAAAACAAACAAACAAACAATTGCTGTCCTGTGGATGACACGAAGCTATGTAGAGAGACTCTGCCCCAAAATAAATAAATAAATAAATAAATAAATAAATAAATAAATAAATAAATAAATAAATAAGTAACTCTCCTATGGAGGACATGAAGCTGAAAGTGGAATAATCCTTCTGTACACTGTAAATATGTATTAGTCTCATTAGTTAATACAAAGTTGACAGGCCAGTAGCCAGACAGGAAATATAGAGGACTCTGGGAAGAGGAAGGGTTGAGTCAGAGGAGACACCAGCCAGCCAGCTGCCAAGGACATGTAGAAAATGAAATAACATTCCATGAGCCACGTGGCAGAGCGTAAAATAGAAATATGGGTTAATTTAAACCTAAGAGCTAGCTAATAATAAGACTGAGCTATTGGCTGAGCATTTATAAGTAATATTAAGCCTCTGAGTAGTTAGTTGGGACTGGGTGGTTGGTACAGGAAAACTCCAACTACAGGTCATAAAAGACCAACAGGGGGAAAAAAGACCAACAGATTTTAAATTTTCAATAAGGCAAATGACACTATAACTGCAACTGATAAACTTATTAGGGGATTTTACTATTATTTCATATCATTTGTGATGGCTGTTCTTGGATATCTACTTGACTACATCTAAAACTGACTAAAACCCAAATAGTTGGGCACACGTGTGAAAGGATTTTCCTTAATTAAATCATTTGAAGTGGGAAGACCCACTTCTAATCTGGATCTTTGAAGTGGAAAGACATACCTTTAATCCAGATTTTTTGAGGCAGGAAGATCCACCTTCAATCTGGACCATACCTTCTGCTGGCAGCCTATACAAAGGACATGGAAGGAAGCTTGCTCTCTCCCTAGCAAGTCCATTCCTTCCCTGGCATTAGAGCCTATTTATTTGGGATTCTGGATTATACTGAAGACCAGTTGAGACACCCAGTCTCATGGACTGAACTACTACTAGATTCTTGGATTTCCTGTTGGTGGACAGTAATGGTTGGACTAGTTGGACCACAGCCTGTAGTCATTCTAATAAATCCCATATATATGCATATATACATATAAATGTGTGTATATATATTCTATAAATTATGCACCTCTAGAGACCCCTAACACAGCATGTCTGTTTTATCTTCATCCCCCACCTTTTGCTTTCTTTCTTATGTAGCATAGCTATGTTTTGTTTTCTCTTCTTGACCATGTCTGTTAGCTTCCAAAATAGTATGTGTGTATATATATATATAAGATTTATTTATTTATTATGTATACAGTGCTCTGCCTGCATGTCTGCCTCTTGCAGGTCAGAAGAGGGCACCAGATCTCATTACAGATGGTTGTGAGCCACCATAAGGTTGCTGGGAACCAAACTCAGGACCTCTGGAAGAGTAGTCAGTGCTGTTAACCTCTGAGCCATCTCTCCAGCCCAAAATAGTTATATTTTAATGAAAAAATTTACACATATATTCAAGTATAATTTTTCCAATACCAGCAAGATTCACTTCTATCTACTGACTAATCTCTGCATAGCTGCTCAATACTTTTCATCTTTTCTCTAACCCAAGTGATTAATATAACTTGAGAATTTAGTCAGGCCATGAAAAAGCATAAAATTAGCTTGACTTTTGTTTCTTGTAGTAACTTTTTCTTGCCTTTATAAACCATTTTAATTTTACAGTTTAAGGTAGACCAGGCTTTGACTGACTTTTCTTGACTTTTATTTTTAACTTTAACTCACTACTCAAGTGTTCCGTTTTTTAAACAGCTCTTCACCAGCTACCACTGTCCTTCTGTTAGGCAAAGGTGCTTTCTTATATTTGTAGTCTACCCCAATCTGACTGCTTCTCTTTGGTACTGCTTGGTTTATTTTCAAAGATCTTCACGAGTTTACTTGAGAACATAAGTCAGAAATATTCCTAAAATGTATTTCTTGCTATATATTTACTTAGAGGCAGCATGTGACTCGACCCAGGGTCTTGTACTTGCTCTCCTTTTGGAACACGTTCTCTAGATAACCACAGTGTACACCTCTCGATCACTCTATTTGAAACTCTAGTATAAATTATAATAGACCACCCTGACTTCACTGTCCCTTTGTTTCTGATTTGTTTTCTTCCTTAGCACTTACTGCTATTCAATATGCCATGCATTTTGCTTATTTAGTTTTATTCTAGGATGGCTCAGATATAGGAGCTGGGCATTTACTTATTACATTTTTTTTTTTTTTACTTATTACATTTTTTGTATGAATTTTCTGGATAAAAATTTAAAAGAAAAAAATCCCTACTTTTATCAGTAAGGAGGAAAAAGATTGATTAAAAAATGTCCATTCTTCTCAAGCTTATGGTTTTAGTGAACATCCAATTAAAAAGCAGCAAACTATATAGACTTTCTGGGCATATATTAAAAAATAATTAAAAGCTAGGATTCAGGGATCTCGACAGTTGTTTTTGCAGTATTACGAATCATAGCCAAAAGTAGAAGTAATCATCAACAGGTGACTAGAAAAACAAATTGAGGTACATAAGTACAGTGACTGCTATTCAGCCTTCAAGGGGAAATGCTCGCACATAAATGGACAGACACTGAGGAGGGCGTGCTGAGTAACATAAGGTAGAGACCAAAGGGCAAACCTTACAGGACGTGTTCAGTCAAAACAACAGGGCAGAAAGCACAACAGATGGTTTCTGTTTTACAGGATGAAAAGGTTCTGGAGGTTGACTGGGAAATGATGGGAGAACACTTAATATTACTAACTTCACACAGTTAAAATGTTTAAGATGGTAAATTTTACACTGTATTTTAACACAAAAAATCTGTAAGACTGCTTTTCAAAGATTAAAAAATACTTCTAGAAAAAAAATAAAGTCAAGAAAACTTAGGTGTAATAATGAAGGGAAACTGGTCCAGCCAGATATTAATATGAAATTGCAATAATAAAATAATATGGTAATGAAATTAGAATTAATAATTGTGTATTGGTAAAAACTCAGTTTTGTAATGATAACACTGTAATTTAGCGAGGAAAGACCATTCCGGAGGAGTTTAGAGGAACAGGATTATCATGCTGCTTAGTTTTTATTGTTAACCTAATCTACAACCTAGAGTCACTTGGGAAGAGGGAACCTCAACTGAAAAATTGCCTTGATCATATTGGCCTGTGGGTATGTCTGGAGTATTATCTTGACTGCTAATTGATGCTGAGAGGCCCGCCCACTGTGGGAGGTACTACCGGGAGGCAGGTCTGTATAAGAAAGGCAGTTTAGCTGCTCATGGGCCACAGAGTGGGCCAATAAGTGGTCTTCCTCCACAATTTCTGCCCTGACTTCCTTCAATGATGGGCTGTGACCTGGAAGTGGAAGCCAAACAAACCCTTTCTTCCCCTAAGTTGCTTTTCTGGTCAGAGTGTTGTCTTACAGCAACAGAAAAGTAGCGAATACAGATGCCAGGAGAAATGCAAACTGCAGGAGGCCCAGAGACCCTCCTGAGATTTGGGTTAGAGACCATATAGTATTGTAGCCTGGAAAGGATTTAGCTGCACTACCTCTGTCCTGAAAATGAAGGTGATTCCAAAGTGGTTGTTTGGCAGGGATTTCAGGCAGCATAACACCCAGGCGTTGGCCTGCTTACTACTGCTCATTCCTCTTAGATGTGTAGCTAGCGAAGAGCAGGAAAATGTGAGCAAGGTGCCCACTGGCAAGAAAAGGATTGTCAGTTTAAAGATACAGAAAAGGGCCAGGAAGATGGATGGCTATGTGGTAAATGTGCTTGCAGAAATCTGAGTTTGGTCCATAACCCATGTAAAGATGAAAGGGGAGAATTGACTCCACAAGTTGTCCTCTGACCTCCACGTGTGCCATGGCATGATCCCATGACAGCCCCCCATCATGCAACACACATATAATAAAAATAAAGATGCAGAAAAGGCACGTGTGAAGACAGCAGCTGCAGTTGTTAGAGCCTAGTGCCTTTAAAGAGAAACCTTGTACTCTGTAATGACATAACAGGAAAGGTGTCCCTGATTATAACAATAATAAACCTCTGCCTATTGAAGACTATCGTGAAAAATGCAAATTCAATAGAAGAGAGCCTGAACTGAGAATGAGGAAGAGGTTCCCTGATCAAAATCAAGAAAATAACTGCCTAAGAAAGTATGTTCTCAGGCTGAACTGCTAAGGTACATGGAGGCCACAGCTGTGGTAGAAGGGGACCAGATTACATCTAAAACTGGCAGCAGAACTTGGCATCATTATTTAAACAGTACTAATTTTGCAGGCATGCAAAAATAAGAAAGCATCATGAGGCTAGCTAGCATCATGGTTCCAGAAAGCCACTGAGGCCTGGCAATTGTCTGGCAGGGTTGGGGTCTCTGCAAGGTGGCCCTGAGATGACACAGTATAAAAGCTGTGAAGGTGGAGTCACTTAAAACAGAGATCCCCAGGACAACGGGATGCCCACCAAAGAAAGCTACAGGCACTGAGTATAGCTGGCCCGAGAGAAAAGTCATATAAGCTGCAGGCAGAACTGGAGGGAAGAGACTACTCAAGGCTGTTAAAACCCAGATTATTTTAGTTACTTCTCTATTGTGATAAAACACCATGACCAAGGCAATTTATAGAAGAAAGTGTTTATTTTGGGCTTATGGTTCCAGGGGGATAAGACTCCATCTCCATCACAGTGGAGAAGGGTGGCAGCAGGCAGGCATGGTGACGGGAGCTGCTGAGAACTCACGTCTTGAACCTTAAGCTGGAAACAGAAAGCAAACTGGAAATGACATGTGGCTTTTCTAACTTTAAAGCTTGCACCAGGTGACATACTTCCTCCAGCAAAACCACCTTCTAATCCTACCCAAACAGTGTCATAAACTGGGAACCAAGTATTCAAATGCCTAAGGTTATGGAGGGGCATTTATCCTTGAAACCACCATATTCCACACCCTGGGCCCCTATAGGCTCATAGCCATATCATAATGCAAAAGATATTTAGTCAAATTTTGAAAGTCCCCAACACTGCTTAAAAGTCCAATCTCATCTCAGACTCCAGGCAATCTCTTAATTGTAAAATCAGAAAGCAAATTACATACTTTCAAAAATACAATGGCACAGAATATACATCACTATTCCAAAAGGGAGGAATCATGATCTAATGAGAAATACTGAACCAAAGGAAGACCAACCGAAACCCAGCAGGACGAACTCCAAACCTGATGTCAAAGGGCTTAGTTAGATCACTTTGCCCTTCCAGATTTGCTGCTTGTAATATGGTTTTCTCTCTTGGGATGGTTCCACTCCCTGTATACAGCTCTAAGAAGAGATGTCCATGGCTCTGGCCACTCCAAAATCTTGGATCTCCAACACAACACAACTTCAATCCACAGCTTCAAACAATGGCCTTTATGGAAGAATACCCTTGCCACATACTGCCTGGCCTCACTGACTCTTGAAACTGTGGAGGAAGATTCCAGTATCCTTTCACTTATCCTTCATGACTCTAAAGACAGAACCACATGGACGACACTGCCAGGTATGGCATGGTTTGGGACAGATACTTTGTCCCTTAAAACACAGAAGCTTTTGTTTATCCTTTCTAGGAGCAGAAAACTGCTTACACATTTTCCTTCTACAAGTTAGTACCCCTCCCTTCATTTCAGTGCAGATCAGGGATTAATCTCCTCATCTCTTTCATCACAAACAAAAACATTAAGTCTCCCTGGTGTTTTTTTTTCCCTTTTCAAAAACTATGTTTTGTATTTCTTTTTACCCAGTTGTTCTTTTTCACTGTAGATTTGCTTAAGAGTAATTACTATTACCTATACGACAAAGTCAATATTAGGCTATCTTGAATTCTTCTCTGCCAGAGAAATTAGTCCATTACTTTTAAATTTAGCCACAGGTTAAGTTCTTAGGACATGGGCAGAAAGTAGCCACATCTCCTCCCCTCCCTCCAAAATAGCACAGGAATGGTTTCTAGCCCAGTTGTTAACCTTGTTCCCTTCTGAAACCTCTTGAGCTGGGCCTCCACAGTCTGCATAGCTCTCTGCACTACCTTCCAGGCTCCTACTAAGATGACCTGGTAAGCCTTGCTTACAAGCATTCTATGCTTATCTAGTTCAATATCCTGAAGTCTTCCATATTCCACCCAGACCCCACATGGTCAAGTTCTTCACAGCACTAGCCCAGCCCCTGGTACCAAATTCTGTTCTGTATTAGATACTTTTCTACTGTTGTGATAGAATATACTATGACCAAGGCAATTGACAGAAAGAAGTGTTTATTTGGGCTTATGGTTCTAGAAGAGTAAGAATCTATCACCATCACAGGGGGAAGCTTGGCAGCAGGCAGGAAGGAGGGCAGGAAGAGCTGAAAGTTTATATCTCGAACTATAAGCAGCAAGCAAACTCAAACTGCCCTGAGTTTTAAAACTCTTGAAGCCCACCTCCACTGACATACTTCTTCCAACTAGACCACACCTCCTATACCTTCCCAAAGAACATCATCAACTGGGGACCAAAATATGGGGGGTAGGCATCTCAATCAAACCACTATACATATGATGCCACTAAGATCTCCAGACACCAAACAGAGCTTCAGGGCTGGGTGTTTAGTTTCAGTCTTCCTTTAGCCTGATCTTTCCTTGCTGTGTTCCCATTCTTTCCTTTTGGAAAGGGATTTTTCTATTCTGTACCACTGTTCATTGGAAGTATATAATTTGGTCTTTTATTTTGTGGGGGTTCACAGAATACTCAAGAGTCTCAGAAGAGACTTTGGAATTTTTTGTTTTGTTTTTTTTTTAGACAGCGTTTCTCTGTGTAACAATAGCCTTAGCTATCCTGTAACTCAATCTGTATACAGACCTGACTGGTCTTAAACTCACAGAGATCCGCCAGCCTCTGCCTTCCAAGAGCTGATATTAAAGGCAGGCACTACCACGCCAGGCCCAAGACTTTAGAATTTTTAACAGTATTGGAACTGTTAAAACTATGGGACATATGAAATTGGAATGAATGCATTTTGCATTAAGGTGGGCATGGGCCTGTGGGGTCCAGAGGCAGAAAGTTATGACTTAAAAATATGTTTGGGTATCATGTTGACAAAAGGTAGACTTGTGTATTAGTTAATCTTGATTATCATCTTGACAGTATTTAGAATCAGCTAGGAGATACACCTCTGGGCACATTTTCTAGGGCATTCTGAGAGGGGCTGAACTGAGGGAAGACTCTCTCTGAAGTGGGCAGAATCATTCCCTGGGCCGAGCTCCCGGACCAAATCAAAAGAAGAAAGCAAGTGGAACACAGTATTCATCGCTCTCTTTCTGACAATGAAGTGTGACCAGACATTCACATATTTGCCACTCACTATGCCAGGGGCTGTACCTTCAAACAGTGAACCAAAATAAATCCTTCTCTCAAATTGCTTGTTAGGGATCTTACTACTGCAATGAGAAAAGAAACTAACACAACATCCTACACCTTTGGTCACTAATATGCTCGCATCTAATTGACATCCGAGTATTTCCCTATCATAAAACATTTCTACACTTAATTGTTTTGTATGCTTCAAATTTTCTGTTTTAGTTCCTAGGTGAAGTTACTCTATGCAAAGTCTAGGAACTGTTAAGAGGAAACAATGACTATTGGTGGAAGGGTTATAATTACATCTTTACTGATGGTGTGGTAAGTGGAATGACTCCCCCAAATAACCACAACCTAATGCCTAGAATCTGTCAATATATAATACGGCAGAAGACTATAGATGTAATTAAGTCTTTAAAAGAGTTAAGTGACTGAAATATCTGCATGGGTTCCCATTCAGTGAGATGAGCCTTTAAAAGACATACCAACTTAAAGAGGGAAGGCCCAGGAGACAAAGGCATGAAGATCAGGAATTCAGGGCAAGCATAGCCACCATAAGATTCTGTCTCAAAATCAACCAACTAACCGCAACAACCAAACAACAACAAAATTACATACATGCAGGTAAAACACACAAAGAAAAATCAATTAATCTAATTTGAAGAATTTAAAAACATTCAAAAAGTCAGGGACAGCAAGGTGGCTCAGGTGAGTAGTACTTGCCTTGCTTGCGTGAGGAGCTGAGTTCAATCTCCCATACTCATGTTCTGGGAAAAAACAACAATGAACAAAAACAAAAGCCACTGGGCATGGCAGTAGCACATGTCTTTAATCCTAGCACTTCTGAGGCAGAGGCAGGAGGATCTCTGTGAGTTCCAGGCCAGCCTGGTCTACATAGTAAGCTCCATGATAGCCAATGCTACATAGTGAGAGACTGTCTTACCCACCCCCACCCCTAAAAAAGCCAAGCACAATTGTTTTTGGGTTTTTTTTTGTTTCGTTTTTAAAATATTTATTCATTTTTGTGTGCACCGGTGTTTTGTTTGCATGTATGGGTGTGTGAGGTATTAGATCTCCTGCAAGTGGAGTTACACTTGTGAGCTGCCATGTGCGTGCTGGGAATTGAGCCTGGATCCTCCAGAAGAGCAACCAGTGCTCTTAACAGATAAGCCATCTTTCTAGGCCCAAGCATTTGTAATATCTGTATAGGGCAGGTAGAAACAGGTGGATCCCTGGGGCTCACTAGCCAATTAGCCAACTGGATGAGTTCTAGGCCAGTTAGATAGCCATCAAAGGAAAAAAAAAAAAAAAGGTGGCCAGCACCCAAGGAACACTTGAGGTTGTTTGACTTCCAAATGTGCATGCATGTGGACACACAATTCAGAAAGTCAAATGTGTGACAGACACCTTAATTACGTTCCAAGCTAGTACCTACAACCTGCCTACAAAGGCTAGAAAGCCAGGGATCCACTCATTCAGGTTCAGCATAGTTACATATGAGCCAATTCTGAGCAATCTCTGGAGGTTAAGAGGGTAGCTCTGTTAAAGTAAGGGTACGGGTAGAACCCTCCCCACATCCCACAACATCTTCCACATTCTGTTATATGATGACACCAAATTAGTGCCATGGCAGTAACTGTGCAACTCTGAGGACACAAAGACAAATGCCAGCAAGCTGAGCACAGAGAGTAGGGAGGCTGCAAAATCTTAATGACATGACTGTGCTGCCGAACTATCTCAGGGGTTTTTTAATCTCTGGATTTAAGACATTATCATTCCGATTTAAGCTGCTGATTGTCAAGTTCTGTTATTTCACACAGATCAACCAAAACTAAGAGGTGGGCCAGGCCAGGTGACCGACGGAAGGGTTATAATAAAGAGGGATTTAGGCTTACTTCCAAGTTTTTGATCTGAGATACTGAGTAGAGTGTTGGCTATTAAAAGTGGCAGAGGTGGGCTTTGGGGGATGGGGTACATAGAGGGAGAGGCACAGAAAGGAGGGACGAAGTCTGCGGCTAGACATGTGTGTTCAGACTGTATGGAGCTGGTTAGGTGAGGAGTGTACTTAGTATATGATACATGAGCACATGGACGTCATTTACAAAGTTGAGTCAAATCTACAGATGTAGAAAGGAAAGTCAGATCTTATCATACTTGCTAACTTCATACTCTCTTGGAGAAGTCTGAGAAGCAGGACAAAACAATGCAGTCCAGATAAAAACGCCCTAACCGGGAGAGATTTTTTTTTTTTTGTTTATCCAGACAGGGTTTCTCTGTGTAGTCCTGGCTGTCCTGGAATTCACTCTGCAGACCAGGCTAGCCTCAAACTCAGAGATCCACCTGCTTCTGCCTCCAAAAGCTAGGATTAAAGGTGTATGCTACCACCACCCAGTTTCTTTCCTATTTTTTAAAAGACTCTGAAAATACATAGACACTATTTTTAAAAAGGAAGAAACTTGTTTCTCGTATGGATTGGTATACATAAACACTTGCATATTTAAATTTTTAAGAAATTCATTAGTAGCTAAGATAGCCTGACATATGCAAATTCTGGATCTATGAAAAATAAAGACTATGTTAAAGTAACTATAACAGAGATTTATTCTAGTAATTGCAAGAAATCTAAATCGTTCAACTTTCTATACATACAGGTAAATTAGGAATATATGAACAATCCATTCCCAAGTTTCAGAGAATTACTCCTGGCCATACTTTATTGGTAGTAGGTTGCCCCAAAGTATAGAGAGAACTATAATCACCAAAAAGGAAGTAGTAATTCAGCACAATCTTTTGAAGACTCTTAGTCCTCCACAAAAAGGAGGGTAACACAGACAACCATGCTAATTCTTTACTTATACATGGTAGGTGTACAAGAGGAATGATCTATAGCCATCTAATCCAGTGAACAGGAAAACACAGTCATAGCAGAAGCAGGTGACAAAGACACAAGGATACGTGACAACTGATCAATGATTCCAACAGGAAAAACCAATGGTTGAGTATGGACCAGTTGATGTACCAGGCTCATAAACAAAAGCAATTATCATCAAAGGCATCTACAAAGAACAGAAATTATAACCAAAGATAAAAGGAATTTACCCTGGGCATCAAGCAAAAAACATCAAAAAAGGAAAACAGATTTCAGAAAATGGGTGGAACAGAGAAAAATGTCTACCTTAATCCCCTTGGCTTTGTTCTAAAGACTATGATCACATCGTTCCCCTTGAGGTAAACAAGTATCTTCCCCTGGCTCACAGAGTCCTCCCAATCCTTCACTCACTCTACTATCAAGTTATTAGAGAGATTTCAGTTGTGTTCTTTCATGCATCCTACCTTCCAGGTTAACTGGACCAGTTCCGATTCTTGTCCTTCTTCATGCTGACTGATCTCTGCCCTTGAAGATCCTCCCAGTGCTTCTAGTTCACCCTCTTTTCTCTTTCAGCATTTCCTAACCCTACAACCACTAAACAGTCTCCTTTGGGTCCTCTCCTGCTCTTATTAAAATAATGCTATTCTGCTCTAAATTATAACTCTTCTTGTGTCTTCCTTATGATATCTCAAATTCCTTAAAGCAGAGAGGTAAAGATCCTATCTGTGGTTTCTACAGGGTCAAAATTAAATAAGTAATGGTAAGTTTTTGAATTAGTGATATCAGCATTCACAGACCAAAAGCCCTCAAAAGAACTTACAAGGGCAAGTTTCTTAAACATTTTTATTCAAATGCTTTTCTTCCTCTTGATGAAATAAAGCAATATGTAAGAAATAATTATGGGATTCATTCAATAGAGACAATACTGAATCAAGATTGTCATCTGGAAATTCTAGATCCTGCCTTTAGTCACCTAGGAAGGTCACTTACTCTTTTTTTCTGTCTGCTTTTTCTACAACTATCTACTAGAATGACAGGGGAATATATTCTTTTTAAATACTTCATATTTTAACATCATTTAAAACAATCTTCCCCTAAAAAAAAAAAAATGGTTTGAATAACCCTAGCCCTTACCACTTTGAAATTAGTAATGATTTTCCTTACTCACAAAACACATACTACATGTCATGTAATGCATTTTCAATTTAATCTAAAAAGCAAAACTTTATTTTACAGATTTCTTTGGGGTTCTGAAACCATGGCCACTGGTCACTGCATAATCCTAACTTATTAAAAATATAGATGATATCTCAATATATATTCTCCAGAGTAAAACATTTCCAGAGGGTATGTTTATAAGTCTTCATCAATTAAAAAAAAAAAAAACAACCCAAAGTCTGGTGGGCAGGAGGCACTAAACTAATAAAAGGGTAATATTAAGTCTGAAGAAAGGATTCCCATGTAATGCAACACAGAGTTTAAACCCAAAGAATAATTTCTTAACCAGTAGTGTAGGCTGTTAGTCATATGCTCTTCTAGAATCTCTTGTTATTCAACTTTTTCTCTCATGATTCACTTTTCCTAGTCTGTTAACTCACCTCCTTTCATCTCCAGGCTTACACTGGAGCCTACTAGAAGCCTCACTTCTAGTTTCAGGCAGACCATATGCCCTGTCAACATCAACTCCAATATACGGCATGAGGAATCCCTGTCTATCAACAGTTCCCTGTTCATTTAAAAACTTAAAAACAATACGAAGAGCGAGCTTAGAGCTGTAAATCAGAGTCAAGACGCCCTACTGTTGAATTCCTCCTAAGTATTTTTAAGCCAACAGAAATGATAGAGAATTTTTCATGTGTCAATGCACATACAAGAAATTTCAGGCTTTTCAGGCGAAGGTAATAATCCTTTACAAAACAAAACAACAATAAGTTCCCCAAGGCAAGGAACAAACGCAAACTTGCATCTCACTGTGGCGGTCACTCTCTACACGGTGCTTCTTCTATGGGTATTGCAACTGCAAGCACCAGTCTTTGAACCCTAGTCTGTGTGCTTGCACTTCTTCAAAGTTAGATGTCATAATAAACAAGGCTTCCCTTCCCTCTCTAGTGGTCACGTCATCCACCTGTTGCATCACCTGGAAAATGGTCTTCGGAATCTAGGGAAAGGAGCACCTCTGTGATCTCTAAATAATTCAACGGGGCTATTTTCTAGATAAATTTTAGCTTCATTCATTTTAATGAGGCTGCCTTGCCGGCGAGGGTGTCTTGGCTCCCGTTCACCTTTGGGGAGACTCTCTAGCATCCGCCTCGCAGCTGCGACTTTCTAGACTTGAGGGGCTTGGGAGTTGGTGGAAGACTTGAGCATTTGGGGGCGGGCAAGGGGCGGCAGGAGCGGGGCAGAGAGGGGAGCCGGGCAGCCCGGAGGCCAGGTGGCGGCGGGGAGGTCGCACGGGCGACGGAAGCCTCCGCGGAGAGGGCACGGCTCACCCGCCCAGGGATCGGGCCCACAGTCGGGGCGGAGGGGTGGGAGCCGAGGGCCCGGGGGAGGGAGGCTCCAGCCCCAGCCCTCCCGCGGGCGGACTGGGCATCTCCAGGAGGCGCGCCGGCCAGTCTGGAGATTAGGAGACAGCGCGACCGTCCCCTCCCCCCACCCCGGAGAACTAAGCCGGAGGCGGGGACGCCAGGCAGGCAGGAGGCACGGGGCCGGGGTCCCGGGCCGGCGGGCTCGGGCCGCCAGGGGCCGCACTCACCATGTCGTACACGTTGAGCACCACTAACTGGTTAGCCCCCATCCTCCTCCCCGCGGCCGCCGCCTCGTCCTCCAGCCGCTCGGTCTCCGCGGGGCGGAGGCCGCTGCCACCCCCGCGGGCGCTTCGGGCAGGGCACGAGCCGGGCACTAAGCGTCCAGCCCGGCCCGCCGCAGCCGGGGCCGGAGCATCCGGCAGCCGGGGCCGCTCCCGGGAGCCGCTGACAGAAGCCTGGGCGAGCACCGGGCCAGACCGGTGGAGAGCCCGCTCCGGCTCAGGCGCCTCCCCTCGGCCGCAGACACGTGGGGGAAGGCGGAGCCTGGGCGGGGGGCGGGCTCCAGGCACCCCGGAGGCGGGGCCCGCCCCGCGCCAGGGCTGAGCCCGCCTGCGCGCTAACTCTCTTAGGCGCCGCACCTCGAGACCTAAAATGGCGGCAGGCTGGGCGCCTCTTCACCCCGAAGGCTCGAGGTCGCAGAAAGACTCCAGTTCCCAGGATGCAGTGCGAAACACCCCGTTTCCTATTGGGCGTACGGGCAGCCTGACTACATCTCCCAGCATGCTCTAGGATTTCCCCCCCCCGCAGCCTCACGTTTCCCTGGGAGACTACAGCTCCCAGCGTGCCGTTTTCGGGATCTGTCCGCGGAACCTTGACGGTTCGTCCTTGGCGAGCGGAGAAGTCGGATCCCTTTCTATCGTCAGCGCTGTTTCTGGTGCTGGTAGCGCGAGACGTGAATCTAACGGCATGTGAAGAAGTGAAGATTAAGTTTTCCAAAGCCCTCCTTTCTTTTTTTCTTTCTTTTTTTTTTTTTTTGCAAAGTGTAGGAGTGAGGAAATAAAGGAAGTAAGGTTACTGTTGAAAGGTAGGGTGTAACAAACACCCAGCTTACCTTCAATATGGAATTCACATTTCGTGTGAGTATCCTGCTCACGTGGGAAGAGTGTAGCAACTCATAGATTAGCTCAGTCTTAGGACACAGAAAGCGTTTGTGCACCCATTCAACAAATATGTGTGTGTGTGTGTGTGTGTGTGTGTGTGTGTGTGTGTGTGTGTGTTACTGCCATATGCCATGCAGTGTGGTAGACGGAGGAATGCCAGATCCTGAGTTTCCAGTTTATGATTGAAATTGGACAGGCAGACAGAAAGAGAGAAGAAAGAAAAAAAAAAAAAAAGAAAAGAGAGAGAGAGAGAGAAGAAAGTCTGCAGGTGCCCAAGGAAGCCATAAGAGGGCTTTGATGCAGTTGTTAAGTTGCTTGACCCGGGTGCTGGGAACCAAACTCAGGTCCTAAGAGCTCCACTAAGCAAATGCTCTTAGTGGGTGATCCATCGCTCCAGACCCTGAGGTTGGATTTTATTTATTTATTTATTTATTTATTTATTTATTTATTTATTTATTGTTTTGTTTTTTTCAAGACAGGGTTTCTCTGTGTAGCTTTTGGCACCTTTCCTGGAACTCACTTTGTAGCCCAGGCTGGCCTCGAACTCACAGAGATCCGCCTGCCTTGGCCTCCCGAGTGCTGGGATTAAAGGTGTCCGCCACCACTGCCCAGAGGTTGGATTTTAAATGAAGACTTGGTAGGGTTTGGGCCAAAGAGTGACAAGAGTGTGTGCAAAAGTCTTTTTAAAAGTTTGCTTGAATTTCTGTGTGGGATTTTAAGAGGCAAAGAAAATGGAAACATGACGGTTAATATGGTAGACTGTAAAAGTAGCGTCTCAAATTATAAATAACCTTTGATGTTTCTCTCTACTGACTCTAGCAAGCCTTGACTTGCTTTGGTCAACGAGACATTAACAGATGTAATGCAAGAGAGTTGAAAAGCACTTTGGGTTGAGGCTTGGCTTCTTCCTGACCTTGGGAGTCCAGCATTATCTGAACAAGGTTGGACACTGAATTTGGTGCCGGCGCTGTGGGTGGTTTCAAGAACAGGTTCCAGACTTTTGACGGAGATTTGGGTAGATAGTACGCTATTTAATAATATATGAAACTTTGGATCGAGAAGCAGGTTGGGAAGAGGATAATCGAGTTATTGTTAGGTCATGTTATATTTTAAGTGCCTTTTACAGGCACTTGAGAAATGGAGTAGGCATTTGCATAAATGAAATGGAGTCATAACCATTAAACTGACTAAAATAGACATTTAAGGAGAATTTAAAGCCTAGAGACTGGTTGGATAGCCTAGTATTCTACTTAGCAGTCCCTTGGCTGTGACAACCCTGGCCAAAGCAGCTTAGGAGAAGAAAGGGTTACGGGTCACAAGACCATCACTGAGGGAAGTCAAGGTAGGACAGGAACTTAAAGCCGCACCTTGGAGGAACACTGCTTGCTGGCTCATTCACAGGCTTATGCTTGTCTAGCTTTTTCACACAGCCCGAGAACCTGCCCAGGGAATAGTACTACACACAGTGGGCAGGGCCCTATTATATCAATCAATTAAGGCAACTAAGACAATGCCCACAGGCCAGTCTGGTTAAGGTGATCCTTTAATTGGAACTCCTTTCTCATATGGCTCTAGGCAATGTCAAGTTAAAAGTTGAAGCACTAGGAAGCATAGAAAAAGGTGCAGTTGGAAAGAAGTATTAAATGAGGAGGGTAAATGGGAGGACAGAATAAAGGAAGGAATATCGAGAGGGACATCTAACGTTAATGGCCTTTTGAAAAGCCATATGGACATTTACTATTGTAGAAGCTTCCTAAAATATGTACACATGTGAAAGGAATTTAAATAGTCACCATAAAATGAGAGAGAGAATGCCCCAACTAGATATCTTAAGCCACCAAGTAAAACCCCCAATGCCCAAAATGGGTTACATCTTGTTACATTGTCAGCCAAAAGAGTCCTCTGTGGACACCTTCCCCCAACATCACAGTATTGCCAAAGCTATTGGTTCCTCTCCATAACCTGACAGTAAGGCCTTATTGCTAAAGGTCCCACTTAGATCATCACACATGGAAAAATTGATCTGTTGCCCAGCTAGAAGCTTCACTCCTACTGACTCGTATTCCTGGCACTGGAGGTATTTTTCATGACACCCGAGGAAAAGATAATACCACCCAGCTACAAACCCAGCTGCTGCAACGGCAGCTTGCCTGCAGAATATATGATGTGATAGTGGCACAAACATTACAGGAGTATCCAACCGCTTTTTTTCTTTTTCATAAATTGGGTTTAAGGCCCACTCTGACCTGGAACTCAAACCCAAAACTGCTGAAATGGCTAAGAACCTGCACCTGGATAGGCCATGGGCCCCAGGACAAACCTACTGTTGTTACTTTGCAGAGGAACACAGCAGTAAAATGACTCCTGATGACATACTGCTCCAGCCACAGATCAGTGCTTCTCTCAACCCTCATCAGAGAAGCTGCTCCTTGCAGTAGAGGGGACTTGTACTGACTAGTTTTGTGTGTCCATTTGACGACACAAGCTAGAATGAATCATCAGAGAGAAAGGAGCCTCATTTGAGGAAATGTCACCATGAGATCCAGCTGTAAAGGTATTTTCCCAATGAGTGATCAATATGGGAGGGCCCAGCCCATGGTGGGTGGTGCCATCCCAGGGCTGCTGGTCCTAGGTTCTATAAGAAAGCAAGTTGGGCAAGCCAGAGGAGAGCAAGCCAGTAAGCAGTACCCTTCCATGGCCTCTGCATGAGCTCCTGTCTCCAGGTTCCTGCACTGCTTGAGTTCCTGTTCTGACTTCCTACAATGATGAACTATGATCTGAAAGTGTAAGCCAACTAAACCCTTTCTTCCCCAACATGCTTTTTGGTCATGGTGTTTCATTGCAGCAATAAAAACCCTAACTAAGACAGGAATTTACCCAGAGATCCATAAATGAACAATGTGCAGAGAGTGAGAAATTTTGGAGAACCCAGCCCTAAATTAAATATCTTTATTAAACCATTCCCCTCAAGGCTCAAGGAACCATGCAGAAGAGGAGGGAGAGGGTTGTAAAAGCCAAGGATACAGTATCCCCCAGACATATATGAACTCAGACACCATGATAGCACACTACAAGACCTGTAGAAGTTCAAACTAGGTGTAATCCCAGTATGGAGACGAGAAGGCAGACACACAGTCCCACCCGTAGTCAAGAAGGTATTTGCAACTGGTACCTGCTGGGAAGGGGAAATCAGTATTCTCTAATGAAGTCAGTAGGCATGTCAACCACACTCCAGGGCAGGCCTTTACTCAGGATAGTTGGCCAATATTGAACAGGCTCAATTTTGCCGATCGTGGTGGCACATACCTTTAGTCTCAGGACTTGGGAAACAGAGGCAAGAGGTGGATCTCAGTGAGTTCAAGGCCAGCCTGGTCTACAAAGTGAGATCCAAGACAGCTAGGGCTGTTACACAGAGAAACCCTGTCTCCAAAAACCAAAAACCACACAAACCCAACAAACAAACAAAAACAGGTTCATTGTTTTCTTTTTAAAGCATGTGTACTTTTGCTTCTTTTTTTTTTTTTTTTGTCTCATTGTCTTATTGAGCTTTTGTTTGTTTGCTTGTGGGACTTTTTTGTTTTGTTTATTTTTTCCTGCAAGAGAGATATGAAGTTGGATGGGTAGGGAAGTGGGGGAGGATCTGGGAAGAGTTTGGGGAGGGAAAGAATATGATCAAAATATACTGTATGTAAGAGAAAAAAAATTAAATACAAAATTAAAAGCAAAGAAAATAAGGGGCCCGGGTGATGGCTCAGTGTTGTGCAAGCATGGAGACCTGTGGTCAGATCTGCATCACTCATAATGGGGGGAGGGGCAGGCAGGTCCTATCGTTCTATAGCCAGCTAGTCTAACTGGAAAGAGGAACTTCGCACACACAGAACTAAAAACAAAGCTCTGGGACCCTGTAGCATCTGACAGTCACACACACATGGAAGAGGAAACGCAGAAGCAGCAGGGAAATGAGAAAGAACGTGATAAGTCAGGAGTCCCAGAGGCAACCACAGAAGGGGCTTAAAGACCTGTCAGACATGTTGAGGGGACAAATTGAAGAGAAGAAAATGGAGACAGCTCTAAACTTAAGGCCATGACTGGAGAGGGCCAGTGGTGGTTCATGGAAGGTATTTTAAAGATGGGACATCCTGGGGCATAGTTGTATATCAAGGGAGATTAATTATGTAGGGAGAGGGGTAGCGATCAAGGACATAAGCGGAGGGCAGAAGTGACCTTTGTTTGATAGGAGGAATGCTTTATTCAGAATGACAGTGTGGAAGGCCGAGGGCAGATGCCTAATGGCATAGAAGCTCAGGGAGACAGAGGGAGCAACTGGGAAACTGAGATGGGTGTAGTGCTGACCCTCCTTCCCCTTTCCTTCTTTGTATCCCTTTTCATTCTCCTTTTGGTTTTTGAGATAGTGTCTTGCTATGTAGATGAACCAGGCCTTGAACTTTCAGTGACCCCCCTGCCTCTGCCTCTCAAGTGCTGGTATCACCAAGCTGGGCTCCTTATGGAAGTGCTCTTTCTGAATTTTATTTTTCTCAAATGTAAGGTGAGATTACTATGAGAAAGAAGTGTAGAAGGGGCTAAGAGGAGTTCGAAAATGTATTGATCTATCAGTGGAAATCACCCATCATTTTTCAGCCATTGAATAAGTACCAAGTATGCTTTGTGTGTCAGCCACTATCAATAGTTCATCCAAAATAAGTCCGACATGATTGTTTCCCTCACTAAACTTACAGGGAAAAATACGTATGTTCATTAATAAACATAGTTTAAATTGATATGGACTAACAATAGTAGGGAATAAGAAGAAGACTTATTTGAGAAGTGTTCAGCTGGAACCTCCAGCTCACTTCTGCTTGATCCAGAAAGCCGCATTCCTCTCTCCCCAAACCTCACCCTCTCAGAGAATCTCCAACAAAGGGAAGGCACCAAAAGCCCAGTTGTGCATTCTTGGTGGCTGCAGCAGCTCAGCTCCTCCCCTGGAGTTGCCAGCTGCCCAAGTCCCCACCTAAAGTGCTCAGCTTTTGACCATACTCAGGCATAAAACCAGCTTGTGGAAGACATGTCATCACCCCTCGCCTACAACCTGTATAAGCTCCCTGCTCTAGTTTGGGTGTGTGGCTTCTGCCTCGATCTCTGGGGCTGGAGAACTCACCCGAGAGTTGCTTTGCTGAAATAAACCTGTCCTTTTACTTTTTCGATTTGGCTTGATCTGGCTTACTGCATCTGTGGAGAAACCTATTATCGGGGTACAAAAAACCTGTTAAGGTGGTTGTCAAGAGACATGTTAATCAAGGAATGTTCTGAATGTGGTGGCTGAGCCCTGTAATCCTAGCAGGTGGGAGTCCAGAACAGGATAGTTGCCAGGGAGTTCAAGGCATGCCTGGGCTATGTAATAAGTTCCAGGCCAGTCTGGAATACAGTGTGGGCTCCTGTCTCAAAACAAAATTTTGAGTCAGATACTGGAAGTCTAAAAAGATAAAAAGGAGTCTGGGAATGTGTTTCAGTTGGTAGAGTGCTTGAAGCCTAGTATACACAAAGCCCTTGTTTGATCCTGAGCACTATATAAAACTGGTGTGGTGGTTTGAAAGAAAATGGCCCCCAAAGGGAGTGGCACTCTTAGGAGGTGTGGCCTTGTTGGAGGAAATGTGTCACTTGGAAGCCAGCTTTGAGGTCTCCTTTGTTCAAGCTTCACTCAGTGTGACATTCAGGCTACTTCCTGCTGCCTGCATATCAACATGTAGCAGCTCCTTCTCCAGCACCATGTTTGCCTGCACACCGCCATGCTCCCCACCATGACGATAATGGACTAAATCCCTGAAACTGTAAACTGCCACCTCAATGAAATGTTTTCCTTGTAAGGGTTGCCATGGTTATGGTGTCTCTTCACAGCAATAAAACCCTAACTAAGACAACTGGGCATGGCGGCACAGATCTTAGCATTTGGTGTAGGGTGTGGGTAAAAGCAGGAGTATCAGAACTTCAAGGTCATTCTCAGCTACACAGTGAATTTGAAGCCTGCCTAGGTCTTTGTGAGACCCCCCTATTTAAGAAAAAAAAAATACAAAAAGGGACCACTGAGACACAGGAGATCCAGAAAGAAACTTTACTAGGCTCATTGAATAATGAAAAGAGTCTGGAATGTGAACCTTTCTTCTTTACTTTTTTTTTTTAAAATTTTTAAAATTTTTTTGTTTTTTTTTTTATTTTTTATTTTTTATTTTTTGGTTTTTAGAGACGGGGTTTCTCTGTGTAGTTTTGCTCCTTTCCTGGAGCTCGCTTTGGAGACCAGGCTGGCCTCAAACTCACAGAGATCCGCCTGCCTCTGCCTCCCGAGTGCTGGGATTAAAGGCGTGCGCCACCACTGCCCGGCCTATTTTTTTGGTTTTTGAAACAGGGTTTTTCTATATACTACAGCCCTGGCTGCCCTAGAACTTGCTTTGTAGATCAGGCTGGCCTCAGACTCACTGAGATCTGCCTGCCTCTGCCTCTAAAATGCTGGGATCACCAGGCCCAGCTTGAATTTAAACTTTTCTGAAGGTGGGAGGGATCTAACACTAAATGCACATGTTCATATTCATAGACCAGTGCTACTCTCGGTCTTTGTCAATCTCCTCTTTGCCTCAGACTTTATTTATTTTAGACAGGGTCTCTCTGTGTAACGGCTCTGACCGTCTGGGAACTTTCTTTGTAGGTCTGGCTGGCCTTGAACTCACAGAGATCCGCCTGCCTCTGCCTTCTGAGGACTGGGATTAAAGGTGTACATCACCACTGCCTGGCTTGCAGCAGACTCTTAACTGGTAAAAAAAAATGCCTCAGATCATGGGACATTGGCATGTGGAACCTTAAATGACACATATATATCCTCCTCTTCAAAGTTTCAGGGAGTACCACAGAAGACGGGTGGAAAGAAGGTAAGAGCTGGAGGACGGGGCAGTGACTATAGATGTGGTGACCACACAAGAGCTGCACGAGATTGGGCCCATGAAGTTCATCATGGAGGGAGGAGGGGTCATGCCCCGCGCCCCCATGATGGATCACCGGCAGCTAATAGTTGCTGAAGGGTGGGGTATCTCTTCAGTGCGGTAGCCACTGCTAGGCTGACTGTGCTCCAGTGTATGACCCATTCATGCTCCTGAAAGCAACCCTAAGTAAACTCAGAGAGTGGGTCTCACCCACAAAAGAGGCAAGTAGGATATGGATTTGTTGGGATGAAGGATTTTAGTGGGAGGGGAAAGTAAGTGTCTTAGTCACTGTTCTGTTGCTGTGAAGAGACACCGTGGCCATGGCAACTCTTCCAAGGAAAACATTTCATTGAGGTGGCAGTTTACAGTTTCAGAGGCTTAGTCCATTATCGTCATGGCGGGGAGCATGGCAGCGTGCAGGCAGACACAGTGCTGGAGAAGGAACTGCTACATGTTGATATGCAGGCAGCAGGAAGTAGACTGAGTGTCACACTGAGTGAAACTTGAACAAAGGAGACCTCAAAGCCGGCATCCGCACGCTTCCTCCAACAAGGCCACACCTCCTAAGAGTGCCACTCCCTATGGGGGCCATTTTCTTTCAAACCACCATACTAAGGGAGGGTGAAATTACTTAAATTCAGTGTGTGTGTGTGTAATTGCCAAAGAATAAAAAAAAATCATAAAAGATCCTCAAATGAGATATCTATTCTCCCCTTAAGGATAATGGAATTTTTTCAAGTTCCAGCCCTGCGAATATTCCTCCCAGAGTCCTGGGAAAGACACTACATATGGCGTGGGGTATCTGAGGGAAAAGAATCTACATACACCACGCTCTTTGTCCATTTACTTCATTGCTCTATGACAAAACTGTCTACACAGTTTCAGTTCTGTCCTCACATTTAGCTCCTCTCTGTGCCCAGTTTTCCTGTCCTCATGGTTTTAGTAAGCTCCTATGCTTTTGACCTGATCTTTGTCTTCTGTTCCCTCATCCTCCATCTATCCTTCCTGGTTCCTTACTCCTGGCCCTGATAAACTCTACAAGAGATCTGCTTCACCCTCTACTAAATCCGTGTCCTCCTCTCCTCTCTCTGGCCACATGGTTCTGTGTCTGCTTCTGGAATTCTGCTCCAGTCCTTACTGTACCTGGTTATGCAAAAACCCTATTATTCTCAGTTGATCTCTCTGCCGTGCCCCTAGGCCTGAAGAAAGGAGATGGTCTGAGCTTCATTTGATCAAGGAACAAAGCTATGCATCTACAGCCTGCTTGTCTCCTAGGCTCAGCGGGGGTGGGGAGGTTGGGGGGTTGGGGGGGCTGGGGGGCTGGGAGGGTGGGGGGAGTTAGTTACCTAAAGGTTCAGCAGGTCTGAGAAGCTGAACTGTTTGCCAAATGATCTCGGAGTATTTGGGCATGCAAGAATTTTATAGCAGAAAACAGCTGAAATATTAAGGCTGTATAACACCAAATATTCTATAATAAATGGCTTCCCATTTGACAGACCCTTGGCCGGTCAAAGTACAGCTTTAATACACAGCTGAATCTCTATATTTTTGTGGCCATGCAGTTGTGGCACACACCTTTAACCCCAGTACCTGGGAGTCACACCCCTTTAATCCCAGCACTTGAGATCTCATGCCTTTGCTACCAGTATTTGGGAAGCACACATACCATTAATCCCAGCACCAGGAAGGAAGTGAAATGGCTGGGTGGGAAAGGCATAGAAGGTGTGAGGAGACAGGAACTAGACCCTTCCAGCTGAGGACTCAGAGGAATTCAGTCAGAGGATTCCTGGAGACAGGATCTCACCTTCCATTCGGCCTAAGATTCGGTAGTGATGAGAAGTTTCTCTAGTGGCTTGTTCCTTTGTCTCTCTGACCTTTCAGCATTTACCCCAATATCTGGCTCCGGATTTTTATTATAAGACCATTTAAGATTTGTGCAACATGAAAGTGTAAGCAAACCCTAATGAAGTGCTTTCTTTATAAGAGCTGCCTTGGTCATGATGTCTTTTTACAGCAGTAGAACAGTGGTTGTCTTTTTATAGCAGTAGACAGAATTTGGTGCCAAGGATTGTGATATTTTGCTGTGACAGGCTCGACCATGCTGTTGTTTGGAGGAATACAGAAGACTTAACTTTGGACTAGAAAAGTGGTTGAAACATTTAAATAGGGCTTACTGGGCCATCCGAGTAGGAGCATAGAAGACAGGACAGCCGTGCTGAGAGCAATGAAGGCCTAGCTCAAGAGGTTTTGGAGGGGAAGAATATTAGTAAGTGGCCTAGAGACCATTCTTGTGATATTTTAGCAAAGGTGGCTGCTTTTTGCCCCTGGCCTAAAAATCTGCCTGAGGCTCAAGAAGAGTTTTGGATTAATGTCCTTGACATAGAAGGTTTCAAGATGGCCTAGTACTGACTGAGGAAGTTTCAAGACAGCCTAGTTCTGCCTGTGAGGAAGTTTCAAGACAACCTAGTACTGATTGGGTCATGTAGTTATTATTATGCAGATCTACAATGAAAAACTGGGCAAAGAGAAACACAAAAGGTACTATTTGAGGAGAAAAGGAGCACCAGGAAATGTAATGTTGGAGCCAAGGCCTGTTCTCAAGGAGATAAAAAGTTTAAGGAAAGACCTGATGCTAAATGGAATAAAGGGAATGGTGACCTCAGGCAAGACCCTATCCAGCTGATCCTGCAACCCATGAATGGAAAAGGTCTGAGGGATTTCCTAGGCCTACACAACAGCAGGAAGTGAATTGTAAATGGAATACAAAGAGGGATCAGCCCCAGCAGGCAGAAAGACTTGGCAACTTCCACAATGTGGTTCTGGATTTAGAGTCAAGAAGGATACAGGAGAGGGGTTATGAGAGCTTCCTCTTGGAGTAAGGAAAGCCCCTGAGGTCAGGCATGTGTCAGGGGTGTCCCTGCATGGAGGCCCAGAAAGACCATTGTATGAACCTGTGAAGGTGAAACCTGGATTGTGTTGGAGCCCCAAAATGTTGGAAATGCCAGAGCTATGGGCCAAGGAGGGCTCCTAACAGGGTGTGGAATCAGCCCAAGAGAGAGGTGTGTTTCAGTCAACAAAGCTGAACTGAGTTGGACGTCTGAAGAACACTTTGACGTCAGACATGGAGATGCAGAATTTGGAGTTTATCCTGCTGGGTTTCAGTTGGCCTGGCTTTGGTTCAGATTTTCCTCACTATAATCCCTTTCCTCCCTTTTAAAATGGCAATGTATATTTGGTGTCATTGTATGTCAGAAGTATGTAATTTGCTTTTTAGTTTTACAGGTGGTTACACTTAAGAGATTGCCTTGAGTCTCAGAACAATGTGGAGACTGTAAAGGACTGGAGACTTTTGCAGTTGGACTACATGCATTTTGTATTATGATGATGGCTACAAGGCTATGGGGACCAGGGAGTAGAATGTCTGAGTGAAAACAGCCCCCATAGGCTTATATAGTTGCATGCTTAGTTCCCAGTAGAAGTGTTTGGAAGGATTAGGAGGTGTGGCCTTGTTGGAAGAGGTGAGTCATGGGAGTGGGCTCTGAGGTTTCCAAAGCCCATGCTAGACCCAGCGTGTCTTCTCTCCTCCCCGCTGCCCGTGGGTCAGGACGTAAAGCTCTCAGCTACTGTTTCAGCACCACGCCCATCTGCTTCCTGCCATGATGGTCATGGACTAAACCTCTGAAAGCGTAAGCAAGCCCCATTAAAGGCTTTCTTTTGACATGGCCGTGGTGTCTCTTCACAGCAATAGAACGGTAACCAAGACAGAGCCTCACCCGACTTCCGGTTCTCGCTCTCTATTTCCTGCTTGCATTTGAAGATGTGTGCTCTTAGCTTCCTGCTCTTGCTGCCATGTCTGCAGCTTGTTGCTGTGTCTCTCTGCTAAGATTCTTAGCCTTCTGAGACTAGAAGCTCAAAAGAAGAAAGAAAGAAAGAAAGAAAGAAAGAAAGAGAGAAAGAAAGAGAGAGAGAAAGAAGGAAGAAAGAAAGAAAAGAAAAGAAAAGAAGAGAAAAGAAAGGAAAAGAAAAGAAAAGAGAAAACTAACTAACAGAGGCAGGAAGCAGGACGTCCTTTCTCTTGCCTTCTAGTCTCCTTCTAGAAGCGTCCTGGAGGAACCATCAGAGAACCACAGGGTGACAGAAGTGTAGTTGGCAGAGTCCTGGCCCCTTGCAACAACAAGCAAAGCATGGGAAGACATTTGAAACAGAAACAGTAGTGGCCAAACATTCAGTCATATAACCATTTCTTAGATCCTGGAAGAAATACTTTCTTATATCCTGGAGGAAACATCTCAAACTGTGGGGAGTGGATGAAGCCCCGAGGGAATGTAATTGTCATGTGAATGGCAAGGGCTTCCTGTGGTGTGTGGATGTACAGATGGCAGGCTCCTCTCCCACATGACTGCAGGCTGAGACTGCCCCCAACAGAGACCACTACACAGATTAGCTCACCTGCCTCCTTGTTGGTGCTGCATAAGTGTGCTAAGTTTCCAACGGCTGCTGCCATGTCGCCTCCTGAGCACGCGCCCCCCCTTCATCCCCACTCTTGTGTATTTGTGTTTGTTGTTGCCTTAGGTCAATCCCAAAGCCACGATGGTTTCAAAGGCTGGTAGAATTGCAATCTATTGCTGGTGGTGGTTTCTTGTATGCCAAATCAGCCCACATACACAGCAGCTTAAAATGAACGTTATTTCTGTTTCCCGAGTCTAGGAGTACAATGGCAGTTTTAGTGGATGTTTCTTACCCAAGTCTCTTGAGCTGCTGACCACTGTGTTAGTAGCACCCTATACCCGCTGGCTCCATTGAGGAATAGAGGTAGGCTTTCAAGCTCACCATGTCGCTCTGTCTGTGGGAGGCTTGAATTTGTGGCTTCCTGGCTTCTTCCTAAGGCTGCTCCTGACATGGCAGGAGAAAGGAGGGGAACGACCGAGTAGGAAGTGGCCAGGCATGGCTTCTGTTTTATTCTACTGCTTATGCTAAGTCTGATCAAGGTGAAGGAAGCAACCAAATGAGTGTCTGGGCACCAGACATGGGGGCCCCTCGGCCAACTCAGTGTTACGGTGTGAGTGGGAAATCTCCTCCCACACATTCAGGAGTTCGACTACGTGGTCCCCAGCTGGTGGCACTGTCTCAGAATGCTGTGGAACCTTTGTGAGGCTAGGCCTTACTGGAGGACAGGTCTTAGGGGTGACAGCTGATTCCACTTACATCTCAATTTCTTTGTTTCCTGATCTGCTGAGATGGGAACTGCGGCAGCCACACTCTCTCACTGCTCTGAACAAAACCATGCCTTCCCTGTCTTATGGACTGTACCTTCTCAGACTCTGAGTCCCAGTAAATCCGTCCTTTCTCAGATCCTGGTTTACAGGTGTTTGGTTACACCTAAATACAGTTCTGTCACCTCCACTGAGGTAGTGGCCCAAATGGACAATGACTTATGTTTTCCAAATTACTGGTCTCCTTTCTGATCAATCATGGGGAAATTGGAGAGGTCTCCTCCTGCTCCTCTCTGGCTCCCCATGGCTCATTCTCTGCTAGATTAACTGAGATTAGTTGACTGCACTGACTGCTCAGTTGGATTTGTAGCCACTGTTGAAGAATAACACCAGTCTCACTAGTAGGTCTTGAGATAGTCCATTTTCCATTTCAAAATTGCCAGCCACCTGAAGAGATAGCACAGCTGGAAGTCTCAAGGGACACCCTTTGTCCTAGATGTCTTCTGTTTGGGGGTGACCTGCTAGGCTGGCAGGAACTACCAGTTTGTTGAGATGGAAAGGAAAGTGAGAGAAACCCTGTCTCAAAAAAAAACAAACAAACAAAAAAACAAAAAAAAGTATATGGAAAGGAAAGTGATTGGCAAAGTCTTTGACCATCGTTGATCATGTCACCACTACTCTTTATCTGGAGGCAGCAGTGGCTTCAATCAACTGACCTAGGCATCTAGGCTACTGCTGCTTTTTTTTTTTTTTTTTTTTTTTTAAGAAGCAGGGTTTCACTATGTAGCCCAGGCTGACTTTAAACTCCCTATCAACTTGCTCTGCCCCTCTCCTGAGAAATGGGATTAAATCTCTTTTTATTTTAATTAATAATTTTTTTATTTTACATACCAATCACAGATCCCCTCTTCCCCTCTTCCCGCCCCTCCAGTCTCCCTTCCCCAACCTACCCCCTATTCCCTCCTACAAGAAGGTAAGGCCTCCCATGGGGAGTCAGCAGAGCCTGGTACGTAGAGGCAGGTCCAAGCCTCTCCCCCCTGTCTCAAGGCTGTGCAAGGTGTCCCACCATAGGTAGTGGGCTCCAAAAAGCCAGCTCATGTACTAAGAATGGATTCTGATCCTACTGCCAGGGGGCCCCTTAAGCAGATCAAGCTACACAACATCTCGCTTATGCAGAGGGCCTAGTCCAGTCCCATGCAAGCTCCAGAGCTGTTGGTCTAAATTTCATGAGTTCCCACTAGTTTGGTTTGGTTGTCTCTGTAGGTTTCCCCATCATGATCTTGACACCCTTTGCTCACAGAATCCCTCTTCTCTCTCTTCAACTGGACTCCTAAAGCTCAGCCTGGTGCTTGGCTGTGGATCTCTGCATCTGCTTCCACCAGTTACTGGATGAAGACTCTATGATGACAGGATATTAACTGATCTGATTACTGGGGTAAGCCAGTTCAAGCACCCTCTCCACTATTGCTAGTAGTCTAAGCTGGAGTCATCTTTGTGGATTCCTAGGAACTTCCCTAGCACCTAGTTTCTCTCTATTCTCATGATGTCTCCCTCTGTCATGGTATCTCTCTCATTGCTTTCCCATTCCATCCCTGCTCCAGCTCAACCATCGAGTTCCCTTATGTTCTCATCCCCTATCCCCTACCCTCCATTGCCCACCTCTCATCCTTAGTTTACTCATGGAAATCTCATCTATTTCTCCTTCCCAGGGTGATCCATGAGTCCCTCTTTGGGTCCTCCCTGCCAGCTAGTCTCCCTGGAGCTGTGGGTTGCAGTCTGGTTATCCTTTGCTTTACAACTAGTATAAACTTATGAGTGAGTACATACCATGTTTGTCCTTCTGAGTCTGGGTTACCTCACTCAGGATATTTTCTAGTTCTATCCATTTGCCTGCAAATTTCATAATGTCATTGTTTTTCATTGCTGAGTAGTATTCCATTGTATATATGTGCCACATTTTCTTTATCCATTCATCGGTTGAGGGGCATCTAGATTGTTTCCAGGTTCTGGCTGTTACAAATAATGCTGCTATGAACATAGTAGAGCATGTGTCCTTGTTGTGTGATTGAGCATTCCTTGGGTATATGCTCAAGAGTGGTATAGCTGGATCTTGAGGAGGATTAATTCCCAGTTTTCTGAGAAACTGCCATACTGATTTTCCAAGTGGCTATACAAGTTTGCACTCCCATCAACAGTGGAGGAGTGTTCCCCTTGCTCCACATCCTCTCCAATACAAGCTGTTATCAGTGTGATTAAATCTCTTTTTAAAAATCCATTATTTAGGGCCTTGTGGCCCATGCCTTTAATCTCAGCTCTCAGGAGGCGGAGGTGGGTGGATCTCTGTGAGATGGAGGCCAATGTGGTAAACAAAGGGAATTCCAGGACAGCCAGGGCTACACAGAGAAACCCTGTCTCAAACAAACAAACAAACAACCCCAAAACAACAACAATAACAAAACTGAAAACCAAAAAAAAAAAAACCCCATTATTTATTTGTTTTCCTTTATTCTTATTTTATGTGTACAGGTGTTTTGCCAGCACGTTTGTCTGTGTACCACATGCATGCAGTGCTGTTAGAGGCCAGAAGAGGGTGTCAGATCCCCTGAAACTGGAGTTACTGTCACCATGTGGTCCTTTGGAAGAGCTGGCTACTACTTCCTTTCTTTTTCTTTCTTCCTTCCTTCCTCCTCCATCTCCTCCTCCTCCTCTAATATCTATTTATTTATTTATTTATTTATTTTGGAGACAGGTTTCTCTGTGTAGCCCTGGCTGTCCTGGAACTCACAGAGATCCACCTGCCTCTGCCTCCCGAGTACTGGGATTAAAGGCATGCACCACCACCGCCCGGCTGATTTTTATTTCTTTTTTCTTTTCTTTCTTTCTTTTTTTTTAAATAAATTTTATTTATTATATAAACAGTGTTCTTCCTGCAAGTTTGCCATATGCCAGAAGGGGGCATCAGATCTCATTATAGATGGTTGTGAGACACCATGTGGTTGCTGGGAATTGAACTCAGGACCTCTGGAAGTGCAGCCAGTGCTCTTAACCTCTGCGCTATTGCTCCAGCCCGATTTTTATTTCTTAAATGCAATGTAACAGTGTATATGCTATCTTTAAAATGAATAACAACAATAACAAACAGTAATATATGTTATTTGGAGGAATAATTTAAGACATTTTTCAAATCTTGAATTTAATAATAATATGAGCTTACATTTAATATTTCTTAGCCAAACACACATTCTTAATATAATTACATATATCTACATTATCTATCTACATATATATGTGTATATATATATCCAGAATTCACTCTCAGATTTCCTAATTCTTCTTCAGTTTTGTAGGAGGCTTGTGAAGTGGCTCAAAAATAAACTGTCTATAAATCTTGGTGTACCAGAAATAGCTCAGGACTAGAATGCTGATGAATGTGAGCATCAAGACAAAAAGGAAGGCGACCACCAGGTAGACACTGGGGCTAGAATAAGAACAACAAAGAAGCCATTATTCACGCTCTGCCCATTAATTTACAATCAAGCTGTCTTAGAACGGTTAGCT
Organism: Peromyscus leucopus; assembly: GCF_004664715.2. Taxonomy (NCBI): domain Eukaryota; kingdom Metazoa; phylum Chordata; class Mammalia; order Rodentia; family Cricetidae; genus Peromyscus; species Peromyscus leucopus. The sequence goes on from NC_051076.1 coordinate 21,034,756, forward strand.
GCCTTGCTGGCCACACAGATCAGAGTGGTAAGTCCTAGTGTCAGTCCTTAAGGTAGTTAAATGTTTGAGGCTGATCAGGAAGAACAGTGTGAGCATCAGAAGAGGAGGGATCGTGATGGAGCTCTGGGAGTGGAGCAGAGGGGAGACCCAACTGTGGGTAGGAGTCTGCTAGTGATGCCTGGGAGTGGAGCAGAGGGGAGACCCAACTGTGGGTAGGAGTCTGCTAGTGATGCCTGGGAGTGGAGCAGAGGGGAGACCCAACTGTGGGTAGGAGTCTGCTAGTGATGCCTGGGAGTGGAGAAAGTGACTGTGGGGAAACAGTGTTTTCGGCAAAGGGAGATGTCTGTGCATGGAGAAGATGCCACAGAAGTATGAAGAAACCTTGAGGTCCTTCCAGACCTAGTTCAGTGTGACTGAAACTCCAGAGTCAGTGTGATTAGAAATGAGGAGTGACAGGTACCAAGGGGATTGGGGATGTGGTTCAATGGTAGAGCCCTTTGCCTACCAGGAATGAGGCCTGGGGTTGCTTTCTAGCCCTGAGGGAAAAAAAGGGGAAAAATAGATGGGCATGTGTCAGATAAGAAAATGCTTACAGTAAGTAGAGTATGAAGTTTAAGGCAAAAGGCAAGAAGGAGTTTCATGATTGTGAAACAGGATGGCGGCCATCTTATAAGGATGATGCTGACTAATTGTGAAGAATGAACTGAGAAGGGCATGTGAACCAGTTTTAAGGTATTTGTAAGTGATGGTGTGAGTGAAGAAATGGAGAGACGTGGTTAGGTCCAAGATCTATTTAAAAGTTAGACTAGATTTGTTTTGGCAATTGTTAAGATGTGGCATCTCAGGAATTTGAAGGGATAGAGAGAACTGCCAAGTGTGGGGAAGAGTCACCATCAGGATGGTGTCATTAGTCACCGACAGCACATTCAGAGGGAGAGCTGGCCTTAGCGTGCTCCCCGACTGGCCTGGAACTCCTGGGCTCAAGTGATCCTCTGCCTCAGGCTACAGAGTAAGGGGTGCCACCCTGACAGGCCCCGGGCTTGGTTATCCGGCTGGTGGTAACTGAGCATTTGTGAACGTGTGTGAGGGTGTATGTGTGAGGGTGTGGGTATATGTGTGAGTGTATTTGTGAGCACACAGGTGAGTGAGCGAGCGAGCGAGCGAGCGAGCGTGCGTGCGTGCATGCGTGCGTGCGTGTGTACTGGAAGCTACTCTCTGCTGAGGCCCTTCAGGTCTCTTCACCTGGGATTCTGGGTAGGACTTCCCTTGAGAGGGGCTTATTTCTTAGTCTAGACACGTAGAGTGTTGCTTTCTGGTCGACTTTAACATCTCACTACAACACTTAGCTGTAGTGTTACAGTTTCTCTTGGTCTGCAGTTATCTTAGTGTGATTTTTCCCTTCTGTGGCCAAGCAAATGGCTCGCTCTTGGACCTTGGTCAGCATACCCCATCTTCTCTCTGCTAGGCACTGTGCTGAGATGGAGGAAGCATGGGTTCCAGACCAGCCAAAACAGTAAAGCCAGGAAACAGTAAAACTAAAACAAGCAGATACATAAAAAAACGGCAGCATTATCAGGAACTGCTCATTACCTGGGAATCACTCCGAAGGTCTCGATCGCAAAAATAGATGTTAGGTTACAGAAACTGCAAATCAGAAAAAAAAAAAAAAAAAAACGATATTAAAGGTTAAACTAAATGTATTTAAAATATCCTCTGCATCTCTATGGTAACAGTCAGATCATATGTAACCTTACTAAGGTGTCATTTTTTTGACAAGGACACAATAGATAGATACACTTACAGAACAGTTATGATGGCTTTTCCATTGGTACGTCTTTAGGCTGGATAACCATGCTGTCTTCACAGCATTACACACTTTGGGTGGTAGTTTCCAAGGCAACGGTTATAATGACATTAATAATAATGAACAATCTTAAGCATCTTCAGCAGTACTACACAGTTAACCATTGCATACTGAGCCCTCTGTTCACTGAAGATGGGTGATAAATTAGCATTTACTCCATGCCTGGTGGCGTGCAGAATGCTTACATGTGCTGTTAGTGCTCGTGAGACCCCTTCCCAGGGAGCTGACTGAGGATCGGGTGGGCTAGGCAAGCAGCAGTTATTTGCAGTGCTCTGAGTGGCAGCTCTGGGGATTTGAAATCTGGTTTTCCTGAGCTAAAGGAATGAGATCCATCTGATGGAGGCTGGTTCCCCTCAAGAAGCTGAGAGAGTCAGGAACTTGAGGGATGGGCTGCTGTTACCATTTCCAAAGTCACTGAGTCCATCCCAAAGCTTAGTTTAGGGCTTTAAATGAGATGGGATGTGACTAAACAGACATTTATGGCACAATTTTATCTATCTTCTTGGGGGAGAAGACAGAAGAAAAGCGTTTACTTCTAGTAAGCATTTACTGCAGGCCCAGCCAAGTTGGGGCTTTTCACCCAGGCACTTAATGTACTTCTCAGAATACTGGAAAGATAGGCATTATTGACCACTTATGAACAAATTGGCAATTTGCTTAGTTCTGAATTTTGCTTTGTGTGATTTTGGAATTTTGGAAGGTGTCGTTGTGCTGGGTGGTGGAGGTGCACACCTTTAGTCCCAGCACTGGGGGTGGGGGGGGCAGAGGCAGGTGATCTCTATGATTTCGAGGCCAGCCTGATCTACAGAGCAAGTTCCAGGACAGCCAGAGCTACACAGAGAAACCCTTTCTCAAAAAACAAAAACAAACAAAAAAAAAAAAAAAGAAAAAAAAACAAACAAACAAAAAGAAGAAGAAGAAGAAAGGGTTCACTGTGTAGTGATAGATGGACAGATGATGTGGTAAATTGGGCAGGTTAGGACATGTGTGTGATCACATGATTTGGAAGGCTGAGGAAAGAGACTGCAAGGTCTAGGCAAATGTTACTGCATACGAGAACTTGTCTCAAAAAAGACACAACTCCACAATACAAAGAAGTAGACAAACCCTTACTTCTCCCCCCTCCCCCCACTCCCACCCCAGACAGGGTTTCTCTGCGAGGCTTTGCCTGTCCTGGAACTCATTACATAGACCAGGCTGGCCTCAAACTCACAGAGATCCACCTGCCTCTGCCTCCCCGAGTGCTGGGATTAAAGGCGAGCGTCACCACCGCCCGGCTGACAGATCCTTACTTTGAATCAGACACTAACAGTCCTCTTTCAGAAAGTGACAGGGCAAGTATACAGAAAATACGTCACTCAGATTAAGTGTGTGGGGTTAGGGATTCATTCCCCTGTTGTAGAGGAATGAATCTGTCTTCCTTTTCTCATCGCTACGGTCAAACACCTGATAAAAACGACTGGAGGGCTTTACCGTGGCTCATAGTTCAGGCTCTTGTCTGTAATCATCATGGTGGGAAGCGTGGCAACCCACACAAGGCACCCACGCGAGGAAGCAGAGAATGAGGAACGCTGGAGCTCAGCCCATGTTCTCTTTTTCATCTAGTTGGGAACTCCAGCCCACAGAATTGTGCTGCCCACATTTTTAGGGTGGGTCTTCCCTACCTCAGCCTAACCTAGAAAAATTCCTCACAGGCACACCCGGAGACTTGTCCCTGGTGAGTCTATATCTGGTCGACTTGACAATCTCAACCATGCATGACAAAATGTCAGACTTTTTAAAGAGGTCTGTTGGATGTCTTTATGAGATACGAGTTTCTCATCCACCTTCAGGCAGGGCCCAGAAGAAATTGTAAACGACAGCACTGAAAACCGCATTCCTGTCAGAAGCTAAGCGGAGTCTGGAGGTCTCAGGAAGGGGATGCTGCCATAGAAATGGGCTCCTCCATTTTGGTTAGGATGAAGCAAAAGCCAAATGGTTGGCTTTATAATTGGAGAAAGGAAGTATGGTTACCGTCGGAGAAAACCCTATTCAAATGACTGGGCTGGAATGAATCTTTGGGTATGGATACTTGATTATGGGCCCTCTTTGGCTGGTATGACAAGGGCCCGGTTATACCATGGCAACAGACTACTTGCCGAGCATGTGTGAGGCCTCTGCTCAGTTCCAGTACTGCAAATAAGTAAACAAATGAAATTAACCCAATAAAATCAATATGGCACACCTGGGACACTGCCCTCAAAGGACGTGGGGTTAGCGGAGACGCTGCCGAGCGTGTGCCACTGAGATTCTATTTTCAGGACTGAAGCATTTGTTTCCTCTCAAGGGGACCAGTATCTGCCAGGACTTGCCCTCTGCCAAAGTTGTACCCCCTTTTGGGGGAAGTCTATCCCCAAGGCTAGGGCTTCAGAAGCACCAAGAACTTGTGCCTTCTCCCCAGTTCAGAACAGCTCTGTCTGTCAGGTACCCCCACCCCAGTGTTCCTTGTGAAACCAACTGAAGGCTTCCCGGGGCTGCAGTTTTGCCTGCTTCCGCCTCTCCCCAGTTTCATTTCCTCCACTTTCTCCGAAGGTGGTGATCTTAGCTCACTTCCCAACAAACCTCCTACACTTCAGTCTACATCACAAAGTCTCCCTCCTGAGAAACCTGAGCTGCAAAATGTAGACCACCTCTCTTGAGGTCATCCGGCCAACTGCTCAGAAGACCGGAAAATCTGGGGCACCGATGAGATTTCCTTGAGCTCGGCAGAGGCTCTTCCCGGGGTTATCTAACCGTGGACACATGGCTAATAAGCAGCCATTCATTTGAGAACGTATTTCTCCCCCTCACTGCTCCACTAGCCTCATAGGTAGAACAAAACCAGAAACAGTTTGTTTTCCCCCCAGGACTCTATCTACTCTATGAACCTACGCCAGCGAGTTGGTTTTTGAACAGCATCTCATGGGACATTGTGTTGATCCGTTATACTGATGCTGCTGTAAGTTCAGGTGGTGATCGTGAGTAAGGTAAGTTCCACACATGTGGGGCACATGATACACCTTTAAGGGTGAAAGACACGTCCTTCCTTGTTCCCTCTGCTCGTGTCCAGATAAAAAGATTGCTTGTTTCACTGTTGCTGCTATTGCTTTATTTTTATCCACTTTGGATTTTGGAGATAACCTATACCACACTTGGATGAACATATGTGTTGCGGGATGTTTGACTGCACTGTGAAACCCTGAGACTCTGTTAATAGAATCAGTCTTGGCTCGGGGCAGAGCCAGCAACTGATTGACAAGAATTAGCCATAGAGAGTATGGAGGACCCAGGAAGACAGATAGAGAGACACACAGGAAGGAGTAAGGAGGGACTTAGAGATTCACGGTCTTTTTGGTTTGGGACAAATGGAGAGACACTTCTCTTGTTGGGTCTCTGGCCAAAAGGAAGGTCAGCTGGTTGCTTCTTGGCCTCTCTGAGCTATCAGGTTTTCACCTCAGCATCTGACTGGTAGGACCGGAAATCCTGCCAGGCCGAGGCCTGAGTGTCAGAATGCTGACAGCCGGGCAGCAGGGCCGCAGAAGGTAGTTAAAGCATCAGTAGGTTCAGCAATGGAAAGAAACACACACACACACATAAACATAAATATACCTGTGTTCAGGGAAAACCCTGCTAGACTGGAACCCAGGGCAAAGGGAGCTTGATGCAAACAGTGCTGAGAGTTGGCTCTCCTGACCTGGCCCCAGAGCACTGGGTGACCATGAAACCTTGACTGCCTTTAGACATGTGTTATCTCTAATGCCTAAGCCAGATGTGATCTGTAGCAGATGTGATTCTGTCCTGAAGTGCAAGTGCTGTGTATAAAAATGGCCTCACATGCATCTAACTGTTGATTGATAGCTCCCATTTGCTGAGACATTGAGAGTTCTCCATGGCGTCACTCACTGACTATTGAAGGAGAAAGAGGAAGGAGATTTGCAGATTGCTGTGAATTCAGATGGGAACAGGTGTGGCTCTGCTTAGGGACAGTGGAGAAGAACAGGCCTTCCAGGGTACAAACTTCATATAGATGTTTCCTCACTTTCCCTAGAGGATGATGGGTTGTGCCATAATTGCGGCAGGAATGGAATGTTGCGTACATGATGAGGATATGGAAGAAATAAACACTGATGAGAGAAATTGAAGGGAAGCATGTATAAATAGGCTCCTCGGTGAGATGCTGGAGGATTCAAATGCTTGGGTCTCATGTGACTCTTTATCTCCAGAGAAGGGGCTCTTCCTCTGTCATGTGACTGCCCTTAGCTAGCATCTTTCCCCAGTTACCCAAGTGCTTATTCAGTGGGATCATGAATAGCATGGCCATTGTGCCTGGTGTGCCTTCACTAGCCTGCATTTTCCTTATCCAGGCTGACCTGGATACTGACAGTACCAAGCACTGCATTTTCCAGCAGCAACAGCAGCAGCAGCAGCTGCTGCCGCGCCGCCGCCGCCGCCGCCGCCGCCGCCGCTGCCAGTCTCAATCACTGCACAGGTGCATTAATCCAGAGGCATTGGACAGCTATCTGCTGGTGGCTGATTTTATCCAAGAGAGGACAATGATTCTTTCCTCTCGTGACATGCTTTGGTTTGAATTTGCCTTTTTTTTTTTTTTTTTTGGTGTAGCTTCTGCCTGAAGCACTAGACAGAGGCACCTTGAGTGCCATGCATTTTTATCTTGTCCCAAAAGATTGCTTCTGACCAAAGAAGGCAAGAGGGCTGATGTGCATGGAATTCACTGGTCTCCCAGAATAGTGGATATTCTTTCAAGGCATCTTTTATATTAATAGGGCAATCTTCTGTTGCTGGTGACCTAGGACATTTTTGATAGTCACCTGTTGTTCTTGTATAAATACTAATAAAGCTTTATTTTACTCTTTGAGCCTCTGGTTTTGATAATAAATTATATGGTAATGAGAGCTATAAAGCCAGAATGAAAGGTTACCAAGGAAGCTGCAGAGTTCTTACAATGAGGTAATACTATGAGCCTGTGCCAATATAAGGAGTTTCTTAATCCCACTGCCAGAATACATGAGTTTGAGAATCAGATCAGCAGAATTGGGAGTCACTCAGTTTTTCATTTATAACCAAGGCACATGTGGGTAGGACATGTTAAGAGCTCAGATTCCAAAGGAATAAAAAACATTTTCTGCTAGGATACAAAGTGTGGTGCTGGTTTAAAAACATCCAGTACATAAGGATGGGGAGCTAGGCATGCATGGTGGTCCATGCCTTTAATCATAGCACTCGGGATACAGAGAGAAGATCTCTGTGAGTTCAAGGCCAGTCTGGTCTACATAGCAAGTTCCAAGACAGCCAGGACAGCACAGAGAATCCTGTCTCAAACAAATAATAACTTTAGGATCTGTGTCTTTTTCTTATATTACTTATATATGAACTAATGTTGACTTTTCCCTTTTTTCCATTTCTCATATATTACATATATTAGGTGTATTGGTGGTAAACAGCGCAGAATATGAAGTCAAGATCATGACAATATTAAAGGAGAAACAAAAATTCTTTAACAAATTAAAGGAGAATTTGGACTCGGCACTAGATGCAATAAGACTGATTTGTTCCACTTTGGAGGGTAAGTGTATTTTTATTACTAAAGCATAATTACATTATCATAAGAGAACTTCCAAAGTTGACAGGTTTGGGACAAGGACAGGATGATATGGACTGTAATGGGTATTTGTTTAGTTATTTCAACCCACTCATTTTCTCTTCAGCTTCATTTAGTCGCTTTATATTTCTTAACTACTTTATTAGCTTGTAATCATTGTACAAGGTCATACTTTTTAGCGTGACATTTTTCATCCCTGAATACCATGAGTTTCCATCATAGTCATGCCACATTGCTCTCTCTGTCCCTCCTCCCTGTTCCCTGTTGGTACCCTTCTTCACCCCAAATAGTACGTACAGCTTCTACTTTCATGTCTTGTTTTTTTTTTTAAATCTAGATTTTTATGTATAAGAGAAAACATGCACTGTTTGTCTTTTTCAGTCTGGTTTATTTCACACAGCATGATGATCTTTAGTTCATTTTTCTGAAAGTGATATTAATTTTGCTCTTTTTATGGTTGAATAAAACTCTATTGTGTATGTATTCACGTTTCTTTATCCATCTATTGGTAGACAACTAGGCTGATATTTCCTTATTCTTTCATCACACATTTAAAACCTTTTCTTTAAAAAATTAACATTCAAGCTGTGATGGTCTGAATAAGAAGAGGCTCGTAGATTTGAATGCTTGGTCACTGGGGAGTGGCATTATTTAAAAGGATTAGGAGGTGTGGCCTTGTCGGAGAACTTGTGTCACTGGGGGATGGGCTTTGAGGTTTTAGAAGCCCAAGCCAGACCCAGAGGCTTACTCTCTCTTCCTTCTGCCTGCAGACCTGGATGTAGAACTCTCAGCTCCTCCAGCACCATGTCTATGGGTGCTGCCAAGCTCCCTGCCATGCTGATAATAGGCTAAACCTCTAAAATTGTAAGCAAGCCCCAACTGATATGTTTTCTGTTGTAGAATATTATTTTAAGGTGTGTTACTTTTGTTTATGTTGCATTTTTTTAAACTCTGTGAAGCTGTGTTACTGTGCCTGTCTAAAACACCCGATGGTCTAATAAAGAACTGAATGGCCAATAGCAAGGCAGGAGAAAGGATAGGTGGGGCTGGCAGGCAGAGAACATACAGAAGGAGAAATCTGGGAGGAAAAAAAAAGAAGTAGCCAGAGAAGGAGGAGGATGACATCGGGGACCAGCCACCCAGCTACACATCAAGCCACAGAGTAAGAAAGAAAGCTATACAGGAATAGAAAAGGAAAAGTCCAGAAGCAAAAGTTAGATGTGATAAGAAAAGCTGGCTAGAAACAAGCCAATCTAAGGCCAGGCATTTATAGTAAAAATAGCCTCTATGTGTGATTTATTTGGGAACTGGGTGGCAGGCCCCCCAAAAGAGTAAAAACAACCAACAACAACTTTCCTTTATAAGAGTTGCCATGGTCAGGTATCTCTTCACAGCAATAGAACACTGATAAGACACAAGCATTCATATTTTGTGCCTTGTATCTAACAGGCTGGGTGGGTTGGTTTTATAGGTGGTCGTTTCTACTGACCCATGTCTGTTCTTGTCTGGTTTCTTCTTTCCCTGTGTGATTTATTTGTTAGAGTGTTTCCTTCTGGATTTCTTGGGTGTTTACATTTAAAGTGAATTCTTCCAGAGAGGGTATTTGTTTCTGCCGAGCGCTGAGCACGCAGCAGGCATAAACAGACTGAGACTGTTTCAAATGATATTTTAGCTATAGTGCTATCTCCTGAACACTCAGCTAACCTAAATCTGGGCTCAAATCGAATGAGGGTATATTTGTTAGAAGTCTTAGGGAAGTGTTTCATTTTCCTTTTCATCCGGAGTTAGGACTGATACGTATCCTCAACACCTTCTCCTAGGGCTCTACCGTTTACAGATCTAGGTTGGCCAGCTTGTCTGTCATTCTCTTTTATATCACTAAGCTTATTTTCCTACTTTCTGTTTTCAAACTTCCAGGGCTGGGCGCACGCAGGAACAGAAGATCAACATTTTATGTAGCTAACCGCTGTGACATTCATGCCACCATCGTCCCACCCATGGGCAAATCTTGCCACACTAGTTGTTGCTGTGTCTCACGGGTTCACAGTTGGCTTAGGCTGTCTTTCCCACAAGCAGCCTGTATAGCACCTTCCAGCAATATGAAAGTCACCCAACAGGGAAGGAGCTTCCTGGTCAGTACCAATTTGATTTCTGTGTCTTGTCGTCAAAGTGTGTGGTGTCTTCAGCTTGAGCGTCTAACTATCCAGTTCTTCTGGGCGACAAAAACAAAGGGAATAGGTTGTATTCATTTGGGGTCTCCAGGACATCCTTGACTGCTCTGGGATATTCTGTATGTTAAATGTGTTGCTCTGATTGGTTAATAAATAAAATCCTGATTGGCCAGTAGCCAGGCAGGAAGTATAGGCGGGACAAGGAGAGAAGAGAATTCTGGGAACAGGAAGGCTGAGACAGAGAGATGCTGCCAGCTGCCATGATGGTATCTTAACATCTGCTCCTCATCATGGCAGTCAACAAAGCTGAACAGCATTGGAGACCTAGAGAGCATTCTGACATCAGACAAAGAGATGCAGAGTTTGGAGTTTGCCCAGATGGTTTCGGTCTTGCTTTGGTGCAACATTTCCTCACTATGCTCCCTTCGCTACGTTTTGAAATGGTAATGTATATCCTATGACATTATATGTTGGATGTATGTGAAAAAAAAGAGTTGGAGAGAGTAGTTTTGATGGACAAGAAACTAGAAGTAGCAAATTGAAGCTATAAGGATTACTAATAACTTGCTCAGGTATTAAGTTACATGAAGTAGTATTTATCAAAGGGTGTTATCTCAAGCTGACTTGAAGAGAAGTAGGTGTACTAACTAGGCTCCTTAAAACCCTAGAGAGTTATTGTTTGCCATTAATTGCTAGTTCTATGCATGCTCACTTACAAGTTTCTTCTTCTGCTTGAAATGTTTGCTCACTCTCCTCCTTCATTAAGATGCACTCTCCACTAATGATCCTTCATTAAGATCACACTCCCCACTAATGATCCTTCATTAAGATCACAGCTACCACAACCATGATCCTTTATTAAGATGCACTCCCCCTGCTAATGAATCCTTCAAAAGATCACACACCTCACTAATGAGCCTTCATTAAGATTTACTCCCCACTAATGATCCTTAAGATCACACTCCGCCCACTAATGATCCTTCATTAGATCACTCTCACTATGATCTCTTCATTAAGATCGTACTCCTCACTAATGATCTTATAAGATGACTCAGACTGAATATCCTCATTAAGATCACACGCCACTAATGTTTCATAAGATCACACTACCCCCCATGTCCCTTTGTAATACGACTCCCCCATAATGATCCTTCATTAAGATCGCACTTCTACTAATGATCTTCATTAAGATCACACTCCTCACTGATTAATGATCCTTCATTAAGATTGCACTCCCCCACTAATGATCCTTCATTAAGATCAACTTCCTGATAATGATCCTTCATTAAGATTGCACTGGCACTAATGATTGCTTCATTAAGATTGCATCCACTAATGATCCTTCATTAAGATCACACTCCCCGACTAATGATCTCTTCATTAAGATCACACTTGCCCTTCATTAATGATCCTTAGTAGCTTGGGCTTATGCCACGAGAAATGCTGATGGACTGTAAATCTGGCCAAGAACCAAGGTTGGAGCTCATAGGACCAGGGTGAACTTATTACTATTTGCTAAATGACATAGTACCCATTGCCTGCTGAATTTGCGTATCTATGCCATTGATTAGTGCAGCCTCGGACCCGATCAGAGACATTTCTTTGTGCAGTAGATGCAGTTAATAGAGAGACTTATTACTGTCAAAGTGCAGAGATTACTTTTCAGGGTTTTTGGGGTGCTCCGTCACAATAGGACATCTATATCACACTCCTTCCGCCAAATCCAGGGACTGTTGAGGGGAGGTGGTCAAAGGACAGGAGTTCCTGGTCAAAGAGTGTCTTGTAGACGTAACAGCTCTGCACCAGGAACTCAGCAGCTGTGTTGCTTGTATAAGAGTGACACGATCAAATGAGTCAACATTTCAGTATGCAGAGAGAAGTGGGCCATGGCCCCATCCCTAGATAGGAGCCATTGACAGGTGATAGCTCTTGAGGGAGGGAGCCAGTTCTCTCTAATGTATGGCCCGGTAGGTTAACTATGGTCCAGTGAGAGCCCACGCCCATGAGTACGCAGGCAGCACAAACTAGAATCAGTGGGCCATTTAAGAAAAAAAAAAAAGGACATGACCTGGGGTGGGCGGGAGCTGGATCTGGGAGGAGTTAGAGGGAGGAGTGAGGGGCAAATACGATCAAAATCCATTGGATGCATGTATGCAATTATTAAAAGGGAATGAAAATATGTTAAAAAAATATATGTGACCATTTTCATGGCTGAGAGTCTCATGTACTAAGTGCTCTCAGCACCCAGAAGATGGACTGGGTGTGTTACACACTTCATCTCAGCACAGGTTTCCCATGACCTTTCATGATTTAGGCAATACTTTCTCTATTTGATCGCTTACCAACCATTTCTCAAATCCTGGATCCCTGGCTAGTTTCACACATACTCTCTTTTGAGATTATCTCACCCAGGGTGGTTTTTAGTATCGTAACTCAAGCCTAGTTTCCTCATTAATTGATATATTTATTTGTTAGACTTTTGTCCAGACTGGTCTTGAACTCGTGGGATCAAGAAGATCTAGTGGACTCTGAGTAGCTGGGGTGCCAGGCTAGGACTGCTATCCTGACAACGTCTAGCTTCCTTTCAGGGGGGATGTAAGGGAAGCCACCAGAAGGTGTCCATGTTTTCTCCTGGCATTGGCGAGAGCCTCCTTCCATTATCACATCACTCTGTAGCCACCCCATTGCCAGTGCCCTGTTTAAGCTGCCTCTGAACTGGAATGGTTCCCTTAGGTTCCCTTGCTTGGGAGGAAGCATTTTCATCCCTGTGTGTGGGAGAGAAATATGCAGCACTCAGAACTTCTGAAGGAAATCCTCTCTGTTGATCTTCTTAGGAACTCCCAGCCTCCTTGGAAATACACTGGAGGCTTATGGGTGTAGGACTGAAAAAAATCATAATTCTCTTAATTATTCTTTGGTCTTTCCACTAATCAGCTTGCATCTGAAACTACCTAAGTGCTGCCAGTCATCAACGAACTTATTAGTGTACCAAAAGACAGATCATTGTGAAGAAGAAGGTGAGGAGTGTTTGTATGCCGGGTGATGGGAGGGAAGAAACACACTGTGATGTTTCACAGTGTCAAACTTCTGCACCTCTCATCTTGAAGCAGAAAATCCCACAGAACTCAAAAAAATAGTGTCAATTGCTACACTCGCACTCAATTATTACTGCTTGATACGGTCCACTTGGTATTGTATGAATCTGTCTCCCAGGGCTAAGCACATGGGTTTCCATTTGCTCTGTTTTCTTACAGTGCTAGGATGGAACCCAGGACCTTGCACATGCTACGTGTGATGGTTAATCTTCATCATCAGCCTGACTGGATTTAGAATCACCATGCAAATACACCTATGGGAATATCTAGGAGGATGTTTCCAGAAATGCCTGACTGAGGAAGACCCATATTAAACATGGCTGGCACAATTGCATAGGCCGGGGTCCATGGGAAAAGAGAGTTGAGCCCGACATCTGTTGCTCTGTGCTTCCTGTCTGCGGCTGTCGACCAGCTGCCTCACTCTTGGGCTGCTATGCCGTTATTGCCAGGATAGATTTCACTCTCAAACTTTGAACCAAAATACATCCTTCCTCTTTTATGTGCTTCTTGTTTGGTGTTTGGTCATGTCAGCAGGAAAAATAACAAATACATGTGGTAAGGGGACATAATACCAGAATGGAATTTTAAACCAAGTGATCCAATTAACAGTTGATGTGATACCTCCTGCTTCCTTAGAGTATTTGCTATGATTACTACAAAATGAAAAGCAAGCAAATAAATAATAAGGATAACAAAAATTAGATGTTTAGTTGGCATCAAATTAAACAAAGACAAAAACAAAATAAAAAAAAAAACCACTAATCTTAAGGGAAAAGTGTCATAAAAAGATTTATTCTCACCTAAAATTTGGATCCAAGATTTTCACACGAAACACATACATTCCGGAATGGTCCATAGGCCATAGTAAATGGTTTTTATTAGAATGGTTTAAAATCTCATACGGTTGGTTTAGGTCTCCCGGCTTCCCAACAGCATAAGAAAAACAAGTCTTATAGTTCTGAGCAAGAAGCAAAGATAAAAAAAAGAAGTTACTTTCTGACTTTAACAAAATCCGATTCATACGTGTGAGATATATGTATTTTAATTTTATGTGAATGAGTACTTTGCCTGCATATACACGCACTACCTATGTAGTTCAGAAGAGAGCATCAGGACCCCAGAAACTGGAGTTACAGGTGCTTGTGAGCTGCCTTGTGGATGCTGGGAACCAAAACCAGGTCCTCTGCAAGAGCGGCCGGTGCTCCTATCCACTCCTCTTTCCCTCCAGCCCAGATTCTCATATCTTTATCTTGGAAAACCACTAAGAGATGCAATGGCTTCCCCTTTCTATTCTGCCATTGCAGTACCAGAGAGTGCCTTGAACATCCCCTACCAGCCCTCACTCATGGCCCAGGGGACCTTCTGAAGGGATGTCTCACATCGACCAAGATATCCTTAGTTTGGTGAAAGACCAGGATGTCAAGTAGGAGTGTGGGACCAGGAGCCTCCCTGGACACAGATGAGGGTTAGTTTTTCAGCAGGGGTAAAGGCTATGTTTGCTATGGATATAGCTATAATATCAAGGCAGAGGTCCGGCTCAGCCCATGTGCAGGGCGGGTCTAATCCTATACAGGTAGGATTGCCCATAGAGTGAGACCACTGGGCTCCTCCAGGAATGGATGGGATTTCACCCACTTAGAATGACTGTTACCCACAACTGTACCACCTGGCAAGTTTATTTGGGTCTGGAAGTTTATACTTCCATCTATCCTGGATCATATACTTATTTCCATATCATGGATGCTTATGGCAGCCAAATTCTACTTACAGTTGTTGAATAAATAGCACTTGATTTATCTGAGGGTTTTTATTTCTTGGTTTCTTTATTGCCCCTACATTTCGAGGCAGTGCTACCATGAGTATAATCTATCTTCAATATACTAGGTATTGGTGGTGAATTATGCTACAATTTCACATGATGCATATGTGTTCAAACTAACGAATTATAACTATTCATCATGATGAAAGGCAAAACTAGTAGTAAAATCCATATCTTCTACCATTTCTCACCTCTGTTTACCTTTCTGTCACTGCAGGTCTGGCACATTTATAAAACAGTGTGTGGGGTATATATGAGTGAAGAACAAATGAAAGGTTCATAGTTTTTCATGTAAACTAACTTGAAAATGCAAAATATGCTGGGCATGTTGGCACATGCTTTAATTCCAGCACTGGAGAGGCAGAGGCAGGTGGATCTCTGAGTCTGAGTTCAGTCTGGTCTACAGAGTGGGTTCTCAGATAGCCAGGGATATGTAGAGCGACCCTGTCCCAAAGGACGAAAGAAAGAAAGAAAGAGAGAAAGGAAGAAAGAAAGAAAGGAAGGAAGGAAGGAAGGAAGGAAGGAAGGAAGGAAGGAAGGAAGGAAGGAAGGAAGGAAGGAAGGAAGGAAGGAAGAAAATACAAAGTATTTTCTGGACTCTGGGAATTCTTGTCTACTGAGTTGGTAAATGAATTGAGCCACAAACTTGATTAAAAGAATATGAGACATTTGCACTATGTGTAAGAACTGGGCATCTGCTCATCATCACGAAGGGGCCTTGGTTACCAGGATCCGTTTACATCATTGAGTGCATTTTTAAAATTTATTATGTATACAGTGTTCTGTCTGCATGTCTGCCTGCAGGCCAGAAGAGGGCGCCAGATCTCATTACAGATGGTTGTGAGCCACCATGTGGTTGCTGGGAATTGAGCTCAGGACCTCTGGAAGAGCAGCCAGTGCTCTTGATCTCTGAGTCGTCTCTCCAGCCCCCTCTTCGTTATTTCTTAATACAAAGGATGATACTTACCAATGAATGCTCCTCTTTCTGTGCCACATTTGATGCTTGCTGTCATATTGCTGGACTCCCCCTGCCCCCTCCCTTTTCATTTGTAAGCCATCACTTGGTCAAGCTATTTGGTGTCTGAAAAAACAAATCTCCCCTAGACTCACAAATTCACTCCATTTGTAGCCAAGGACTTCTCAGTCATGTCCAGAGATTCAGACCCCATCCTGTATCACAGAAAAGCAGTCAGCCCTGTAGATGGTGCTATTCCAATCTATTCCAACACGGACTCAAAGACTTACAGAAATGTCACTTTTGCTTGTGAGTCTTTCAGATGTTTTTCTCTGAGAACTTACAGTTCCTAGAGCTACTTTTTGTTGTGGGGTACTCCTTTACACTGTGCGAAGATGTGTCACTGTGACTGGTTTAATAAAAAGCTAATGGTCAATAGCTAAACAGGAGGTATAGGTGGGACTTCCTGGTAGAGATAGAGGAAGTAGGAGGAGGAATCTGGGCATGTGAGGGAGACGAGTGGAGATGCAGAGTGGGCAGGAAGGGCAATATGGAGATAAGGTAATAAAGCCATGAGGCAGAAAGTAAATTAATAATGGGTTAATTTAAGTTATAAGAGCTAGTTAGAAGCAAGCAAGCCTAAGCTATGGGTCAAGATTTCATAATTAATAATAAGTCTCCAGGACATTACTGGGGATCCAATGGTCCTGACAAAAAAGTTGGACTCCAACTCCTCAGATAAATATGCCACTCATCCTCTTAGAAGCAGAAAGGGCAGACAGCGATCAGTGCAGCTCTGAGAATTGGAGGTTCTCTGTCTCACTATAGCTAGATGATCCAGGAAGATAGGGTCCCTGGTTGCAAGGATGAGTTAATATGTTGTGATGCCCTGCAGTAGGAGCCGCCTTATTTCCCAGGGTTTAGTTAGAATCATTAAGAACTAGCTTTCCACACTACCCAGATTGTAGCTGGGTTCATGCTGCTCATGATGAGCTCTGGAGACTGAGGCCCGACATGTTCCCTCGGGAATCTTTGCAGGTTGTAAACTATTTCAGTGGTGTCCCAGGCATAGTCCTTAGATCAGCAATGCCAGCTTCATCTGGGACTTTTAGAAATGCAAGTTTAGGGGCTGGATTGTCGCTCAGACACTTGCATAGCTCACACAAGGCCCTGGGTTTAATCTCCAGTGTTAGGTAGAGAAAGAAAGGGAAGGCAAGAGGATAGGGTGGAGCTGAGAGAAGGGGGAGGGGCAAAATTTGGGGCCATACTTCAGGTCTACTGACTCAGAAACTCAGGTGAGATCAAGTTATCTATTTCAACAAGCCTCCCAGAGGATCATTCCTGATGTCTGCTGAAGCTTGAGAACCACCAGACTATTTCTTGCTGGTTCAGGCAAATTCCATGATTGCTAACCACCAAGCTACCCATTGCTTCCTCGGGAACATTGTTGTTGAAAGGTACTCTGAGATGCCCTCTGCAAGATTTGTTCTTACAGTGTTCTTTGCACCTTTGCTCAACCCCAGACCCTTGGGTGCCTTTTAAAAAACAACAAAAAATAACCAGGAAGGCAAGTTTGGTTTGAACTGAATCCATTATTATTTTAATTCCTCATGATTTGAAGTAATAAATATTCCTTAGTAGAGGTGGATGAGCTATAGTTTATTAATTAGTTCTATAAATATATAATATAGTAATACATTAACTATTCATTAGTTCTATAAATTCATATTAATTATCTACAGTGAGTTAGGGACTGTGAATATAGAGTAAGTGGAAGAACAAAATGCCCTTCTTTTGTGGAGCTTGCATTTTATTTTATTTTTGCTTTTGGTTAAGATTTATTTTTTTTGCTCGAATTACGTGTGTCTCTGTATGACTGGAGGCCAGAAGAGGGCGCGGGATCCCCTAAAGCTGAAGTTAAAGGCCTTGAAGTTTATAGGAGCCATCTGACGTGGGTTCTGGGAACAGAACTCAGGTCTCCTGCAAGAGCGGTACGTACTCTTACTGCCAAGCCATCTCTCCAGCCCTTAGGATTTACACTGTAGTTGGTCAGCTCAGTAATAAGACTTTTAAACTGGGCTGCATAACGTGTCAGATAGTCCTCAACGTTCATAATACTGGAGAAAAGCAGGGGAAGAGACGACGGCTCTCAGGGGAGTCATGGCCACGGGAGAGCTCACAGACTACTTCATTTTAAATAAATAGGGCGTCTTATTTTTCTTCTTAAAACATTTATTTTTATTATTATTTTTTGAATTGTGTGTGTGTGTGTGTGTGTGTGTGCGCGCGCGCGTGTATGTGCCTGTGGAGGCCAGAGATATCATGTTCCTGTAGACCTTGGCTTACAGGCATTTTGGAACCTCTAAACATGGTACTGGGGACGGACCTCTTCTACTCTGTAGGAGCACTGTGTACTCTTAACCATGTGCCATCTCCCCAGCCCCTCAAGACAACTAGTCTTTTCAAAGGCTCAGTCTCCATACTTTTACGTATAGTGGTCTTTTGATAACACGCAAATGCAGATTTTCAGCAGTGGATATTACATTTGTACTAAAGAATGCACAGAAAAAAAATCAAATTACAGACAAGAGATTTTGAAATAATTGAAAAGTAGTATTTGATTTACCCTAAGCAATTTAGATCCGAAGTGTTTCCAGCAAGCTTTTGTTAATCTCAAATGCCAAATTCAGTTCTTTTCTTACCTGAGGCCCCCAGACGTCATCCAGTGGGAGGTCCTTGTTTTCCTCTATCATGGACTTGAGCGTCTGCGCTTCGTTTATACAACCACTCTGCCGAAAGATGGCCACATAGGATCATGGAGAAGGCTTCGCATTGGCTTGTTTTGGAGTATCTAATAGATCTTGATACCACTGGACAATTTGTCTTTTTTAAAAAAACTTTCATTTAAGTAAAGTACAGTTTTTTTTTTTCACTCCTTAAATGCCATCGTCTTAAACACTGAAAATGCTCAATTCGGTGGCATCAGGTTCGTTCCCAGTGTGTAGCCACACCTACTGCCAGCACTGAGTCAAACAGATCCTTACTCCTTTCTCCCTGTGGCCCCTGGCAACCAGATTTTACTTTCTGCCGATTTTTTAAGAACTAACTAATGTTTACAAGCAGAATAGTTCAGTATTTGCCCGCAACTAGCTTTGTTTCGTTTAGCATAATGCCCTCACAGGCCATCCATAGTATACCATGTGTTAGAATTTCCTTCCTTTTTACAGCTAGGCCACATCCCACTGGAAGCATAGAATACATTTTATCCGTTGGTTCCTCAAGTTGACTGTTTCATTTTTTTGTTGTTGTTATCATGTAGAGTGCTCACAGAACATTGGTATATAAGTATCTGAGTCCTTGCTTTTAATTCCTTTTTAAAAATCACATTTGTATGTGCATGTGTACGTGTGTGCAAGTGCATCTGTAGGGTGAATGTGGATGCCAGAGGACAGACAACTTGTGGGTTCCTTCCTGCCACTGTGTGGGTCCTGGGGGGACTGAACTCTGGTCGCAGGCTTGATGGTGAGCTTCTGTATCCCTTGGGCCTTCCTGTGAAACTGGAGTTGCTAGATCATGTGAGAATTTGGGTAGAATTATCAGACTATTTTCCATAGCACAAATCCCTTCCTTTTATTTTAAACCCTTCTGAACCTAAAAACAAAACAAAACAAAACAAAAAAACTAAACACAGATGCCAAAGCAAATACACACAACTGCAAAAACCCTTCTACCCCTAATTAAAAAAAAAAAAAAAAAAAAAAAAAAACAATCTGACTGTTTCTGGGAGTCCTAGCAAGCTTCTCTGAAAGTCTCCCTGGCGTCTCCATTCTCCAAACAAACACCATCTGGCTCTTCTAGGCATCACTCCTCACCAGATAGTGCATCTCCACACATTATAGTCTTATCCCTCAACATCTTCTTGTTTGTTTGTTTTTCGAGACAGGGTTTCTATGTGTAGCTTTGGAGCCTGTCCTGGAACTCACTCTGTAGACCAGGCTGGCCTCGAACTCACAGAGATCCACCTGCCTTTGCCTCCCGAGTGCTGGGATTAAAGGCGTGCACCACCACCGCCCGGCCTCAACATCTTTTGATACACCATTTGATGCCTGTTAAACAAGATTCCCCTCTCTCCCTTTCCTTATAGCCTTGGCTACTGTAGGTAGTACTGTGAACACGGGTGTACACACACACACACACACACACACACACACACACACACACACACACACATACCCTGGAGAACATTCTTTCCACTCTTGAGCTTACAGGCATGGGTGGTGAGCACCGGCAGTCGTGTTTTGAAATCTCATTGGCTGCTGTCTGTCTCCCAGCATGCAGGTGCCCTTTACACCCCAATGACATGTCTGTCCTCATTTCTCCTCCACCGCTGGTGCTTATTGCTTGTCTTTATTCTTGCGATGCCAGTGTGTGTGTGTGTGTGTGTGTGTGTGTGTGTGTGAAATAGTGTCTCACTGTGGATATAATTTACATTTCCTGAATGTTCTCAGCTGTCAACTAGACATTTGTACATTGTCCATGGAGAAATGTCTATTCGAGTCCTTTACTCCACCCCTCCCACCCCCCCACCCCCCACCCCCAATTGGGTTGTTTAGTTGTTGAATTACGGGAGTTTACTGTATGTTCTGGACATCCTCCTATCAAATATATGACATGCAAATGCTTTGTTCCATTCTCTGGGTTGTCTTTCTATTCTTGTATCTTTTGTTTGTTTGTTTTTGAGACTGGGTGACAGCCCTGGCTCTCCCTGAACTCACTCTGTAGACCAGGCTGGCCTTGAACTCACAGAGATCCACCTGCCTTTGCCTCCCAAGTGCTGGGATTAAAGGCGTGCATCACCATTGCCCGGTATTCTTACGTCTTTTGATACACACAAGTTTCAGATTTTCATGACATCCACTTTTTCCCTTTTCTTCCCCTTCTCTCTTTTTGCGCTCTCTCTCTCTCTCTCTCTCTCTCTCTCCCATTTCTTTCCTTCCCTTTTCCCTCGCCCCCTCTTTTCTCTTCCTCTCTCATTCTTTCATCTGTGACTTGATATCATAGCCAATAAATCATTGCCCAAACCAATTTTGGGGTGATTTTTATGCCTCATTTTCTTCTAAGAAAATGTTTGGGGTCTTAGATTTAGACCACAGATTCCATTTTGAATTACTGTCTGCACTTGACATTAGATGAGAGTTCCATTGTGCCTTTTGTTTTTAATGAGTATTAGTGTTTGCTGGAATGTATGTCTGTGCACCATGTGTATGCAGTGCCCACCGTGGCCAGAAGGGGTCAGATCTCCTGGGACTGGAGTCACAGATGGTTGTGAGCCACCGTGTGGGAGCTGGGAACTGAACTGGAATCCTCTGCAAGAGCATCCAGCACTCTCCACCATTGAGCCATGTCTCCAGCCCCTGCACTTAGTGTGTGTGTGTGTGTGTGTGTGTGTGTGTGTGTGTGTGTGTGTGTGTGTGTGTGTGTGTGATCAGTTTACCCAGCACTCTTTGTTCAGTAGACTGTCTTTCCCTCACTGAGTGGTCCTGTATAAAGTAAATCACTTCTGCGCCCTGGAGGGGACACACTCTTTAAATGCCTGGTACAGTGTTTTACATTGTCAATTACTAGACAGCCAGCTTAGTTCCAGGTATTGTCATATATGTCCTGTGTGGGTGACCAGCAGCCGGGACACAGGCACGGGCAGGGCAAAAGAAAGAAGAGCATCTACAGTTGCCATGGCAGCATGCAGGCATCACACCTGGGGGAGAGAGCCGGTGACAGAATAAGCTATGGAGAGATAAAGAAGGGAAGAAGACTGGTAACGATGGAGAGGGAGAAGCAAAGGGTTCACCAGGATCGTGTCTCGGCTACGGGAGGACAAACAGGAAGTCAAGGAGGAGCAGGATTGGCAGGAGGGCTGCGGCACTGTGGGTGAGCTGTGATGTCTGGACTCACATTCAAGTCTAATGGCTCTGGGCAACCCCAGGTCTGCACTGTTCACAGGGTGGACGTGAGCAAAGTCTGTTTTTTTGTAGTGTGATGTTAGGAATCTTGTTTGTTTGTTTGTTTGTTTGGTTGGTTGGTTTTTCTGAGAAAGAGTTTCTCTGTGTAGCCCTGACTGTCCTGGAACTCACTCTGTAGACCAGGCTGACCTCGAACTCACAGAGATCCACCTGCCTCCGCCTCCCTGAGCGCTGTGATTAAAGGTGTGCGCCACCACGCCTGCTTTGTGATGTTAAGAATCTAACCCAGCACACTAGGCAAGAGCTGTCCTTTGTTTCAGCTGCACTGAAACAAAATGGCTCATTTGTTATCTGAGACAGAGATAGCCCCGGCTAACCTAAACTTGATAAATACCTACATAGGACTTTGAATGGGTCTTCCTTTCTTCATTTCCCAAGTGTTAGGATTACAGGTGTGTCTCATCACAGCCAATCAGAGGTTTAATTCTGGATTACACAAAGCCTAACTCAGTTATCTCTGGTTACACATATCTGGTGAGCAGCTCTCCTTGAAGCATGAATTGGGAAGCCAGGCGTTTACATGGTGGCTCCTTGAAGTTCCTCCTCTGGATTATTTCTTTCAGTTCATGTCTAGTCCACTCACAGCTGATACTGTAATGAATAATGTGACGGGAAGTATGGAGGTCCATGGGAGAATGATAGATAGACTTCCTGCTCACATTGTAGTCATGAGAATCAGTCACGGGTCCACAAAAAAAGGGTCTGGGAAATGTAGTCTTTGTTTATAGTTTTTTTTTTTTCTCTCAGCAATTCCTCTATGCAATGGATGAAAGGGTTGTCCTCTGGCCTCCACACACATGTACTCATGTGCACACCCATACAAATGTACACATACACACACACACACACACACACACACACACACACACACGAATAATTTAATCATGTATCAATGGGAAAGAGGTAGACCACAAGGTCTTCCATATTGGATGCTGAACAACCCCAGGGGAATGTGTGGTCGGATGGATTTGTTTGGTTATATAACTGAAAGACTGAGTTCTCACAGTGGTCCAGTATAATGAAGTTTTCCTGGTTGCCCTCTAGGTGGGTGGTATATCTCCGATAATTAATCTCTAATGAGAAAAAATGTCACATAGAAAGGAGTCACTCTGGTTTTCTTTGGGCCTGAGATCTCAAGGGAATCTCAGGAAATCCATGCTGTCAACTTCTAGAAGGCTCTATATCCATGGGAAAGCTTCAAAACAAAAAAACAAAACAAAACAACAACAACAACAACAACAAAACAAAACAAAAAACCCCACAGGGTGTAGGAAGGGTGATTGCAAAAGGCAGAGTAGGAGGGTGGTCCAGGAGGCCGACATCAGCTGGTCTTGGAGGATGGAAGGCAATGAGGAGTCAGTAGGGTCAACTGGACCTAAAGAGCACCCATTTGGGGCTGGAGAGATGGCTCAGAGGTTAAGAACACTGGCTGTTCTTCCAGAGGTCCTGAGTTCAATTCCCAGCACCCATATGGTGGCTCACAACCATCTGTAATGAGATCTGGGGCCCTCTTCTGGCCTGCAGGGATACATGCAGGCAGAACACTGTATACATAATAAATAAATAAATATTAAAAAAAATAGCACCCATTTGATTTAGCACCGATGTCTTAAAGCCAAAGGCGGACCTATAAATAATTAAACAGTGAATACAGTTCAGACAGAAAAGAAAATACTCACATATAATTGCATCATCCTGCTGTTACATTGTTTTGTTTTGTTTTTTTGACCTTTCTTCTGCCTGTTTTATGGAACAACAGCCCCCCTTTTCAGAGATGAGTCTCAGTAGTCACTGACTTTAATACAGAGTTGACGTAATCTTTTACTTATTATGGCTTGGTTTCACTTCCCTTAGATAATTTACATATAAATCGAAAATCAGAAGAATATGTTTAATTGCATGCTAAGTTCTGTTTAAATTCCAAGATGTCCTACCTGCTTCATAGTATAATTAAAGGTATAGTCGTTCCTGCCATGGATTTCCCACACGATAAAATTTGCTTCGACTATTTTAACAAAGCCGTTTTCATCATACCTGAAACAACAAACCGAAAAACAGCAGCTTAGTATCCGATAGAGGGCCTGAGCTCGCCAGTCTAGCAGGCTTAGGTCTACATCCTTTTCGTTTTTTTTGAGATAGGGTCTTATATAGCCCAGGTAGACCTCAAGCTTACTATGTAGTGAAGGATGACCTTGAACTCCTGGTTCTCGGTCTCCACTTCCCAAGTGCTGGGGTCACAAGCATATGCCAGTCAGAGTGGTCAAATCTTGTCTTCATCACTTATTAGCTTTGTGATCCTGGGGAAATTACTGGAACTCACCAACTCCTACAAGTGTTTATCTGTGCTATAATTGTATCTAACGGCTGTGTTATTTTCCCCAACTGAGTGAAATAAGAGAGCTTTGTTTTGGGACAGGATCTTGAACTTTTGGGTTTACTGTGTAGCCAAGGCTAGACTTGAACTCATGTTTCCACCGCTCAGGTGCTGAGATTACAGGTCTACACCACCATGTCCAGTCCCAGACAGCAGACGTCATTCACAATAAAAACCTAACAGTAGAAGAAGAAATTGGAACCATAACTTTCCCTCGTTGCCATCGATTGATGAGATGGGCATAGACGGGTTCCTGGTAACGTGGAGAAAGACGGGAAAATGAGATGGGTGGAAGGGCCGGAAGGGCCAAGACAAGGGTCTCTCGGTATCGTGAGATCACATATCCTGTGGTGGAGTTCCCAGAGTGAAGGTGGAACTGTGCAGACTTCCCAGGAGGGGTCTGGAATGCGGGCTGAATCGGAAGAGCTGAGGTGAGGCTGGGAGATAGTCATCTCCACAGCAGCAGCAGCCGCAGACATTGTCACAACCCCTACATGGACAGGGTGCTCCCTTGTGACACTGGGACAGGGCATACCAGCCCCACCAAGCTGAGGGTAGTTCCCTTAGACCCATGGAGTTTAAAAGGAGATCTGGTACTGTATATGAAGAAAAATAAACACCCAAGAGCAAAGATAAGGTTGTTATTAATAAATTTACACCTTTGCATTGTAGAACTCATGACCGTACAAATGGTTACATAGCTTCCTTCTCCACCAATCCTTGCTCCCCTCTCTCCACCTCCTTCTCCCCACTTCCTCCTGTCCCTCCCTCCCTCTCTCCCCATCTTTCCTTTTCTGAGAGAGTCTCATAGCTCAGCCTGGCTGGCCTCTGACCCACTATGTAGCTGAGGATGGCCTTGAACTCCCGAGCCCCCTACCTCTCGTTCCCAACTGCTGTGATTACAGACTCATGCCAACTTTCCTTGCTCCTTATTGCTCACGTTTCCAAATGAAATTGTCCCCATATACTCATTGGAGGGAAATTTCCCTGGAGACTCAGACTTTAGTATCGAGTTCTTGCTTCTAGGCTGCTGATTCTTGCACTGTAACCCTGCTTTTAAAATACAGTTTTATCATTTGTTGGCTCTGTGTTGATTTACAAAAAAAAAATACTAGATCCTTGACAGTATTTCCTTGTTCCCTGGCCAGATCTCTGCTTCACTTCCAAGCTATTGAACCTGACTTTCAGGTTGGTTGAAGTTTGCTGCTCCCCAACACTGGCTAGCCTAATCTGTCACTGTCGGATTCTCACAAGCTTCAGCGTTAGGGAGCAGTACTTGGGGAGCCGTTTTTGCTTCTGTGTTTACTGGTTTTGAGAAACCATGAAGAGCTTCGAAGCTCAGTTCCCACACAGGCGTGATGGAGAGCAGCTGCGTGGTATCTGGGCTAGGGACTATCACAGAAAAATGAAAAGCTCACGTGAGTGCTCTGACCCCTTGCCACAGAAGAATGTGAGGACACTCAGGAGGAGCCAAGCTCACGAGCTAGCAGTTTGGGTGGAAGCAGGAGTTTGACTATCTCTTGTGTAAGCGGTAGAAATCTTGACTTACTAAGAATCAGGAGCTGATAAGATGAAATGGCTGATCAGGCAGAGCTCTGCATGTGCTACAGAGCCTGAGGTCCTGAATTTGATCCCTGGAACCACTAAGTGGAAGGAGAGAACTGACTCTGATACCTGGTGCCCTCTCCCCCTAAATAAATGTTTTCTCTTTTCTCTTTTCTCTTTTCTCTTTTCTCTTCTCTTCTCTTCTCTTCTCTTCTCTTCTCTTCTCTCTCTCTCTCTCTCTTTCTTTCTTTCTCTCTTTTCCTTCCTTCCTTCCTTCCTTCCTTCCTTCCTTCCTTCCTTCCTTCCTTCCTTCCTTCCTCTTTCTTTCCCTTCCTTCCTTCCTTCCTTCCTTCCTTCCTTCCTTCCTTCCTCTTTCTTTCCCTTCCTTCCTTCCTTCCTTCCTTCCTTCCTTCCTTCCTTCCTTCCTTCCTTCCTTCCTTCCTTCCTTCCTTCCTTCCCTTGCTTGCTTGCCTTTTTTTAGAATTAGGTGCAAAGCTGTATTTTGCTCAAGGACAAAAAGATCTCAGCGGTGCCAGGACAGTTATTGCAAAGAGCCACAGTGCCATCCTGTGTACCAAGTGTGTATTGCATGACCCATTATTTGGGGTTTTGCTTCATTACGACTATGTGACAGAAAGCCTTGCTTACATGAGCTTGCTTGTTTTAATAAATTTTCATTAGTGTGGAATAGAATTCTAATTAAATCTGAGAATGCAGGGATGTCACTAATTGGCAGATAAATTCCCAACAGTTGGTAATCATCCTATGGAAATTCAGCTTTGGGAATTGGAGAGACCTCATTACTGATCTGCATATTCTAAACTTGAGGATGATGCATTCTATTAACTAGGTCTTTTGTTATCTGTGTTTAGGGGAGCATAAAAGCTGGACAGAGGGGCATTGGGAGAGAACAAGGGAAGAGTCGGTGACCATGTACACAGTGGCTGCAGTTCAATCAAGAGGGTTCTTTTTGTTGTACACATTTGCACGGTGATCTAGGAGAGAGGGCGTGACAGCTGATATTGGTTGTCACCTCGCCAGGATCTAGAATCATCTGTGAGGCAAGCCTCTGGGCACGCCGGTGAGGGATGAATTTAGTTCAGGTTAATCTCCAAGCAAGCCTGTGAAGGATTTTCTTGGTTACCACCCAGAAGGTGGATAGTATCTTCCAGCAGCTGCCCAGATGTAAGGAGGTCCAAGGGCGAGCTTTCACTTTTCATCTCTTTGCCCTTGTGTCTTGGTGCTGTGTTCACTGGCACCTACTAGTGTTTGCCCTACTAGTGAGAGTCTCCCTTTGCTGATATCAGGGCTCAGCCTCTTCAGCCTTCCATTGTGGACTGTGGCTTTCTGGGAGTCCTCCAGGACTTCAGTGCCAGACCACGACTGTGAGACACCCTGTCTCCTAGACTGTGTGGCTTCTGGGTTCTCAGTCTCTTCAGTGTGAAGACAGCCATTGCTGGACTACCCAGGCCTTATCTTGTAAGCCAGTCAAGTAAGCTCTCTTTTAATATATATTCATTCTATGTGCTCTGTTCCCCAGAGGACTCTGATAGAGAGGGGAGAGACGATCTGGGAGACAGAGGGGAGCATTCAGGAACAATGTTCTTAACTAGTGAAGGGCTGTCAACCTGTTTCCTAAGGGGAGAGACAGGCTTTAGACAGTTCACCTATGCTGTGCTGGCTAGTTTTATGTTCAGTTGACACAGACTAGGTTCATTTGGGGAAAGGAAGGCTCAGTTGGGGAAATGCAGCCACCAGATTGCTCTCTGTGCAAGCCTATGGTACATTTTCTTGATTGGTGATTAATGTAGGATGGCCCAGCTCACTGTGGACAGTGTCACCTCCATGCTAGTGGTCCTGAGTTGCTATAAAAAAAAGCAGGCCGTGGGGCTAGAGAGATGGCTCAGAGGTTAAGAGCACCGACTGCTCTTCCAGAGGTCCTGAGTTCAATCCCCAGCAACCACAGGGTGGATCACAGCCATCTGTAATGAGATCTGGCTCCCTCTTCTTTATACATAATAAATAAATAAATCTTTAAAAAATATTTTTAAAAAAGCAGGCTGAGCAAGTCATGGGAAGCAAGCCAGTAAGCATCACCCCTCCATGGCCTCTGCATCAGCTCCTGCCTCCAGGTTCCTGCTCGGCTTGAGTTTCTGCTCTCACTTCTCTGGATGATGGACTACAAACTGTAAGCTGAAACAAACCTTTTCTTCCCCAAGTTGCTTTTGGTCATGATGTTTCATCACAACAATAGAAGTCCTAACTTAGACATGTGGTGACTAAGAGGGCATGGTACAGATGCTTAAAGATGTATAGACATTTGATTGATGTCACCTTTGACTCATTCGTCGTCATCCTCTCCCTTACCGCTCACATATCAACCATCAATCAACTCTTTCTGGTTCCAATCACTAGTTTGTAGCACAGATGAACTTCTTGGTCCATGGTACCTTTTCCATCATTCCCCACCCTCCTAAATAGCATTTTACCAACAGGTCTCCCTACTCAGACTTCTCTTCCTAGAACCAGAGAGACCCAGCTCAAGCAAACACTCTCTCGTCAGACTGTTTTGGAAGAGGGGAAGGAAAGCCTTGCGTGGTCTAGACTCTCCGGAACAGCTTCCTGCCCCTTCTGCTGATGCCCCCATGTGACTTATGCCCCAGCGTTGTGTGTTTATACATTTTCTTCCTCAAAGTGCTCCTCTGGCTTGAAAGGCTTACCCAGTGGAATTCACTGCTACCCTTCCCCTTTCCACCTTTCCTTCAGGTCCAGCTAAATATTCATTGTCCTTTGAGGATTCAGTGCACGTTCTCAGGATATCTCCCAGAGCCTATCCTTCCTCATAGCTGGGGTGGAGTCTTTCCTTTTGAGTTCCAATACCTGATACCCATTTCATTGAGGGTAGAGAGCCTGTCCTTGATCCTTGGATTCCTAGTGCTTGGCACAGTACTTATAGAGTATTTGGTACGTTTTTTTTTTGTTTGTTTGTTTGTTTGTTGGTTGGTTGGTTTTTGTTTGTTTGTTTGTTTTTTTCGAGATAGAGTTTCTCTGTGTAGTTTTTTGGGTGCCTGTCCTGGATCTCGCTCTGTAGACCAGACTGGCCTCGAACTCACAGAGATCTGCCTGGCTCTGCCTCCCGAGTGCTGGGATTAAAGGCGTGTGCCACCACTGCCTGGCCAGTATTTGGTGGAAAGTGGGCATTGAATGATGATGATCTGAATTGAAGAGCATGTTTTACTGGGAGAGAATGTATGCTTTTTAATGTTTATGGTTTACTTATTTTTACTCCTGGAAAAATAAGCATTATAAAACAAGGAAACAAACCCAAAACTAAGTCTCAGTAGGGGAAGGAGAGGCTCGGTGCCCAGGAAAACTAGAAGGTTAATACTAGCGAGGATTAGGGCCATGCATAGTGATTTTTGATGAGTGACTGTAGCTTCATGATGTAGGTAGGAGAGGGCACAGGGTATAATCTTAGAAGTACTCTGGGTGGGGGGCTAGCATGCTAGCAGAAGCCTGCTGGCCCCAGCAGGAAATCTCAAGTGAGGTACCACCACTGCTGCCCTCTCCACCTGAGAAGCCAAGCCCTCCTCAGGCCAAGTCATCCCCTAAGTCTGAAGAGGCCAGCACAGGGCATCAGACCCCCTGGACCGGGAATTACAGGTGGTCGTGAGTCACTGTGTGGGTGCTGGGAACTGAACTCAGGTCCTCTGGAAGAGCAGGAAGCCCTCCTAACAGCTGAGCCGTTTCCCCAGCCCACAAATTAATTTCCTAAGTGGGAATAAACTTACAGCTCTATTATAGGGTGAAACGGCTCGTCGAATTCAAGTCTCTGAGGGCAGCCGTATTTTCCCACATCATACCTTATTTTCTAGAAAAAGAAAAAATGCTTTAGTTTGTGTCCATTTATCCCAGTGACAAAAAGTATGCTTTTCTTACCACATTTTCAGGTGGACTGTCTCTCAGATATTCCCTGTGAAAAAAAGACACCTGTTATTATTATCTGCTTATTCTTCCTCCTTTCTGACTGAAAAACTAAAAGCATAGTTTATTTAGGCCGGTGTCACGAAAGCCAAGTAGAGAAACAGGATTCTAAACTAGCAGGTGCTTCCCACCAACTGGCACTTTCCATGTCTTTGGCTGTCTCTGTGAACACAGTCTCACATCCACCAACAATCAGCCAGGCACAGGCCACTGTCTTTCATTCGGAGACGTGGAACCGTTTTTTTTTTTTTTTTCAGAAATCGTATGAAACTTGATTCAAGGTTGCAAACCCTGTTTCACTAGTGAGAAGGATCCGTGGTTGGGAAGTCTGCGTTCACTGTTCTCCCCAAACCGTGTCCCCAGAACATCACTGTCCTAAACACTTCCTATTTATGTGAAGAGACACCGTGGCCAAGGCAAGGCTTACTCTTTAAAAAGCGTTTAATTGGGGGCTTGCTGACAGCTTCAGCGGGTTAATTGTGATCATCACGGTGGGGAGCAGACAGGCATGGTACTATGGTACTGGAGCCATGGCTTAGAGTTTCTAACCCAATCCACAGGCAGCAGGCAGAGAGAGAGAGAGACAGGGCCTGGTATGGGCTTTGGGAACCTCAGAGCCCACTCCCAGGGACACACCTCCTCCAACAAGGCCACACCTCCTAATCAGTTCTAACAGTTCTACTCACTGGTTACCGAGTATGGCATTATATGAGCCTATGGGGGCCGTTCTCATTGAAATCACCACAATTACTAAAGGAAGGAGTCAGAAACAGCAGACTTTGTTTTTAAAGACAAGGTCTCGTGATGCCCAGGCTGTCTTCAAACTCATTGAGCCTCTTGCCTCCACCTTGCAAATGCTGGGATGATGGATGTGTGCCCCGTGTCTTGTGTGTGTGTGTGTGTGTGTGTGTGTGTGTGTGTGTGTGTGTGTTTTGTCATGCCTGGCCAGTACTCTACCACTGAACTACATGCCCACTTTTAGATGTATTTTAATTAATTAAATGACTTATTTATTGTACATGTATGATGTGTGTGAGTGTGTATGTGTACATTTGTATGAATACAGAAACATATATACCATGGCATACATACAGAAGTCAAAGGACACCCTCTGGTGTTGGCCCAGGTCATCCATATTGCCTGTGACAGGGTCTTTTTACTGTTTGCCACTGAGTATGCTAGTCTAGCTGTCTGCAAGAATCTCTTGTTTTGGGGATGGAGATTAAGCTCAGTGGTAGAGCGCTTGCCTAGCAAGCACAAGGCCCTGGGTTCGGTCCTCAGCTCTGAAAAAAAAAAAAAAAAGAATCTCTTGTTTTTTTACCCCCATCTCACTGTAGGTGCCCTGAGATTTAAGGTAAATATTACTGTGCCTGGAACTCCATGGGTTTGGGGGACTTTGCTCACTGAACTATCTCTCTAGGCCCTAGTAGTCTATTTTAAAACCCCCATTTGAAGATTCCCTAATTTCAATTTATTCCTGTAATGGAATCCTTCTCCTCTGTGAACTCAAGAGATGTCTGTAAAGTTCTAACTAGGTAATTATACAGTCATGTAGAAAAGGAAGGTGGGAAATAAATACTCTATTTGTCTTACTTACATGAGAAGGGACAATATGGGATTTGAGACTAAATGATACTTTGTTTATTGAATTGAACCAGAGAGGACAATGATAAGTGTGCTTGTACATGTTTCAGAGAAGGTTAAAGGTTGTATCTCCACCTTTTTTTTTTTTTAAATTTGGAAACTGCCAAGCCAAATACATCTATGCCAGTGGTATTTCCACCACAAAGTACTAGCCGATTATAAACTACTAGCTGTACATTAATATGCTTATGTTAAAAATATTTCTTACTTGTCAATCACATAAGAAAAATCACGGCGATGGCATCCAGTTCTATTAAATCTACAAAAATAAAACATAATGTAGTTGTAAGGTCATTCCTCATAAATGTGTAAACAATTCTTCATTGAGCCCAGTGGTTCTGAAACTGGAGATTGTTACATAATTGATTTACTAAATTAAAGTCTCTGGGATCAGTTTGTGGCCTTAGCATTTCTATTTATAAAATCATTTTCGCAAACTTTTCTGATTTATCTCATATTTTGTGTATACTTATTAAAATTTTAGAAGAAATAAAGGAGAAGAGAATGTTCAAAAACTACAATGATCAATTAGGTAGGATTAAGTATAAGAGGTCTATTATACCACATTGTGACCACAGTTAACCATATATTGAGGTTTTGAAGCCTGCTGTGATGGCAACACACAATGGTTGTCAACTTGACTACATCTGGAATTTACCACCATCACCCCCATGGAGGGGTACATCTTTGCTTAGTTTGAAATGAGAAGATCCACTTCTACTCTGGATCTTTGAGGCAGGAAGGCACACCTTTAATCCAGATCTTTTGAGATGGTAAGGTCCACCTCCAATTTGGACCATGCCTTCTGCTGGAAGCCTATATAAGGACATAGAAGAAGGAAGCTTTTCCTCTTTGCCTGCTTGCCTCACTAGCAAGACCATTTCCTCACTGGCATTAGAACCTACTTTCTTCAAGATTCCAGCATATACTGAAGACCAGCTGAGACATCCAGCCTTGTGGACGGAACAACTACTGGATTCTTGGACCTTCCATTCATAGGCAGTCATTGTTGGATTAGCTGGACCACAGCATGTAAGTCATTCTAATAAGTCCTCTGTCTCTCTCTGTATAGATTCATTCTGTAAGTTCTGTTACTCTAGAGAATTCTGACTAATATAGCTGCTAAGACAACGCAAGTGTTCTCACTACAGAGTGATAACTATGGGAGACAATGCAAACATTAGCTAGGTTTAGTCATTCCACAATGACATCAAAACACCATGTTATACACAGCAAATACAATTTTATCTAGTAACAAGTAAAACACAAAACAAAGCAACAAATCTTGGAGAGGGTGTGGAGAAATTGGGGCCTCCCACACATGGGTGGCAGTACTGTAACCATGGTACAGCCATTGTGGGCAACGGTTTGCCAGCTCCTCAATAAATTAAAGGCCAGACTGACATGAGATCCAGCATCTTCATTCTGCAGTGGAAACCTGAAGCAATCTAAAGTGTGTTTCAATAAAAATGTGTACACAAATATTCACAGGAGGCCAAAGGCAGAGTCTCATCAAAGCTGTAACAGGACACCAGCTGCAGCCTCCCTCTCCATGGCACACATCTCCTGTGGGTCCCACAGGCCACACCCCCTTGTGGACCGAACCTCTCTCTCTTGTCACTGCATCCCAGCCTCCAGCACCAGCAGCCACTCCCCGTGGACATACTAGCTCAACAGACCAGGAAACACAGGCAACACACAGCCATCATACTCTCCAAAACGGAATACAAAGGATCAGTGAACCACAGTTGGTTCTTTGTGAAAATCAACAAGATAGACAAACCCTTATCCAAACCATGGATCTCCCTGGGAAGGAGAAATAGAGTAGATTTTTATGGGTAGACTGGGGACAGGTAGGGGCTGGAGTGGGAGGAGGAGATGAGATGGAGGGAGAGAGTACAGGGAGAGCTGGTTGGAATTGGGGACATTTGGGGTGCTGTGTGGAAACCTAGTGCAGTGGAAACTTGCTGGGTGGTCCTTAATGAGGACTTCTAGTAATGGGGGACATGGAGTCTTAACTGGCCATTTCTTGTAGTCAGGCAAGGTTGCATTCAATTGAGTTGTTAGCCAAGTGAGTCCCATGGAAATCCCCAAATAACCCAGGCTGATATTAAGGCAAAAGGTTGATCTCTGAAAACTGACAGTGGGGGCCCCTTTGCTGAGGACAACATCTACACAATTTGCTAAACGTGGAGAAGTTGAACTGGTGCCTGCATGGAGCCTTCACCCCTACTTTCTAGTCTCTTTGGTGTGGAAAGATACTTCGCAGGCTACTGAAAGAGAAATATGGAAACCAACCCAGCCACAAAACCTTTGACCTACAAGCTGTCATGCCTGCAAAGTATGCTAGGGCAACAGTGGTACAAAACTTGTTCAACCCTGTGAAGCTGTGTTATTTTGACTGTCTAAAACACCTGATTGGTCTAATAAAGAGTGGAATGACCAACAGCTAAGCAGGAGAAAGAATAGGTGGGGCTGCCAGACAGAGAGAATAAACAGAAGACAAAAGAAGAGGGAAGAGTGAGAAAAAGGAGAAGGAGAGGAGGATGCCAAGGGCCAGCCACAGAGTAAGAAATAAAGATAGACATATAGAATAAAGAAATGTAAAAGCCCAGAGGCAAAAGGTAGATGGAATCGTTTAAGAAAAGCTGGCTAGAAACAAGCCCAGGCATTCAAAAGTAAGAATAAGTCTCCATGTACTTATTTGGGAGCTGGGAATAGACACTTGTTTTGGACTAGAGCAAGCCATTTCCTAAATACTAAGATGTAAATCCATGACCTCCAACCATTCACACTTCACACTCCCACCCTCACAAAGGAAGTTGTTGTCTTCATTAAGCACCGGACCTCAGTCAAATGTTCTTGTATGTGTTGACTCAGATTCTCTACCGTTCAGAAGACAGCTTTACAAACGGGCAGCACAGTGTGCCTCATTGTGAGGATGAGGAAATTCAGACCTTGGGATGCTCTGAGGGGACCATTGGCGGTTCTGTTAGGTTATAATAAGAAAACCTATCCAGGAAAGAGTGCAGGCAGGAGAGGCCTCTCTAGCCCAGGTGTAGACAACTCTCTGACAAGGGGAAATCATGAGTGGTTCAAGTAGGAAAGAAAGCAGGGGAAGGGCTTCTCCCTCTTGTTTTCTGAGACTGTGCTGCAGACTGCTAGGTAACAGCAAACACAGAGACCGGCTTGTGAGGAGGGAAAGGGGCTGTCTTAGTCAGGCTTTCTATTGCTGTGAAGAGACACCCTGACCACCACAACTCTTATAAAAGAAAACATTTCATTGGGCGGTTTATAGTTCAGTGGTTAAGTCCATTATCATCATGGTGGGACATGGCAGCACGCAGGCAGACGTGGTGCTGGAGAAGGAGCTGAGAGTTTTACATCTGGACCTGCAGGCAACAGGAAGTGAACTGAGACACTGGATGTGGCTTGAGCATATATGAGGCCTCAAAGCCCACCCCCACAGTGACACACTTCCTCTAACAAGGCCACACTCCTCCAACAAAGCCACACCTCCTAATAGTGCCACTCCCCATGCGCTTATGGGGGGGGCGGGCAATGACATTCAAACTACCATGTGGCACCAAAAGAGATGCTGCCTCAAATGTACATGTGACTTGGCAATCGTTTCAAACTAGAGTCTAGAGAACTGGCTCGGGGGTTGAGAGCACTGGCTGCTCTTACAGAGGACCTCGGTCTGATTTGCAGTGCCCCCTTGGTGGCTTACAACTGTCTGTAACTCTAGTTTCAGGGGACTCGATGCCCTCTTCTGGACTCTTAGAGCACCAGGCAAGCATGCAGTGTACAAATATATATGCGCAGGCAAAATACTCACACACATCAAATAAAATATTCAAACTAACTGAAGCTGGACACCAGTTCCTGTTCAACTTTAGATCTCATCATGAACATGCCAGTTAGGGACTGGTGTTTTCAGCTGATGATTACCACTCCATGCACCATTTGTTTTAAAGCTTAAGAGTAAGACCCAACCAATGGACGTGATATACTTACCCTCTAACCTGAATGTGCTTATTTGCATCACATCCAACAGCAATTTCAAACACCTGGAAATGAAGTAATTTTACAAAGTGAATTCAGCAACTCGGACTCGCACGACCTGAGCTAGCTCTAGAGCCAAACACAGTTATTACATTTTAGATTAGAAACAAAGACTGAATATCCCTTATCTGAAACGCGAGGCAGCAGAAGTATCCCAGGTTTTAGAGTATTTGCATGTACCTAATGAGGTATCTTGGAGGTGAGCCCCACTGGACCTCATCTTCTGCCTCTGCCGCTGCAACCCTACCAACTCCATGCTTGCAGCTGGTGTTGTAGACTCTGCCAGCAGGCATCTATAATGTACTTCACTCACGCAGTAATTTGTCAGGGAACTGAGTAGCCTGGCATGCAACAGCTTCTCTTGCTTTGCTACTTCCGGTTTACACAGCGCTAGTCTCTATTCAAAGGAGTACTGATAGGCTACATACCAGGCCTATGGATATTTGTTTTAAACACCCTAACCTCACATGTGTGATATCCTTCTGTTTTCTTCCACGTGCTGTGATTATAGGTGCCGTGCGTTTCCACATTCCCAGTGTGTATACGAACTACCACGGATACGGTTGCTTAGCAGCCAGCACAGCGTCTGCCAGACTGTGAGAGGCTTTATTAACACAGCTGGTGCTTACCAGGAGAAACTCTTGCATTCAGTGGGAAAGGCAGCAGTGACATCATACAGACATTCCACATGGAAAAGGGCAACATTAAAAGAACCAAATATAACTCCACTGTGAGAGAGACCCTACCTCAAAATATAAGGTGGATCGAGATAACATCTGACATCAACCTTGGGCCTCCACAGTTGCGAACACACAAACGCGTGTGCCTACATGCATGTACACGTGCCTATACACCACAGATATATACATATGTACAAAATCTATTGCAGTCTGATGTGATGTGTGTGTAAGATATACATGTGTGTGTGTGTGTGTGTATATATATATATCCCCCATTTTTTGGATATAGGGTCTTGTTCCATTGTCCAGGCTCTCCCCTGAACGCTTGAACTCAATTAATCCTCTTGCTTTTTGCCTGACCCTGATTTGAAAAATATATTGTTTTTGCCCCTGAATCCCTCCATTGTTGAAAAGGTCAAATGCTTTTCCAGGAAGGACATGGTAGAATGATGACTATTTTAAAAAAAAAAGAGAGCCGGGCGTTGGTGGCACACGCCTTTAATCCCAGCACTCGGGAGGCAGAGCCAGGCGGATCTCTGTGAGTTCGAGGCCAGCCTGGGCTACCAAGGAGTTCCAGGAAAGGCGCAAAGCTACACAGAGAAACCCTGTCTCAAAAAACCAAAAAACCAAAAAAAAAAGAGAGAGAGAGAGAGAGAGAGAGAGAGAGAGGAGAGAAAGAGAGACTTTTTATTTCTTTTGCTATTCATACCTGGTAGCCAGATGCATCGTATTTAAAGTTCAAAGGTTAGCGTCATTGAATCTCTACCATTAAGAACCCTTGGCCAGGGGTTTGGGATTTAGCTCAGTGGTAGAGTGCTTGCCTGGCCAGTGCAAGGCCCTGGGTTCAGTCCTCAGCTCCAGGCACGGCCCTGCCCTTACATTTACTGAGCAGTCCATATCCCATCAAAGGGTGGTTGTACTACTCAACTCTATTGTGGTCAGGACAAATGGTATCCATCACATGATGGTTTCATTTGTAATACCCCATTCTCATCCTGGTCTCAGTGGTC
Source organism: Peromyscus leucopus (assembly GCF_004664715.2). Classification (NCBI taxonomy): domain Eukaryota; kingdom Metazoa; phylum Chordata; class Mammalia; order Rodentia; family Cricetidae; genus Peromyscus; species Peromyscus leucopus. The sequence goes on from NC_051076.1 coordinate 21,071,620, forward strand.
AAAAATCACAAGTCCCAGAACCAGTGACCCCAGCTAGGATTAAAAATATGAATTGTCTTGCAGGTGCACCCGGAAAAGGAGCTGTGCAAAGAGGAAGCCTGCTTTCTAAGGAAACTACAGCACAGGTTAGGCATGCCGCCTTCTGGACATCTGCTTGGAGACAATCTGATCAAGAGCCTAAGAGAAACCATTTCTCTTTAGTTCAGAGACAGGACAGGACTGCTCTTGCCTCAGCTCAGGGTCGGGCCCAGCAAATTTTATTTGATGTATCTGCGTATTTGCCTGCTTGTTTGTGTGTGCGTCACATGCATCCAGGTGTTCACAGAGGCCAGAAGAGGACATGGGAGCCCCTGGAGCTGGAGTTGCAGTCAGTTGTGAGCCAGCCCATTGTGGGTGCTAGGAACTGAACCCTGGGAACTGAACTCTTAGTCACGGAGCATTCCCTCAGCAGCAGGCCCAGCTTAGGGAACAATGGGTCCCATACGGGAATTCTAGTGGCCATTGTCACTGATATGCTGGTGTGCAACATATTAGAGCTGTCATCCCTTCATGGAGTAAATTCTTCTCCCAAAGAATTAGCAGGGACACCTGGGGGCTGGCCTACACTCCTGCATGTCCAACTCTTGGTGCATGGTTGAAAGTTGACATGCTGCCTTGTTGGAGATCACAGTTCTATTTGCTGCGGGCAATGAGACCACACGACAAAGACGGCAGGCTCTGATCCAAACGGCTCACTGTGGGTCCTTTGGTCTGGCAGTTTTAACAAGAGCCTGACGTCATGGGATGGAGAAGAGGGTAGAGCTGTCTGTCTCCGGACGCTTTTCCCGGGAGGCCAATGACTTATCTGGTAATTCATGAGCATGGCTCCAGAGCACAAAGAAGGGACTCTGTGATTGAGAACACACTCTCTGTTTGGTGGGCAGGTTTTGACTTCCCTGTCTCTACCGCATGACATTCTCCTGTGGCTTAGGAGGGCTGCTGCACAATATACTCCGTTGGGTTTCTGAAGGTATCCACAAAGGTCAGGGCCAAACTTCTCAAGGCAGAAAGTCCAGACTTAGTCAGAGCTGCAGTTTTGTGCTCCAGTGCAGGTGGGTACGTGGTGCAGCTGGTGAATATGGGTGGTGTCGTATGTGTGTGTGTGTGTACTGCTAACACAGTGCTAGGCAGCAGGTACTAGCATTGCTAAACATCCCGTTTACCCCAGTTAAACCTGGCCCTGGAACAAACAGGGGCTTGCCCCGCATCCTAAAGAAGGGGCACCAAAGCCCTATTCCATTTTGTGTGCCTATGTTCCTCATGCGCCCACAGTATACTGGCTGGCTGCTGGTTAGACTGAGAAGGCCCGACAGATCACAGACCCAAAGGAGGTAAGTACCAGTGGCTGCCAGAACATCCTGCGGCTGTTTCTCACCGTGGCGCTGTCTTCTGTGCCTCGTCGTGGGGTCCCTCTGCCTGTGCCTGCTGTGTCCACTCATTCTTCAATCACACATTTCCTCTATCTTTTTCCCCCCACCTTTCCTGTCTCAATCAAAGTTGCTTTCTCTCCCCTCTGAGCTACTTGGTGACTGTGTGCTCCGTGTTGTCTCCCACCAGATGTATTTCCCTCTAGGGAGGATACTTTATAATTCCCATTACCAAGTACACAGACGGAAAAACAGAATATAATAGGATAGAGTCAACTCTTCTGGAAAAAAAGAAACAAATGAGTCCCTCTAGATGAATGAAAATGCATGATCCGTGTGGGTGTGTCTGGCAGACTCCTTTGACAAATCCTACCCTGCTGTGAGATGTTCTGTATGTCCTGTGGGAGCCCTTCTTGGGTTCCTCATGACTTTACCCAGCAGGTCCGTATAGAGGATGATTAGGACCATGGGCCTGAGTGCAGGTGTTTGAGATGGTCTGCACTTGGCTGTGCTGGGGGATGGTCTGTATGTCAAGTTGTTCTGATTGGTTAATAAATAAAACCTGATCGGCCGTGGCTAGGCAGGAAAGATAGGCGGGACTAGCAGAGAGGAGAAATAAAAGGACAAAGGCAGAAAGAGACGCTGCTGCAGCCGCCGCCATGACCAGCAGCCTGTGAAGACGCCGATAAGCCACCAGCCACGTGGCGAGGTATAGATTTGTAGAAATGGATTAATTTAAGATAAAGGAACAGTTAGCAAGAAGCCTGCCACGGCCATACAGTTTGAAAGCAAAATAAGTCTCTGTGTTTACTTGGTTGGGTCTGAGCGGCTGTGGGACTGGCGGGTGGCAGAGATTTGTCCTGAATGTGGGCAAGGCAGGAAAACTCGAGCTACACTACCCAGTTGCATTTGTTCCCATTAATTTTGATTTTTCTTTACACAATTTACCTTCAAACCTTCAAAAACTAACAGTGCCACCCTCTTGCATGCATTTATGCAATCCCACTTTAGGTGAGAGACTCATAGAAGACAGAAATCGTATCTTCTGCTTCCAAAGCAAAGGAGGCTTATCTTCCCCGTGAACCCCAGCAACATGAGACGTAGAGGGGTGAGGACTGTATGAACATAAAACGTATTATTTAGTTTATGAACCATACTTTTTTTTTGGTGTGTGTATGTGTGTGTGGTGTGCTTGTGTGTGTGCCCATATATGTGTAGGTACATATGAGTGTAGGTGAATATGCATGTGTGTACTTATTTGTGGAGGCCTTAGATTGGTATCAGGAGTCATCCTCCACCACTGTCTACCTTATCCTTCGAGGCAGAGTCTCTCTATTGAACTCAGAGCTCACAGACATGACCAGTCTATCCAGCCAGCTTGCTCTGGGGATCCCGACTCCACCATCCAAGTGCTGGAATTACAGGTGGGTTGCCATACTCACCCAGCATTTCTGTAGTTCTGAAGATCCAAACTAGTCCTCAAGCTTTTGTGGCAAGTGCTTATCTAGTGATCCACCTCCCAATCCCTGACTGTATATTTTTGAAGGAAAATAGTTGATCTCTACACCAGTCACCCACCTGTTTGGCCATCGGACATGTTTTTGAAAATTCGCTAGGTCGGAACTGAACAAGCATGAGACCCGTGTTCTTGTCCCTAGGAAAAACAATCCATACAGGTTATTGTAGAATCATGACAACAGGAGACAGATAGGAATCTGTCTTCATGGAGAGCAAATGTGAAGTCCTAGTACATGTGGGGGTTGGACCCTGTGAGGAGCTGAAGAGGCCTGGAAGGTGGCTACTTCCGGGAAGGCAGCTCTTTATAATGTCCTGTGGCAGCTCCAGCACTCCACCCACCCCCCAACCCTCTCTGCTCCTTTATATCCCATGCTTTGACCAGAGGTTGGCACAGCAGGAAACAGGAGTGAGCATCCACCAGCATTTTAGGTACTTCTCACTCCCTTTACAGATGCCCTCACTGCCTGGGTCCTGAGCTTCTTTACCTGATGCCTTGCCCTGCTTTCTCCTGAAGTGCTCCCTTTTGCTCTACAGGGTTCCCATCCCACTGGCAATACCTTTGAAACAATGAAGAGCAATTCACCTCCTAACCTCATCGAGTTGCATAATTGATTTGATTTGAACTCAAAGACAGGTCAGATATAACGCCTTTCTTAGTTACCATGTGTAACACAGACCACTCTGTGTTGGGGCAAAACAGAGGTTTCAAAGACAACAGAAACAGAGCATTTGAAAGCTTGATCCAGACGCTACTTCCTGATAAGATTTTGCTTTTTGGGCGGGGATCACGAGGGAACAGAAAATATCTTAGAGAATTTTATGTGTGGTCTACAATATAATTCTCAGTCAATACCCATAAAAACAAAAATATCGATTTTTTTTTCTATATACCGTTGGCAGGTGTGTTAGTCACTTTTCTATTTCTATGATAAAGTGCCCTGACAAAGGCCACTTAAGGGAAGGAGAGCCTGTGTGAGTTCATAGTTCATAGGGAGAGTTTATCTTGAGGAGGAAGTCAAGGCAACAATAAGCTGGAACAGCAGACTGTCAGGGAACAGAGATGGAAAAAACGCTGTGCCTGGTACACCTCTCCCTTTTTACATTCCAGGTGTCTTAGCCAGGGTCACTATTGCTGTGATAAAACACCACGACCAAAGCAATTTGGGGAGAAAAGGATTTATTTGGCTTCCACTTTCATATCACAGTCCATCAACAAAGGAAGCCAGGACAAGAACTCAAACAGGGCAGGAACCTGGAGACAGGAACTGATGCAGAGGCCATGGAGGGGTGCTGTTTACCAGCTTGCTCCACTTGGCTTGCTCAGCCTGTTTTCTTATAGAACTCAGGACCACCAGCCCAGGTATGGCACCACCCATAGTGGGCTGCCTTCCCCCCCCCCTCACTAATTAAGAACTTGCCCTATAGCTAGACCTTATAGAGGCATTTTCTCAGTTGAGGTTGCCTCCTTTCATAAGACTCTAGTTTGTGTCAAGTTGACATAAAAGTAGCCAGCACACCAGGGAATGTTCCCATTCATGCACAGTGGTCCGGTCTTCCCACCTCAGTTAACCGAATCATTATCCCCCACAGGCATGTTCAGAGACCATCTCCTAGGTAAACCTAGATCTCATCAACTGACCACTGAGATTAGCCATCCCTCGAAGCCAGAAAGAAAAGCCAGAGGGTGAACAAGGAAGGGCGACTGAGCCTCTTCTGACTACTGTATACAAGAAACATTTTCTCCCAGCTCTTCCTGGTCACTGCTCCATCATCTTATCTTTTCTTTCTTCTGTGATGTGTGTGTGTGTGTGTGTGTGTGTTAGTATGGGACAGAAGTTGATATCAGATATCTTTCTTGATCACTGTCCACCTTGGTTTTTGAGACAAGCTCTCTTACTGAACCAGGACTTCACTGATTGGACTACATTGGCTAACCAGTAAGCTCCAGGGATCATCCTGTGTCTCCTGGCCCCAGTGCTGGGGTTACAGACATGTGTAGCTTTTACATGGATGCAGGTGATCCAAATTCAGGTCCTCATGCTTATGTGGCAGGCACCTGACTGACTGAGCCGCCTCCTCAGCCCCTGATTTTATTAACGACACTCATCATCAGCATTCGGGATTATTCAATTGACTCAGTTGCTTAGCATTTGTCTTTTCCCACTGGAGATAGATTCTGATGTGTGGGTACTCAGTCTTTCTATTCACAGTTAAAGACTTTCTCTGATATGAAGATGTCTTCCTTTTGATTAAGGATATTATGTAGAGACTTTGAGTTGGGAATTAATGATAAAACATGCATGAAAATTATTAACAAGTAGCTGTTTTGGTTTGTATCAGAATGGCTTACAGGCTCACATGTAGCATGGTCCCCAGGGAGATGATGGACCTGAAGGGGGTGATGTCCTTCAAGGGGAATGTTGACCCTGGTTTCTTCCTCCTTGGCACCTGGCTCATGGGATCCATCACCTGCTCTTGCTCTGATGCTACTGCCTTGCCACAGTTCCAGAAGCAATGGGGCTCAGGGGCCTGAACTCAAAACTTCGAAATGCCCCTTCCTCACTGGATCTTAGTTGCTTCAGGTGTCTCATGACAGCTGCAAAGCTAAGCTGAGGCTGTCTTCTATTGTCTTCGGCAGTGTGAAGGAGAACCTTCAGGTCACTTGCCACTTGCATGGAGCATTTACATTTTAAAGACTGAATATTCATTTCACATACGTCTAGACATGCACAAGAATTTGAAGTTTGAGCCAGGCGGTGGTGGCACACGCCTTTAATTCCAGCACTCGGGAGGCAGAGGCAGGCGGATCTCTATGAGTTCGAGGCCAGCCTGGACTACCAAGTGAGTCCCAGGAAAAGGCGCAAAGCTACACAGAGAAACCCTGTCTCGAAACCCCCCCCCCAAAAAAAAAAAGAATTTGAAGTTTGGACATTTGAAAGGGTGTGAGTTCATTTAAATGAAAGAAAACATAGGCATGAGAAACGCAAGTAACATTTTTAAAAGTCATGCTTACTCTAGCTTGAAGTAATCTTTTACTAATTCGTAGTTTGTTGTCTGAGAAAATGTTGTATACTGAAAAAGAAAATGGAAAAGTTTCTGTAGAGCAGAAAAGGTGGAAATGAGCCCTCAAGTTAGTATCATCTAGGTTTGCATGTCTAGGTACACTACAATGGGCTTCGTGTTCACCACTGCAAACCAAGTTTCTCTAAGACACATTGTGTACTTTTAGACATTTAAAGATTTGAGTAAGAGAACTAATATACTTGAGATGTATTTACTCTGTGTGTGTGTGTGTGTGTGTGTGTGTGTGTGACATGTGTAGGGGTATGCATGTGCTACAGCATACATGTAAAGGTCAGAAGGCAACTTGCAGGAGTTGGTTCTCTTCTGCCATGTGGATTCCTGGGGTCAAACTGAGATCATCTGACTTGGTGACACATGTGTTGTGCCCATGTGTTCCTTGTTGAAGCCAGAGAACAAACTCAGGTGTTGTTTCTCAGGCACCATTTGTGTTCTTTAATTTTTTTTTTTTTTTTAGATTTTATGTGTATTCGCCTGCATGTATGTATGTATGTATGTATGTATGTATGTATGTATGTATGTGTACCCCATGCCTACGGTGCCCTCAGAGCCAGAAGAGGGCATCAGGCCCCCTGGAACTGGAGTTACGGATGATTTTGAGCTATCACATGGGTGCCGGGAATGGTACCCGGGTTCTCTTAACCACTGAGCCGTCTCTCCAGATTGCCCCCCCCCTCGAGGCAGGGGCTCGCTGTCACTGACGTGGAGCTTATCAAGCAGGCCAGGCTGGCTGGTGGTGAGCCATAGGGATCTGTCTGTCTGTATCTGAGAACATGATGCTGGGACTGAAAGTGTGTGCTACCAACACTGAGTTTTTTTTTTGTTGTTGTTGTTGTTGTTTTTGAAATGTGGGTTCTGGGGATCGAACTCACGTCCTTGTGCCTGGACCACCTCCTTCGCCCGGGTTAATTATCTCACTGAACTTCTCTCTCCCCAGCACTTGGCATTTGCCACTGCAGTGCTCTCGTTTTTTCATGGCTCCTGGTTTCCTGAGCTCGGAAGACCAGGGGGTAAGTTTGCTTTCTAGTACTCTTCTCTGAACCATCTCACATGTCTTCTCTGCTTCATTGCTCTGCACAGAGTATTTGCCAGAACCCTTTCTTCTCTTGTTTCTGAGTATTTTTAAAAATGTTCACCCGCCTTGTGAATACGCCCTTCTGGAATTTCAATCTTCCACATTTTGTGTATTGTATATCGACAATTAATATATTTTAATGTATAACAATACATTATATATAATATAATAATAATGTAATACTGTATGATGATATGTTGTGTATTAATAACACTGTATAATATTAAAATATAATATGCAATAATATATACCTTATGTTTACATCTATTATAGTAGATGGTTTGGAAATATGGTTGCAATAATTCTGCACACTCTGTGTGCATACTCCTCTACAGTGTGACATAACTTGTTTGTCTAAGAGGTAGTCTATTTCCTTGGGTATTAGATCCCTCCAGAGGAACAGAAATAACAGTTTATTAGATTGACTTACATGATGTGGGCTGGGTAGTCCAACAGTGGCTGTTCTCAAGACTCTGGAGTCAGTAACAGCCTGGTGGCTACTTTTAAAATGGGGTGTTTTTGATTGGTTTACACGATACAGTCTAGATAGTCTGACAGTGCCTGTCCTCATGTTGGAGAGGCTGAGAGGCCAACAGCGGCTTAGTCTAGGAGACTGGCAGTCTCAGCCATCCCAATCTGGTGCTGAAAGCCTGCAGGTTTCCTGGAGATCGGCAGGTTTTCATTCCATGTGGGAAGGACAAAGAATTTGGGTTCTGATGTCACCAATAACAGCGGTAGCTGCGGCGACAGTGGTGGCAGCAGGAACCGGGTAGACAAACTCGTGAGAGAGAGAGCAAAGGCAAGCAGGTAAAAGCCAAAGGTTCCCTTTCGGGCTTGCTTCTATCTGGGTTGAAGCTCAGATGCCACGGAAAATTCAGGCTTCCCATTTCAATTAACCTATTCAAGAAAACCTCTCACAGGCATGCCCAGGAACTAACCTAATCTAGATAATTCCTCCCAAGTGTGCAGAGACAGGTGGACCCCTTGGGTTCACTAGTCAACTAGCCTAGCCCACCTGTCTAATGACACAGCCTATCTCTCGAGAAAAAAAGCTAATGTTTTTTATTTATTCAACCCAAATAAAAAAAAAATTAACTTACCATAGTTTTAGTACAGAGTCCCGAGGCAATCTCATAGGAGAGGTCTTGTGTCCAGGTTAATATATTTGGGCCATAGTGTTCTATAATAACAGAGAGACCCAAATTTTCTTTGTAGACTATTTGAGTCCAAATTGTCAGGGTTTCTCCTTTGTCAATAAAGTAAAAATCACTAAAAATATTGTGTTGAAATGCCAGATATGGGCATCGATCGTCGCTTTTGTAAACTGAACTTTCTATCTCCAGAAATAAGGGGTATTCCTGTCTCTGCATGAGGTAGATTTCACTAAAATATAGGAGATATACTTTGGCAGATCTGTTGAAGTAAAGTGCTGACTTTATTGTGCTGTTTGCCCATAGATGTAACTTAATTATATTTGTAATGTCAGTCTTGGAAAAGAACATTACATTATTTTCCATTTTTACCAAAATACTCCCAAAACGATCTGGAAAAGAGAAAAACATTTATGTTATTTAAATTTTTAATGTGTGTGTGTGTGCGCACAGTGTGTGTGTGCATGCATATGCTATAACGCACATCTGGAGATCAGAGGACAATCTATGAAATGTGGGTCTCTCTACCTTGTGGGTTCTGGGGATCAAACTCAGAGACTGTCAGGCTTGGCACCGAGCACTCTTACCTGCTGCGCCGTCTCACCGGCCCATCTTAAGTAGTCATAAATCCTGTTTTTATTGAAGTATACTTTTAATAAAAATAATTTCTTGTATAATGACTATTTATCTTGAAAAATTAGAATGAACAAGCATTAATTCCTACCTTTGAACTCATATGAGGACTTAATTCCTGAGTACATTTCTCTTCATATTCACTATACCTCTTTTATATATCGTATCACACACACACACACACACACACACACACACACACATAGTTTTCAGTAAAGAATATGAATATGGCAAGGACAGGACTATTAGGGAGGATAATGTTACAGTCAGATCTGTGTTTTCTTCAAATTTATACCCTGGAGCCTGCACCCCCACTTCCTGGAGCCTTCATCCCCACTTCCTGGAGCCTGCACCCCCACTTCCTGGAGCCTTCATCCCCACTTCCTGGAGCCTTCATCCCCACTTCCTGGAGCCTGCACCCCCACTTCCTGGAGCCTGCACCCCCACTTCCTGGAGCCTTCATCCCCACTTCCTGGAGCCTGCACCCCCACTTCCTGGAGCCTGCACCCCACTTCCTGGAGCCTGAACCCCCCACTTCCTGGAGCCTTCATCCCCACTTCCTGGAGCCTTCATCCCCACTTCCTGGAGCCTGCACCCCCACTTCATGGAGCCTGCACCCCCACTTCCTGGAGCCTGAACCCCCACTTCCTGGAGCCTTCATCCCCACTTCCTGGAGCCTGCATCCCCACTTCCTGGAGCCTGCACCCCCACTTCATGGAGCCTGCACCCCCACTTCCTGGAGCCTGAACCCCTACTTCCTGGAGCCTTCATCCCCACTTCCTGGAGCCTGCACCCCCACTTCCTGGAGCCTGCACCCCCACTTCCTGGAGCTTGCACCCCCACCGTAAATACATTGGGGATAAACAGAGCCTTTAAGGAAGTACTTCTAGTTAAATGAGGCCACAGGCAGAAGACACTAATTTAGTGGGACTGGCATCCTTGAAAGAAGAATATACCCTTCTGGGAGGTCTCTCTTTACACACACACACACACACACACACACACACACACACACACACACACCAGTTCCTGTGAGGACATTGAGGAGGAGACTGTCTGTTGGCTCACTGGAATTCATTCCTGATGCTGCCTTGATCCTGGACTGGCATAGATATGAGGAAATTTATGTATCTTGTTTCAAGCACTCAGCCTATGGCATTGTGTGGGTCGTTCTAGAAGAATAAGGTATTCCTGACTGGATGGAGAAATCCCCAGCTTTCTCACCTTAACAGAGACTTTGCCAAAAATAGGATAGGTCTTAGGCAACACTCAGAGACGACTGGTGAGAAGCAGGGAGGCGGATTCATGGAGTTAGGTTCATGATACTCAGTGTATCTTAACATTTGCAAGCAGAGTAATTAGTAAATCACTAATTCATAAATTACCATAAATAATATACTAATTGAATTTGCATAATCAGAAATGCATGCAGTAGATCAAAAAGTGGAAGGGAGGAAATGTGTGTAGGGATGACATAACATCTTTTTGGTGAATGATTAAGCAGTTATAGGATACATATAGTATGAATCTGCATACAATTAGAAACCTCTCCAAACCAGACAGTAGATGGGGGGGCAGGGGGGGAGATGGCTCAGTGGGTAAAGGTTCCTACCACCAAACCTGATGCCATGAGTTTGGTCCTGAGATCCACATGATGGAAGGAGAGAAGCAACTTCTGCAAGTTGTCCTCTGACCTCCACGTGCACGTACTCACCCCCCCTCCCCCGCCCCAATGAATAAAAAAAAAAAAAAGCCAACCAGAAAAACAGGCTGTTTTAGGGCAACCTTAGGTGTCGGTTCTCACCCTTCCACTTCGCTTGAGATCTTTTGACTTTTATTGCTCACTACTGTGTATACCAGGCTAACTGGCTCTCGGGGTTCTGGAAGCACTCCCGCCTCTGCCTCCTATCCTGCCACAGCGATGCTGGAACTACACACATGCACTGCTGTTTCTGGCTTGGCATGGGTTCTGGGGTTCTGAACTCAGATCCTAATAAAGTGCTTTACTGGTCCTCATTTATAGCTCTTAGTGAAGACAAAGACGGGAAAGAATGAATTAACTGATCATGGCGCTTGAGAAGCAGAGAAAGGCCACTGAAGTCACAGAGAAGGAAGAAAGGGAAGGACTGCTCATGAAGAAAGGTCGAGAGGAGGGAACTAAATGAAAGGAGAAACTTTGGTAGATAAAATTGAATTTTTTTTCAAAAGGGGGAAAAAAAGCAAAACAGAAAAACAAAAATCCTAACAATGTTTTGCAACAAGGGAGAGGAAGAGTCTGGAAAGTAAAGATTACAAGTAACCTGGAGTTACAGGCACGGAAAGAAATGTGAGGGTGGGAGAGAGACCTGGCTGAGTCTAGACGATGAGGTTTCCAAAATGTGGCACGAGCCTCTGAAAGTGCCTTGAGCAGGGTAGAGTGATCATCCGCGGGGGTGGAGGGGGAGAGTGGGATGGGACACATTTGGCAATGGTGCTCAGTGACAGTGAGACAGGCCGGAGACAGATGGCCATCTCATGCTGTTAAGATAAACCTCATTGACATATTCCTCATATAGACCATCTAATAGGATGACTAGAAAGTACACACAACGGCCAATAAGCACAGACTAGGTTTAGTTCTTGTATGTAAGAACTCTACATAATAAGATGAGATTCACACACATCCCTTCTATCAATGGTACCCATCAGATACTGTAGGAAAGCAGAGGTCCTTCCACGGTCCTCCCATGCTTTGGAGGGTGTCACTCCCTTTGTGACTGACTACCTGTGTTCCTCTGCTCTTTCTCTGGGGCAGTCTCTCTGCTCCCTCGCTCTTCCCACTCACCGCATCGTGTGGAGGCAGCTCCTGACTCACCCTTCTGTTCCAGAGCTGCTCCTGACCCATCCTTCTGTTCCAGAGCAGCTCCTGACCCACCCTTCTGTTCCGGAGTTCTTCCAAGTTACAGTAATATATGCTCATTTTGTTTTTAACTTTCATCATCCGAATGCACTATGTCTTTGATTTTTACATTCAGTCTTTGACTTTTTCCCCCCTGCTTGGTCCCATCTCTTGGTGATGCTTTCCCTTGTGTTTTTATCTCCTATGCTTCTGTTTGTTTTGTTTTCCCAAAATCTCACTTTCCTTGCTGGATTTCCATGTTGGTTTCCTTGTCTTATATCCACTTCCTTATTTCATTCACTTGCTTGTTTGAATTCCCTTTAAGGTTACTGATTTAAAAAAAAAAAAAAACCAACCAAAAACAAACAAACAAACAAAACTAGATTCTTGAATCCTTACCAGCATTTCAGCTACTTCAGCACCCTCAATTCAGTTATTGAGGCGTTTAGAGAGACTGCCTAATACTGGCATGTTTTCCCCTTTTATTTCATCTGGGCCTCCAATCTACGGGATGGCGCTGCCCCATTCAGAGTATGCATTTCCCCCTTAATCCTACCTGGAAATACTCAGGGGCTTTCTTTACTAATGTCCATGCTTTACTAGTCATCTCTTTCTTAGTCAACTTGACAACCACGATTAACCATCAAAGTCCACTGCTTGTCAATTTGGCATTCAACCTCCAACCAAAATAATCCACTGTTGGATCCCCCCAGACGCCATAATGACTGGGTCCCTTTATCTTCCAACCAAAACACACTGAGATTCATCCCAGTCTTCAAAGTCCAAACAGTGTTCAAACTCCCAAGTTTAAAGCTTCTTCTGAGATTCAAGGCCAACTCTTAGCCACAAACATGAACAAATTATATACTTTTGAGGCACATTAGCACAGAATAAGCACTCCTATTCCAAGAGAGAAAGATGGGGAAAGAAAAATGGGAAAGCTGTCAAGACGAATGTTGAATCCTACAGCAATATTCCCAGTATTCAAGGCACATTGTGGTGGTGGGATTCGGGCCCCAAAAGTCTAGGGCAACCGCACTGGGGTGGCCTTGTAGTCTTCAGCCTGAATGGCCTCTCTCTTGAGCTGGCTCCACAGCCGTTCCTGGCAGGTATTCTACATTCCCGAAGGCTTCGATACCCTGGCTTCTCCAAGGAAGGTCAGGCTTCTCCCTCATAGCTCTGCTCATCACTTTTTCAGGGACTGCCTGTCGGGACAACAATGATGTCACACTGCCTGGCCTCACAGGCTTTCTTTGGGAATTTTGATAGACGCCTCCATGACCCCATTAGCTCCTGCAGTCTGCATGCCTACAAAACTGGCATCAAGCGGACGAAGCCAAGGTCTGTTGCCAATTTCGGGGTTGGCCAGGCTCCCTTGGACCACAGCCACACTGGCCTCTGAGTACCTATGTGACTGAGCATAGTGAAACGAACCTTGAGGAACAACTTCTGAGGTCTTCTGTACCAGCAGGGTACCCTGCAGGCTCTCTTTTCAAAAGGGAAAACCTCTCAAACGATTTTATTCTTTGACACCTTTGAGTGTGCACTGGGTGAGGCCTACCCAGTCCCCAAGGTAACTTTTCCTGTTGTGCCAAAGACAAAACACATGGCTTCTAGTTAATGGTGGCAATTTCTTCAGAAAGTAGGCCTTCCTCAGTCTTACGTTCCCATGGACCTTTCTGTGCAAACAGCAAAGTCGTCTATTACTTTTGCTCCTTGTTCTCAAGGTGAACCTTATTAAAGCAGCCAGCAAAGCCTGTAATATAGGCTGCCTTGACATTCCCTTCACATGATTAATTTGCTTTTTTCTTTAAAATTCAGCCTCTGGATATGGGCAGTCTCTGGACACGAGCAGAATGTTGCCAAGTTCTTTGCCAGGCTGTAACGTGGATGTCTTAATTGGATTCCCAAGGGGCCCTTATCCCAATCTCTTTGCCCGTATTTCTTTTCTTTTCTTTTGGTTTTTCGAGACAGGGTTTCTCTGTGTAGCTTTGGAGCCTGTCCTGGAACTCACTTTGTAGACCAGGCTGGCCTCGAACTCACAGAGATCTGCCTGGCTCTGTCTCTCGAGTGCTGGGATTAAAGGCGTGCGCCACCACCGCCCGGCTTCTTGCCCACATTTCTGCTGACAGTCTGGTCTTCTGAGCTCTCACCAGAACTGGCCCACTGAGCTTGGTGTACAGAGCCGGAGAGGCGATGGCCCAGCAGTTGAGAGCGTTCTGGCATGGGCCGCTCTAAACTGCCTGTACTTCCTGCCTGTACTTCCTTCTCTGGCATCCCAGACACCTGCACCCGTGTGCTCACGCCCCACCACACACACTCACATATATACATAACTAAAACAAAGTAAAAATAAGTCTTAAGCCTCGTATGCAACATTCCAGGGCTTCTCGAGCCTGTACCTCCAAACTCTTCCAAATTATTCCTACAAATTAGTCTCGGAGGCTTAGGAACTACAGTCAAGCCTGGCTACGTCAATGACTGTATCTGTCTGATACCGTTTTTTTTTTTTTTTGGTTTGGTTAGGTTAGTCATGTTCTCATTATTGAAAGAAACAGTTTAGGAGGAGGAGTGATTTTGTTTTGACTTAAGGGTGGGGGGCGGAGTCTCTAGCGAGCTGACTCTCTGACTTCCGGCCTGAGTAGATAGATACTCAACATCACGCCAGCCAGAGCGTGTGAAGGGGGAGGCTGCTGGGTTTGTGGTAGGCAGGACGCAGAGGAGCGCCTGCAGTGGCTGGCTTTCTCCTCGTACCTCTTTGACTTCATTCAGGACTCCAGCCTATGGGACTGTGTGACGATAGTCAGGGCAGGGTCCCCCACCTCCTTTAGCCAGCCCTCTCTGGAAATGCCCTCACAGACGTAGCAAGAGGTGCCTTTTTACCAATCTCCTTAGGCACCTTTCAATACAAACATCATGGCTGTGTGAGATTTGGAGTGCCTGCTGCTCATCCACGTAAACGTGTTAGGAAGGCGGCAGGAAACAGGGGCAGTGAGATCAGGCTGGGGCTCCTGGCTGCAGGGCAAACCACAAGGATCAACAGAGCCCAGAAGTCAATACAACAAGCTCTGGGACACTTGGCTATTCAGAAGTTATGATGCTGAGGATAAAAAATAAAATAAAGCCGGGCGGTGGTGGCGCACGCCTTTAGTCCCAGCACTCGGGAGGCAGAGGCAGGCGGATCTCTGTGAGTTTGAGGCCAGCCTGGTCTCCAAAGAGAGTTCCAGAAAAGGCACAAAGCTACACAGAGAAACCCTGTCTCAAAAAACCAAAAATAAAATAAAATAATAATAAAAGTAAAAAAGGGCTGAGGGGCAGAAGCTGGTGACACAGGAAGGAGGAGGGGGTGGGGTGGGGGAAGAGGGTCCCTAGAAGCCAAGTGAAAAGGCATTTTAAGGAAAGGGGATCTAAACGTGGGGCATCAGGCTTGCGCAGCAAGTGCTTTTCCACATGGACTCATTTCCTTGGCCTGGTTCTGTCTTTTCAAAAGATGAAAACAGAGGCATGCATGGAGAACACAGTATGGTGGACAGGAGGAGGAACTGGACAGATGTGTCCGTGAGACAAGCAAAGGCAAAAAAAAAACCCCAAGAACCAAGAGAAAACACCCCCACCCCCGACCCCCTAATCCCAGGTTGCGCAGAGGAACATGTCCTGCTGGCACTTTGATTTCTGGCTCCTAACTAGCTTGTAGGACTGTGGCCTGGAGCTACAGCTCAAGATACTTATTGTGTGAACCTTAGGAACATTAGACAGTATAATGCTTCCAGAGGCAGGCGATCTCTCAGAGTTCAAGGCCAGCCTGGTCTACAAAGTGAGTTCTAGGACAGCCAGGGACTATTACACAGAGAAACCCTGTCTCAAACAAAACAAAACAAGAACAGTACAATACCTCTTTCTCTGACAAATATACAAACTGCTTCCTTAGCATCTGCCAAGCACGTGACATGAAACTTTTGAGTTTGCCATTCTGCTACATGGGATCATGGCCTAACGCTGGTCAAATTTAAAATCTATTAAGCTCTAGGTGCTAAATACATGCCAGTAACCATCAAAAGAACCACACACTGGAACATTTACAACCTCTACATCATCAATATAACGAAACCCAGAATACTTTTTAACAGGGTTGAGAATTCCTCACCTACGATGACGTTGTGGATTTTGCTGCCATCCGATAAACTTGACAGATTCTCTTCTCTTTCTTTTGTTTTCATAGTCCCACTAATAGTGAAGTTTTTGTAGTAATAGTAAACCCTGTGTGCATCCCACAGGATTAAGTCTGGCAGAGCCGAGTAGAGAAAATGCGCGACTAAGTTGCTGCTCATGGGCAGATCTAACTGGAAGTCCTGAATCGTCCACTCTGTGGAATCCTCGTTGTAGAGCAGCATGCGGGTGTGCTTGGTGGTGGCAGAGGGGGGGTAGTGGTGCAGGATCAGGGCGAGCTCCAGAGGGTGCCACGTGTACTCCACACTCTGGATCACGACGGTGTCGGCGGGGTCGAGCTTGAGAGCAGCTTTCAGTCTTGCACTATCCATTATTTTCACAAATCTAAATTCAGAATATCCAAGGTAAAATTCACTTTTTGTCCATATGGCAAACAGGCTCTTTTTCCTTGAGCTCTAGAAAAGAAAAGAAAAAAATCGAAAAATCTTCAGCGACAGAGAGTGGCCTAGCAATTCCGGTCTTCTATTTTTCCTACACTTGACAGTCAAGAGTAGAGGTTGGGAGAGTAGCCCCATGGCAGCATGGATGCTTGGGTTCCCAAGACCCTGGCTTCCATCCCCAACACCAAAAGTAAAAAAATAAAAAAGAAGTAATCATCACGTTTTCTTTTAGCAATATTTCAGAATAATACTTTGGCACTAAAGTCCATTAAATTAAAAAAACATGTCATATTACGTATCATGAAAAGAGATAATTCCATTAATTTTTCTTATGTTTCTAGCAATAGAAAGAATAGATAATATTTTCCTTCAAACTTTCAAATACACAGCCTTTCCTTGCCCACTTATCACTCTTACTAAGCATGGTGGTGTATACCTGTAATCCCAGAAGTTAGGAGATTAAGGGAGGAAGATTCTGAGTTTGAGGCCAGCCTGGGCTACACAGTGAGACCTTGTCTCAATAACAAACACACAAACAAACCCAAATATCCCATGACCATGAAAACAACAGTAAAAATCTTTAATTTTTATCATTTTATACCAGTTATCTATGTGTTTCTATGACACTAGGCTACTTAAAGTACAATACTGACAATGTGTTATAAGATTTATTGCATATTTAGAAGTAAAATATGAGACCATACAAAGGACTGGGGTATAAACACAAAGACACAGTCATAAGGTCCTACAGTGTTGTGACATAAAATTAGACCCTGATAACTTAAAGATGATTATTATAAATCTCAGCATAGCAACTAAAAATAGTTTCTATTTTTAAAAAAGTCTATATGAGACAACATAAAAATACTAAAAAAAATTTACAATTTAGTTAGAATGAGGCAAGAGTGGAGAAACAAAGGACCGAAGAACTGGAGTGATAGACAGACAGTGCTGCTGTTGGGAGGTGGTTCAGTGGTAGAATGGTTGATTGACAAGGATGCACAAGGGCCTAGATCAATCCCTGGGAGAGGGGGAAAGAAGTCAAAATAGTGGTCTTTTATTCCCCCCAGATTTTTTTTTTGTGTGTGTGTGTGTGTGTGTGTGTGTGTGTGTGTGTGTGTGTGTGTGTGTCTGTGTGGTGACAACATGCTCACAGGTGTTTGGGTGCCCAGGGAGACCAAACAAACACATTGGATCTCTCGGTACTGAGCTGTAGGCCTTTAAGAGCTGCCCATTGTAGGTGCTGGGATTCAAACTCTGATCCTCATGATTGAGCAACAAACACTCTTAACCACCGAATAATCTCTCCAGCCTTCCAAATAGTAGTCTTAATCCAGCCATTAATAATAGTTAACACTACATCTAAATAGATTCTACTCAAAGGCAGAGATTATCACCATTATTTAAAAAAAAAAAAAAACACAAAAATTTGTCAAGTCTATAAGAAGCTCTCCTTAAATACAAAGACACAGAAAGGGTGATGAGAAGGAAAACATGAGCAAGAAATATTTAAGAGCCAGGGGCTGGGTGTGAGGTTCTGGGTCCTAATCCCAGCCCTGCAAAAGAAAAAAACAGGATGTCTATAAAGAAGATTAAAGTGAAATGCCATTTCACATCCACTAAGAGTTGAAATGTTGCCGGGCGTTGGTGGCGCACGCCTTTAATCCCAGCACTCGGGAGGCAGAGCCAGGCGGATCTCTGTGAGTTCGAGGCCAGCCTGGGCTACCAAGTGAGCTCCAGGAAAGGCGCAAAGCTGCACAGAGAAACCCTGTCTCGAAAAACCAAAAAAAGAAAAAAAAAAAAAAAAAAAGAGTTGAAATGTTGAAAGATCCGATACGCCACAGTTTGGTTAAGGCAGAACCACTATGAAAACAAATCTGCTATAGGTATTTTGTAATTACTACAGCTTTTGAAAACAATATTGGCATTGATATGTAATAGAAGAAAGGCCCTACTATGTGGTGATATTTTATTTGTGCTGAAATGTGGTGATATTTTATTTGTATGTTAATAAATAAAGTTTGCCTGGAGATCAGAGGTCATAGCCAGCCATAAATAGAAGTCAGGTGGTGGTAGCACATGCCCTTAATCCAATCACATGGCAGGCAGAGTCTCCTGTGTTCAAGGACACAGTCAAACTGGTGACACACACCTTTAATCCCAGTACCAACCACAGGGACCTGGAGGTCTGTGTAGACAGGCAGTGACGAGGAAGTGAGGTGGCTGGGTTAAGAGCCAATGAGAAGGCAGAACAGCAAGGCAATAAAAGTGCAGGTTAGACAGGAAGAAGCTGGTTCTCTTGGGAAGCTATGGTGATGTGGTGAGCTAAGGTTAGTTGGTGGCTATCACTCTGATTTCTATGGCTTTCACCCCTGTATTTGGCTCTGTGTTTCTTATTTAATAAGACTGTTTAGAAATTTGTCTACACTACTATGGCATCCCTTCCTATCCCTCAGCTACTTCTTTAATGTGGAAACAGAGATTTGAGACATTTCTTCTTTTCTAATACAGAGATTTGTCTTCCCAATTTCTATGATCAAGAACTCTAACCAAGTTGGGCAGTGGTGGCACACGCCTTTAATCCCAGCACTTGGGAGGCAAAGGCAGGCAGATCGCTGTGAGTTCGAGGCCAACCTGGTCTACAAAGTGAGTTCCAAGAAAGGCACAAAGCTACACAGAGAAACCCTATGGGGGGGGCAAACAAACAAACAAACAAACAAACAAAAAACCTCTAACCAAAGCAACTCCAAGGGAGAAGGATTTGGGTTTATTTGGCGCACAGTCCCAGGTTACAGTCCATCACTGTAGGGAAGTCAAGGCAAGAGGCTAAAGCAGTGTTCTATCCACAGTCCAGAGCAGCGGCAGCCAGAATGAGCGCATGCAGACTTGTGCTCATCACTCTCCCCACACATAACACTGTTCAGGGCGTAAACCTAGGAAATGGTCCTGCCTACTTTTAGGCTTGGCCTTCATCAATTAACAATAAAGATGGTCCCCAGAGGCCAACTTGATAAAGATAATTACTCAATAGACTTTCCTTTTCAGGTCTTACACGTAAGTAACCCACATAGATATTGTGAATTCAAACTCCTAAGTGACTGTGAGTGGGCTGCATTTAGGAAATCCAGAGGGAAACACTTAAAAAATATTTCTTTTATTTTTGAGATTATAATATACATAATTTCCCCCTTTTCTTCTTCCAAATCCTCCCATATCCCCTTCTTGCTCTCTTTCAAATTCATGATCTCTTTTCCATTAATTGTTGTTACATGCATATATTCTTAAATATAACTGTCATTTTAAAAAGTATCCTAGGGTTTAGAACATTTAATTTTTAGATTTATTTATTTTATTTCATGTGTATGAATGTTTTACATTGATACATGTCTGTGCACTCATATGCATGCCTGATGCATAAGGAGGTCAAAAGAGGGCATTGGATCCCTTGGGACTGGAGTTACAGATGGTTCTGATCTACCATGTGGGTGCTGGGAATCAAACTCAGGTCCTCTGGGAGAGCAGCCAGTGCTCTTAACTGCTAAGCCAACTCTCCAGCCCCTTCTCTTTCTGTAACAAAAGCTGACATAGGTTTGGATGTGTTAGGATCTCTTTGAAGGTCATTATTTTATGCAAAAAAAAAAAAATTGTTCCAGATTCCCGTCTTTGCTCTGTCCTAAGGCTTTACCTCCTGGTATCTGAACTCTGACTGTCAGAGGTCAGTCCCAAGGATAGCTAACATGTTGGAATTTGCATCTTCCTCTGGGCCAGTCTGTTGGGACAGTTTTTTTCCTCCCAGAATTTCTCTTCCTGTGAGGACATGTGAGGAGGTGGGAATGGTGGTGTATCCCTTGATTCTTGTCTTCCTAAAGGAATGAATTCAGTCAAGACGTAGGCTAGGCAGAGGCTTCTGTCCTAAAGCATCAGTGTAGTTGGTAAAGCTAAGCAGAGCACCCCAAAGAGAGAACAGAGTGGGCTGCCCCAAGATAGGGAGCAGCTTGGTGGCTTCTGTGTTGTGGATTTATCAATTTTGTATGAGTGTTTAAGAGGTGAGTGTTAGTGCAGCCAGGCTCTTTAGGACCTAAGCAGAGAATGTTGTAAGAAAGCCCGCCCCATCTTTGCTACCAGGAATAGCCCGCCCCCTGTCCAGGACTCAAGGCAACTGGAACTGTAGTCACACATCATTTAGACCTATCCTTCCTGGTCAGCTTGGCTATTTCATACATTTTAATGTTCAACTCATATATTTGTTCTTTACGGTAGCATATTTCTTTAGGAGCCCAACAATGTAGTTAAAAGAACACTTACATTTTTTGTGCAATATTTATGTTTTATGGTGAGAGTGCTTTGGTATCTATTGTCTATAATATTGTGGTAATTTGATTAGCTTTTGAAGGCACACAGGGTCTTAGGGGAACATATATGGGAGTGCTTTTGTCCCATATATATATATATATATATATATATATATATATATATATATATAGTATGACAGCATTGGTCTGCATGACAGCATACAGTATTTTTTTTTTTCTTTGCCACCGGGGATGCATCTTTACTGCTAAGAGACCTCAGAAATCTGAGAGATACAGCTGTCTACATCTTTAAATAAAGTAACTGTGTCTATAGCCCCCTATGAGCTTGAACATGCTGGATCACATATGGCCTTAGGAACTATGTGGGGTTAATACTTGGCTGGGAGAGACAATAACCATGCAACAGCCGCTCAGATATATCACTGGATATTATAGTAATATGTCTAAATATATGTTGATAACACACATACTCACATATATATTTCACTAACCTTAAATAAATATCTGACCGGACACCATCTTCTTCTTTGAATGCCAATAATTTCGGTTTCAGGAACACCTTGATTTGAGTCCAGTTTTTCAAATGTTCTTTTAGTTTTTAGATAGATAGCACCATTTATTAGAAACATAATTCCATTGTTGAATAGAGCCACATCGCTCACATTGTGCCTTTGAGCATCACTCAGGATACCTGGGGGGACTCTTATTCTGGTCCAGGTACGGAAGGAATTGTTTGTTTGGAAGGTCTCCGTGTCAGTGAGCAGGAGAGCAAATGTAGGGATGCAGGAACTCCAGGTAGACATCAATGGACTCCCCTGTGGTAGCGTGAGCGGCAAATCTCCAGGGGTCTCGGCGATGGTGATCAAAGGAAAGGTCAGCAGGAAGGCGAGATTTGAGATGAAGCAGTCTTGGAAAGCCACCTTGTTTCCTCGGATCTCCTTCATTAAGTCGTCTGAGGACATTGGCAGGTTGACGACCCAGGTTCTAATAGAGAAAAAAATGAAAAAGAAGAAAAAGGGTCTCTCCTCTCTCTGATGCATCTCCCATAGTTTATGCATTTTAAAAATTCTAAGCTTTTATCAACATAGGCTGCCATGGCTCCATTTTATTATTCTTCACTCTAAAAGAGGAAAATAATCTTGACTTTTGATGTTCTTTCTTCTGCAGTGTGTCTCCCTAACTCCACATAAACAGTCCCATCGCCCTCTTTCTTTCTTTCTTTTTTTTTATTAATTTAAATTTATTTTATGTGCGTTGGTGTGAGGGTGTCAGATCCCCTGGAACTGGAGTTACAGACAGTTGTGAGCTGCCATGTGGGTGCTGGGAATTGAACCTGGGTCCTCTGGAAGAGCAGCCAGTGCTCCTAACCACTGAGCCATCTCTCCAGCCCCACCCCCTTATTCTTAACATACAGTTTTACATATCACCTATTGTTTTCTCGTGCGGCGTGAGGCAGCTTCCTTAGCTGTGCCTCTCCGTCTTATCTCTAGAGTTAACTATCTCATACTTATTTATTTCATCAGTGAGTCCCTCTATGGATATTAATATGTAAAGCAGACATTAACAGGTATTATGCAATGGGTGCAGAGAAACAGGAAACTTTATATACTGCTGAGGGAGATATAAACAGGGCAGTGACTTTGGGACTATGCAGTTTAGCTATTCCTCAAAAACCCAATGTGGAAGATACCATAGGACTTAGAAGTCTCACGCCTTTATATATAACGAGGAGAGACAAAACACATTGTCAACTGAAAATCTGCATACAAACGCTCCCAGCAGCTTTATACATAGCATAGCTGAAGAAGAATTTAACCAAGATGCTTACTTATCAACTTCAGACTGAGTAAACCATGTGTCATGTTTGTGTAATAGTGGCACTGGGTGGGGAAGTGTAAATGTACCGAACACTCTGGATTAGTGTGAACCATAGTTTAAAACGGTGTATATTATGTGGCATGTAAGTTATCATTCAACAAAGCTTGTTAAAAATAGGAAAGGGCTGGGCGGTGGTGGTGCACGCCTTTAATCCCAGCACTAGAGGCAGAGGCAAGCAGATCTCTGAGTTACAGGACTCTGCCTAGTCTACATAGTGAGTTCTTGGACAGCCAATGCTACACAAAGGAACCCTGTCTCGAAAAACAAAACAAACAAAAACAGGAAAGGAACATGTTATCATAACTTTCCCACCCTACTGCTCCATCAGAGATGGCCTTCAGTTTGGTTTTATAGGAATGGCTTCCCCTACCTTCCCACTTCCCAAGTGTTATAAAAGCAGGAAGAATTTGAGTTCCAGCTTATTCCTTTGAAGATCCTCTGAGTAGCACTTATTATTCTACCTATTCATTGCAGATTTCTGCATCTCTTGGAATTTGTCTCTTCTCTCAAATCCCAGTTTGAAGGCTCCTGTATACACCACCCCTCCACCCACACTTAGAAGACTCCCTGATTTGGTCCCGTAACTTTCAGGAAAGCACTCTCGACTCCCTCCTGCAGGCCTGAGTCAAGCATTGTGTTACAGAGTAGCCGGGGTTCACCTCTATAAGAACATCTCTGTTCCCTTGTTGAAGACAGTAACTGTATCCCTTAGTTACAAGCAGCCTGTCTGTGCCTAGGTGCTCAGGAGGTTAAGAAAGCCTATCTGTACCCTGTAGTGATCTACTACCTTCCATAGTTAACAGATGTTGCCTTTCTGGTTAGGATTTGTGGCTAGGAGGGCCTGTGTATTAGACCATGGGTAAGTTAATGTGTATGGTGGAGGCATTAACTGTTGCATCCATCAGACTGCTGGAGCCCACTTTCATGGCCGAGCAGGGAACATTTAGGTACATGATCACCCCAATGAGGTTTTTAGATTGAAGGTTCGGTTTTTGAACAAAAAGTGACTCAACCAAGATTCTGACTGGTATTTTCTTAGTTGTTCTTCAGTTGGAATTATCACATTTTTTTTTCCTGTATCATAAAGGAATTCTTTCCTTGGAAATCACATGTCAGATACATTTTATAAAAGTCCACTAATGTTTTCAAAACTCTTTTAAAGCTTCTGATTATTAAATTAAAGATGAATTAAAAAATTAAATACCCATCTGCAGTTAGGGCACCTGGGACGTAGACTTTCTTCTTCATTAGTGTGTGAATGTAAGGGTGCTGTCCCAGGGTGTTCAACAACTTCGTTAGTATTCTGGAATTCTGAAAAAAAAAAAGATAAAGTTTCTTTTATTATTTTCATAGTCAAAGGTATTTGGAAGTACTTTCCTGTATCTAATGATAGATTATATTTGTTCTTTTAGTTAAGATATTATTTATGGCCGGGTGGCGGTGGCTCATGCATTTAATCCCAGCACTCTAGAGACAGAGCCAGGCAGATCTCTGTGAGTTGGAGGCCACCCTGCGGTACAGAGTGAGAAAATTAAAGAAATTGATGCTGTCAATAGAAAGGAAAACATCCTTCACCAAAGTGAAAGGTGTACCAAAGGACACTATCAACAAAGTAAAAAGACCAGCTGGGTGTGGTGGTGCACGCCTTTAATCCTAGCACTTGGGAGGTGGAGCCAGGTGGATCTCTGCTGCTAGTCGCAGGAAAATGTATGGAATCCAGCTACTATCACAAAAGCTACTACTTGGAAAGGTCAAGGACTTTTCAGAAGGTCAAGCCATAGCTTAAGTCTTGTGATATTTTAGCTTTTGTATATATAGTAGCCAATTCCTGCAATGATTTCCTTGTATGCTATGTATGCTTCCAAGAACTCCTAACAGTGTATTTTATTTGAAATACCTATCAAGCATACAAGGCCAAATGATCTCCTGAATTAAGGTAAATTAAGCTCAGACCCTCCTTTCTTATATATCCTTAGTGGCATTTATTATTTATTTATTTTTATCATACAGATTTTTTTTTTAACATAAAAACAAGTTTTAATTCAAAAAGTCCAGGGTTACTTGAAACTGGAAAATATTTTCTCTGTAGAAAATAGTGAAAATGATAACATTTCCCCATAAGCCCTTTTAAGCCAAATAATAGCTAAATTATATATACAAATATTGATTAGATTCTGGAATACAGAAGAAACCTATCTGTTCA